>NW_020837955.1:10996864-11403064 GCF_003676395.1 Aethalodelphis obliquidens | reverse complement strand
TTTTTTTTTTTTTTTTTTTTTTTTTTGTGGTACGCGGGCCTCCCACTGTTGTGGCCTCTCCCATCGCAGAGCACAGGCTCCGGACTCGCAGGCCCAGCAGCCATGGCTCATGGGCCCAGCCACTCCGTGGCATGTGGGATCCTCCCGGACTGGGGCACGAACCCGTGTCCCCTGTATCGGCAGGCGGACTCTCAACCACTGCGCCACCAGGGAAGCCCCTGTTGGAAGATTTTTAATTACAGTTTCAATTTCATTACTTGTGATAGGTCATTGTATATTTTCTAGTTCTTCCTGGTTCAGTCTTGGAAAATTGTACCTTTCCAAGAATTTGTCCATTTCTTTGTGGTTGTCCATTTTATTGGCATATAGTGGTTTGTAGTAGTCTCTTATAATCCTTTGTATTTCTGCGGTGTCAGTTGTGATTTCTCCTTTTCATTTCTAATTTTATTGATTTGTGCCCTCTCCCTTTTTTTCTTGATGAGTCTAGCTAAGGGTTTATCAATTTTGTTTATCTTCTCAAAGAACCAGCTTTTAGTTTTATTAGTCTTTGCTATTTTTTTTTGTTTCTATTTTATTTATTTCTGCTTTGATCTTTATTATTTCTTTCCTCCTACTGACTTTGGGTTTTCTTTGTTCTTGTTTCTCTAGTTGCTTTTGGTGTAGGGTTAGATCGTTTATTTGAGATTTTTCTTGTTTCTTGAGGTGAGACTGAATTGCTATAAACTTCCCTTTTAGAACTGCTTTTGCCGTGTCCCATAGGTTTTGGGTCGTTGTGTTTTTGTTGTCATTTGCTTCTATGTATTTTTAAATTTCTTCTTTGATTTCTTCAGTAATATCTTGGTTATTTAGTAGTGCACTGTTTAGTCTCCATGTATTTGTGGTTTTTACAATTTTTTTCCTGTAATTGATTTCCAATCTCATAGCGTTGTGGTCAGAAAAGATACTTGATACGATTTCAATTTTTTTCTTAAATTTTCCGAGGTTTGATTTGTGACCCAAGGTGTGATCTATCCCAGAGAATGTTCCATGTGCACTTGAAAAGAAAGTGTATTCTGCCACTTCTGGGTGGAATGTTCTATAAATGTCAATTAAATCTATCTGGTCTGTTGTGTCATTTAAAGTTTGGGTTTCCTTATTTATTTTCTGTTTGGATGATCTGTCCATTGGTGTAAGTGGGGTGTTGAGGTCCCCTACTATTATTGTGTTACTGTCGATTTCCCCTTTCATGATTGTTAGCATTTGCCTTATGCATTAAGGTGCTCCCATGTTGGGGGCATAAACATTTATAATTGTTATATCTTGTTCTTGGATTGATTCCTTGATCATTATATAGTGTCCTTCCTTATCTCTTGTAAGTCTTTATTTTAAAGTCTATTTTATCTGATATGGGTATTGCTACTCCAGCTTTCTTTTGATTTCCATTTGCATGGAATATCTTTCTCCATCCCTTCACTTTCAGTCTGTACGTGTCCCTAGGTCTGAGGTGGGTGTCTTGTAGACAGCATATGTATTGGTCTTGTTTTTATATCCATTCAGCCAGTCTGTGTCTTTTGGTTGGGGCATTTAATCCATTTACATTCAAAGTTATTATCAATATGTATGTTCCTGTTACCATATTCCTAATTGTTTTAGGTTTGTTTTTGTGTTTTCTTCTTTTGTGTTTCCCGCCTAGAGAAGTTTCTTTAGCATTTGTTGTAAAGCTGGTTTGGTGGTGCTGAATTCTCTTAGCTTTTCCTTGTCTGAAAAGCTTTTAATTTCTCCGTTGAATCTGAATGAGATCCTTGCTGGGTAGAGTAATCTTGGTTGTAGGTTTTTCTCTTTCATCACTTTAAGTATATCCTGCCACTCCCTTCTGGCCTGCAGAGTTTCTGCTGAAAAATCAGCTGATAACCTTATGGGGATTCCTTTGTATGTTATTTTTTGTTTTTCCCTTGCTGCTTTTAATATTTTTTCTTTGAATTTAATTTTTGTTAGTTTGATTAATATGTGTCTTGCTGTGTTTCTCCTAGGGTTTATCCTGTATGGGACTCTCTGTGCTTCCTGGACTTGGGTTGTCTATTTCCTTTCCCATGTTAGGGAAGTTTTCCACTATAATCTCTTCAAATATTTTCTCAGACCCTTTCTTTTTCTCTTCTTCTGGGACTGCTATAATTTGCATGTTGGTGGGTTTAGTGTTGCCCCAGAGGTCTCTGAGATTGTCTTCAATTCTTTTCATTCTTTATTCTGCTCCTCAGCAGTTATTTCCACCATTTTGTCTTCCAGCTCACTTATCCATTCTTCTGCCTCAGTTACTCTGTTATTGATTCCTTCTAGTGTATTTTTCATTTCAGTTATTGTGTTATTCATCTCTGTTTGTTCTTTAGGTCTTTCTTAAACATTTCTTGTATTTTCTCAGTCCATGTCTCCAGTCTGTTTCTGAGATCCTGGATCATCTTTACTATCATTACTCTGAATTCTTTTTCAGGTAGATTGCCTATTACCTCTTCATTTATTTGGTCTTGTAGGTTTTTACCTTGCTCCTTCATCTGTGACGTATTTTTTTGCCGTCTCATTTTTTCTTTTTTTCCTTTTTTTTATGAGTGGGATTGTGGTCCTGTCTTACTGGTTGTTTGGCCTGAGGCTTCCAACACTGGAGTTTGTAAGCTGTTGAGTAGAGGTGGGTCTTGGTGCTGAGATGAGGACCACCGGGAGACCTCACTCCGATGAATATTCCCTGGGGTCTGAGGTTCTCTGTTAGTCCAGTGGTTCGGACTTGGAACTCCCACCACAGGAGCTTTGGCCTGACCCCTGGCTCGTTAATGAAGATCCTGCAAGCCACGTGGGGTGGAAAAAAAAAAGAACAATAACAAAGTAAAAAATAAGATTAGACTAGAAAACTAACAGATATGTTAGAAAAAATATAAAAATAAAAATATAGATGAAACAGCAACCAGAAGGACCACAATAGTCAAAAAGAGGAGGAGGAAAAAAAAAAGGTGGAAAAGCCTGGGCTGTGGGGGGAGGGGCATAAGCAGGGGTGAAGTTTGGGCAGTGGGCAGGGCCTATTCTTAGGACCCACAGGGCTGGAAAGGTGTGGGAGGTGTGGGGTATAGGGCTTAGGCTCAACAGAACACAAGGGGCCCAGGCTGCCTCCCGCCTCTGGCCTCAGAGGGTGGGGGACCCCACCCGGAGGGCCCTCCTGCCTGCCTCATTTCCCCAGCCTCCCTCCTATGCCCCCAGGACCCATGTGGCCTGGAGGGGGCTTTGCAGGGCCTCCTTCTTTTTTTAAAGTTGAGTAATATTCCAGTGTTCGTCGATACCACAATTTGTTTATCCATTCATCCATCCATTGATGCATACTTGGGTTGCTTCTACCTCTTGGCTATTGGGAATAAGGTTGTTAGGAAAATGCGTGTGCAGAGGAACCAAGGTGGCAGAGTAGAAGGACGTGCTCTCACTCCCTCTTGCAAGAACACCAGAATCACAGCTAGCTACTGGATAGTCATCGACAGGAAGACACTGGAACTCACTAAAAAAGATACCCCAAAGACAAAGGAGAAGCCACAATGAGATGGTAGGAGGGGTGCAATCACACTAAAATCAAATCCCATAACTGCTGGGTGGGTGACTCACAGACTGGAGAACACTTATACCACAGAAGTCCAGCCACTGGAGTGAAGGTTCTGAGCCCCACATCAGGCTTCCCAACCTGGGGGTCCAGCAACAGGAGGAGGAATTCCTAGAGAATCAGACTTTGAAGGCTAGTGGGAACTGATTGCAGGACTTCGACAGGACTGGGGGAAACAGAGACTCCACTCTTGGAGGGCACACAGAAAGTAGTGTGTGCATTGGGACCCAGGGGAAGGAGCAGTGACCCCAGGGGAGACTGAACCAGACCAACCTGCTAGTGTTGGAGGGTCTCCTGCAGAGGCAGGTGTGGCTCACCATGGGGACAAGGACACTGGCAGCAGAAGTTCTGGGAAGTACTCCTTGGCATGAGCTCCCAAACTCATTCTGTGAGGTCACCATCACCCTGATACCAAAACCAGACAAAGATACTACAAAAAAAAAATTACAGACCAATATTGCTGATGAATATAGATGCAAAAATCCTCAACAAAATACTAGCAAACAGAATCCAACAATACATTAAAAGGATCATACACCATGGTCAAGTGGGATTTGTCCCAGGGATGCAAGAATTCTTCAATATACACAAATCAGTCAATGTGACATACCATATTAACAAATTGAAGAATAAAAACCATATGATCATCTCAATAGATACAGAAAAAGCTTTTGACAAAAGTCAACACCCATGTATGATAAAAACTCTCCAGAAAGTGGGCATAGAGGGAACCTACCTCAACATAATAAAGGCCATATACAACAAAACCACAGCAAACATCATTCTCAATGGTGAAAAACTGAAAGCATCTCCTCTAAGATCAGGAACAAGACAAGGATGTCCACTCTCACCACTATTATTCAACATAGTTTTGGAAGTCCTAGCCATGGCAATCAAAGCAGAAAAAGAAATAAAAGGAATACAAATTGGAAAAGAAGTAAAACTGTCACTGTTTGCAGATGACATGATACTATACATAGAGATTCCTAAAGATGCCGCCAGAAGACTACTAGAGCTAATCAATGAATTTGGTAAAGTTGCAGGATACAAAATTAATGCACAGAAATCTCTGGCATTCCTATACACTAATGATGAAAAATCTGAAAGAGAAATTAAAGAAACACTCCCATTTACCACTGCAACAAAAAGAATAAAATACCTAGGAATAAACCTACCTAGGGAGACAAAAGACCTGTATGCAGAAAACTGTAAGACACTGATGAAAGAAATTAAAGATGATACCAACAGATGGAGAGATATACCATGTTCTGGATTGGAAGAATCAATATTGTGAAAATGACTATACTACCCAAAGCAACCTACAGGTTCAATGCAATCCCTATCAAATTACCAATGGCATTTTTTACGGAACTAGAACAAAAAATCTTAAAATTTGTATGGAGACACAAAAGACCCCGAATAGCCAAAACAGTCTTGAGGGAAAAAAACGGAGCTGGAGGAATCTGACTCCCTGACTTCAGACTGTACTACAAAGCTACAGTAATCAAGGCAATATGGTACTGGCACAAGAACAGAAACATAGATCAGTGGAACAAGATAGAAAGCCCAGAGATAAACCCACGCACCTATGGTCAACTAATGTATGACAAAGGAGGCAAGGATATACAATGGAGAAAAGACAGTCTCTTCAATAAGTGGTGCTGGGAAAACTGGACAGCTACATGTAAAAGAATGAAATTAGAACACTCCCTAACACCATACACAAAAATAAACTCAAAATGGATTTGAGACCTAAATGTAAGACTGGACAGTATAAAACTCTTAGAGGAAAACATAGGAAGAGCACTCTTTGACATAAAACACAGCAAGATCTTTTTTGATCCACCTCCTAGAGTAATGGAAATAAAAACAAAAATAAATAAATGGGACCTAATGAAACTTCAAAGTTTCAAAGTTTTTGAAAGTTTTTGCACAGCAAAGGAAACCATAAACAAGACGAAAAGACAACCCTCAGAATGGGAGAAAATATTTGCAAACGAATCGACAAAGGATTAATCTCCAAAATATATAAACAGCTCATGCAGCTCAATATTAAAGAAACAACCCAATCCAAAAATGGCCAGAAGACCTAAATAGACATTCCTCCAAAGAAGACATACAGATGGCCAAGAAGCACATGAAAAGCTGCTCAACATCACTAATTATTAGAGAAATGCAAATCAAAACTACAATGAGGTATCACCTCACACCAGTTAGAATGGGCATCATCAGAAAATCTACAAACAACAAATGCTGGAGAGCGTGTGGAGGAAAGGGAACCCTCTTGCACTGTGGGTGGGAATGTAAATTGATACAGCCACTATGGAGAACAGTATGGAGGTTCCTTAAAAAACTAAAAATAGAATTACCATATGATCCAGCAATCCCACTACTGGGCATATACCCAGAGAAAACCATAATTCAGCAATACACATGCACCCCAATATTCATTGCAGCACTATTTAAAATAGCCAGGTCATGGAAGCAACCTAAATGCCCATCGACAGACGAATGGATAAAGAAGTTGTGGTACATATATACAATGGAATATTACTCAGCCATAAAAAGGAACAAAATCGAGTCATTTGTTGAGACGTGGATGGATCTAGAGACTGTCATACAGAGTGTAGTAAGTCAGAAAGAGAAAAACAAATATCGTATATTAACGCATGTATGTGGAACCTAGAAAATTGATACTGATGAACCAGTTTGCAGGGCAGAAGTTGAGACACAGATGTGGAGAACAAATATGGGCACCAAGGTGGGGAAAGCTGCTGGGGGGTGGGGATGGTGGTGTGCTGAATTGGGCAATTGGGATTGACATGTATACACTGATGTGTATAAAATTGATGACTATTAAGAATGTACTGTATAAAAAAATTAATTCCACAAATTAAAAAAAAAGAAAATGGGTGTGCAAATATCTCTTTACGATCCTGTTTTCAGTTCTGTTGGATACTCAGAAGTATAAATTGCTTGATCAAGTGGTAATTATATTTTTAATTTTTTGACAGATCACCATGCTCTTTTCCATAGTGACTGTACCATCTTACACTCCTACCACAAGGGTGCACAAAGTTTCCAATTTTTTGACATTATTGGTAACACTTGTTATTTTCTATTTTTTGTTTTGTTTTAGTAATAGCTACCCTAATGGTATGAGGTAATTCCATTCCTTCTAATCTATGTCTTTGTATTTAAAGTGGGTCTCTTGTAGATAACATATAATTGGGTCTCATTTTTTAAATATCCTCTCTCAGTCTCTGCCTTTTAATTGGTGTGTTTAGGTAGTTTATATTTAGTGAGTATTTATTATACATTGCTGTTTATAACTGTTTATTATACATTGCTCTCATTTTGTTGTCTTTTTAAATTTTCCCTCTTTTTCTGCCTTCTCTGGATTTATCTGAGCAAATTGTTAAGATTCTATTTTCTCTCATTCCTTTTTTTAAAATTAATTAATTGATTTCGTTGCACCAGGTCTTAGTTGCAGCAGGCGGGCTCCTTATTTGCAGCTCGCCGGCTCCTTAGTTGCGGCATGCAGGCTTCTTAGTTGTGGCATGTGAACTCTTATTGCAGCACATATGTGAGATCTAGTTCCCTGACCAGGGATCGAACCTGGGCCCACTGCATTGGGAGTGTGGCCTTTTAACCACTGCGCCACTAGGGAAGTTCCTTTTCTCTCATTTCTTAGAACTTCAATTATACTTCTTTAACAAATTATTTTTTACTAGAGGCCCTAGGGTTTGCAGTTTGCATTTACACTAATCTATGTCCACTTTCTTTCTTTCTTTTTTTTTTTTTTTTTCATTTCGCGGGCCTCTCACTTTTGTGGCCTCTCCCGTTGCGGAGCACAGGCTCCAGACGTGCAGGCCCAGCGGCCACGGCCCATGGGCCCAGCCGCTCTGCGGCATGTGGGATCTTCCTGGACCGGGGCATGAACCCGTGTCCCCTGCATCGGCAGGCGGACTCTCAACCACTGCACCACCAGGGAAGCCCTGTCCACTTTCCAGTAACACTATTCCATGCTTCATGGGTAGTGCAGATACCTTATAATAGAGTATTTCCAGTTCCTCCTTCTTGTCCCTTATAACATGGCTGTCATTCATTTCACTTACATATAAACTATAATCAGCAAATATATTCTTGCTGTTATTTTGAATAGTTACTATTAGATTAAGAATTTTGAAAGTAAAAGGTTTTATTTTATTTTCTTTCCTTTTCATGTTCTTCCTTTCTTTATGTAGATCTGAATTTCTGACCTATATCATTTTCCCTCTCTCTGAAGAATTTCTTTTAATACTCTGTGCAAGGCAGGTTGACTGGTGACAAATTCCCTCAGTTTTTATTTGTCTTAGAAAGTCTTTATTGCTCCTTTTTTGAAGGATAGTTTTGCTTGATAGAGACTTGTAGGTAGGTGGATTTTTTTCTTTCACTACTTTAAATATTTTAATCCAGTCCTTCTTTGCTTGCATGATTTGTGAAGACAAGTCTGATGTAAGTTTTATCATTGTTCCTCCTTTTCTAGTTGTGGTGCACGGGCTCAGTAGTTGTGGTGCGTGAGCTTAGTTGCCTCATGGATTGTGGGATCTTAGTTCCCTGACCAGGGATCAAACCTGCATCCCTGCATTGGAAGGTGGATTCTTAACCACTGGACCACCAGGGAAGTCTCTCATATTCTTTCCCATTATGGTTTATCACAGGATATTGAATATAGTTCCCTGTGCTATACAATAGGACCTTGTTGTTTATCCATTCTATAGGTAATAGTTTGCATCTAGTAATCCCAAACTCCCACTCCATCCCTCCCTCCCCTACCCCACCCTTTGCAACCACAGTTCTGTTCTCTATGTCTGTGTGTCTGTTTCTGTTTTGTAAATAAGTTCGTGTCATATTTTAGATTACACATATAACTGATATCATGGTATTTGGCTTTTTCTTCTGACTTACTTCATTTAGTATGATAATCTCTAGGTCCATCCATGTTGCTGCAAATGGCATTATTTCTTTCCTTTTTATGGATGAGTAGTATTCCACTGTCTATATGTACCACATTTTCTTTATCCATTCATGTGTCAGTGAACATTTAGGTTGTTTCCATGTCTTGGCTATTGTAAATAGTGCTGCTGTGAACATAGGGATGCATGTATCTTTTTGAATTATAGTTTTCTTTGGATATATGCCCAGGAGTGGGATTGCTGGATCATATGGCAACTCTATTTTTTGTTTTTTGAGGAACCTCCACACTGTTTTCCGTAGTGACTGCACCAATTTACATTCCCACCAGCGTGTAAGGGGGTTTCCTTTTCTCCACATGCTCTCCAGCATTTATTATTTGTAGACTTTTTAATGATGGCCCTTCTGACAGGTGTGAGGTGGTATCTTATTGTAGTTTTGATTTACATTTCTTTAATAGTTAGCAATGTTGATCATCTTTTCATGTGCCTTTTGGCCATCTGTATGTCTTCTTTTTTTTTTTTTTTTTTTGCGGTACGTGGGCCTCTCACTGTAGTGGCCTCTCCCGTTGCGGAGCACAGGCTCCGGACGCGCAGGCTCAGTGGCCACGGCTCACGGGCCCAGCCGCTCCGCGGCATGTGGGATCTTCCCAGACCAGGACACGAACCCATGTCCCCTGCATCGGCAGGCGGACTCTCAACCACTGCGCCACCAGGGAAGCCCCTGTATGTCTTCTTTAGAGAAATGTCTATTTAGGTCTTCTGCCCATTTTTCGATTGGGTTGTTTTTGTTGTTGAGTTGTATGTACTGTTTGTATATTTTGGAAATAAGCCCTTGTTGGTCGCATCATTTACAAATATTTTCTCCCAGTCCATAGGTTGTCTTTTCATTTTGCTTATGGTTGTCTTTGCTGTATAAAGACTTGTAAGTTTTATTAGGTTCCATGTGCTTATTTTTGCTTTTATTTCTATTGCTTTGGGAGACTGACCTAAGAAAACATTGGTATAATTTATGTCAGATAATGTTTTGCCTATGTTCTCTTCTAAGAGTTTTATGGTGTCATGTCTTATGTTTAAGTCTTTAAGCCATTTTTTTAAACATCTTTATTGGGGTATAATTGCTTTACAATGGTGTGTTAGCTTCTGCTTTATAACAAAGTGAATCAGTTATACATATACATATGTTCCCATATCTCTTCCCTCTTGCGTCTCCCTCCCATTTAAGCCATTTTGAGTTTATTTTTGTGTATGGTGTGATGGTGTGATCTAATTTCATTGATTTTCATGTGGCTGTCCAACTTTCCCAATACAACTTGCTGAAGAGACTGTCTTGTCTTCATTGTATATTCTTGCCTCCTTTGTTGAAGATTAATTGATCATAGGTGTGTGGCTTTATTTCTGGGCCCTCTATTCTGTTCCATTGATCCATATATCTGTTTTTGTGTCAATACCACACTGTTTTGATTACTGTAGCTTTGTAGTATCGTCTGAAGTCTGGGAGGGTTATGCCTCCTGCTTTGTTGTTTTTCCTCAGGATTACTTTGGCAATCCTGGGTCTTTTATGTTCCATATAAATTTTAGGATTGTTTTAGTTCTGTGGAAAATGTCATGGATAATTTGATAGGAATCTCATTAAATATGTAGATTGCTTTGGGTAATATGGCCATTAAATTTCTAATATGATAATTCCAAAGTCTGGTAATCATGCTTTGTCTCTTCAGATTGTGTCTTTTCTTGCCCTAGCTTGTTTGTAATTTTTTGTTGAAAGCTGGGCATGACATATTGGGAAATAGGTAAATAGGCCTTTAGTGTGAGATTTTATGTCTACTTTGCTGTGAGTTAGGCTCTGTTTAACGTTTGCCATAATTGTAGGTGTTGGGGGCTTCAGTTTCCCCTAGTGTCCTTGTTTTTGTCTCCCCTCTTTCCTTTGGCTTTCCCTAGAAACTCTTTTTTTTAAAAAATTCTTGAGATATAATTCATATACAGTTTACCCACTTTCAGTGTACAATTCAGTCGTTTTTGATATATTCACAGATACATGCAACCATCACCACAATTAATTTTAGAACATTTTCATCACTTCACAAAGAAATCTGAACCCTTTCCCTATCACCCACCTATACCACACTCCCAGCCTTAAGTAATCACTAGTTTTCTTTCTGTCTCTATATGGTTCTCCATTCTGGATGTTTCATGTGATTGTAATCATACACTACGTGGTCTTCTGTGACTAAGTGCTTACACTTAGCAAAATGTTTTCAAGGTTCATCCGTACTGTAGCATACATCAGTACTTTATTCATTTTTATGGCCAAACAGCCATTTGTCAAATGTATCCATTTGTCAGTTAATGGACATTTGGGTGGTTTGCATCCTTTGTCTGTTATGAATAAAGCTGCTATAAACATTTGTGTACAAGTTTTTGTGTGAACATATTTCATTACACTCAGGTAAATAACTCGGAATGGGATTGGTGGGTCATCTGGTAAGTGTATGCTTAACTTTTTAAGAAGCAGCCAAACTGTTTTCCAAAGTGGCCATACCACTTTGCTCTGCATCTTCATCAGCAGTTCATATTGTCAGTTTTTAAAATTTTGAATTATTTTCATAGGTGTGTAATTGTAGTGGATATACCACTACACACTATTGGAAAAGATGTTGAACATTTTGAACCTCTTTTCATGTGCTTATTTGTCTTTCATATATCTTATTTGGTGATGTATCTGTTCGAATCTTTTGCTTGTTTTTAAATTGGGTTGCTTACTGAGTTTTAGTTCTTTATGCATTCTTGATATGTTCAAGATATAAGCCTTTTATCAGATATGTGATTTGGAAATATTTTCTCTCATGCTGTGACTCTTCATTCTTTCTAGTGTCTTTCAAATAGTGGAAGTTCTTACTTTTTTCCGAAGTACAACTTACATTTTTTCTCCTATGGATCATGTTTATAATTTCTAAGAAATCTTTGCCCAACCTAACATCACAAAAATTTTCTCTGATGTTTTCTGTTTCTATAGAAGTTAAACGGCTTTAGGTTTATCATGTATGTCCATGTTTAACTTTGAATTAAATTTTGCATAAGCTATGTTTGGGGTTGTGGGTTATTATTATTTTATTTTAGCGTATGGACACACACTTTTTGAAAAGATGATCTTGTCCATTGAGTTGCCTTAGCACCTTTGTAGAAAATCAATTGACTATTTAAGTGTCAGTATATTTGTAGGCAGTCTGTTCTGTTCCATTAATCTGTCTTTATGCTAGTACTACACTCTCTTGACTACTATACATTTATAGAAAGCTTTAAAATCTGGCAGTGTAAGTCTTACAACTGTTTCCTTTTTCCTAGTTTTCTTTGATTACTATGGTTCCTTTGCCTTCCCATATAAATTTTAGCATCAGTTTGATATGTACAAAATGTCCTCCTGGAAACTTTGATTGGAATTGCTTTGTGTCTAGATCTGTATGGAGAGAACTGAAATCTTAACACTTTTGAGTTTTGATACATAATATGTATCTCTATTTTTTATTATCTTTTTGATTTCCTTCATCAGCATTTTTGTAGTTTTCAGCACACAAACCTTTTACATGTTTTCTAAGATTTATTTCATGGATTTTGGTGCTGTTATATAAAGTATGTTTAAAAATTTCAGTTTCCAATTTTTTATTGCCAAGTATGAAAATACATTTGACTTTTTGTATATTGACTTTGTATCTTGAGAACTTCCTAAACTCAATTCTAGTAGCTTTTTTGTAGATTCTTCGGAATTTTCTACATAGACATTGTAAGTCAGAAGTTTTGTCTCTTATTTTCTGATGTGTGTGTTTTCCTTTTATTGTCATATTGCACAAGGAAGGACCTTAAGTATATCTTTGATCCATCTTTATGCCAATACTACACTTTCCTGAATAGGAGTGGAGAAAGTGGACACTGTATTTGTGATTTTAATTTCTTAAAATTTGCCAGGACTTGCATTATGGCTCAGCATATGGTCAGTTGTGGTGAATGTGCCACATAAGCTTCTAAAGAATGTATTCTGGAGTTGTTGGGTATGTCTGGGTATGTCTAGGTATGTCAATTAACTCACATTTGTCAACCATATTATTCAAATTGTCTATATCCTGTTGCTTTTTTTTTTTTTTTTTTTGGCCTGCTTGTTCTACTGAAAGAGGTGTGTTAAAATCTCTAACTATGACCTTGGACCTGTCCATTTCATTTTATGTAGTTGTCTATTTTTCCTTTATGGATTTTGAGGTGTATATCAGTTTGGAGTTGTTATAACTTCCTGGTTAACTGAAATCACTTTATCATTATGAGGTACCCCTCTTTACTGTAAGTAATATTTTTTTGCCTTGAGGTCTACTACTTCTGAAATTAATGTAACCATATCAGTTGTTGGCTAAGGTATCCTTCTCACTGGTCTTTAAGCTTCTCCCATTGTGTTTGGTACAGAGTAGGAAGTGATCAACAAGTGTTGTGCATGTGACTGTCACTCAGTTTTTTATGTTTCAAATGTGAAATAACCATATATGTGATTTGTTTGTATATCCCTAAACAGTGTTTCATTTTTACCTGTTTTCAGTCTTTATATAGACTGAAACTATACATATTTTATTATTTTTTTCATTCAACATCGTTTTTGAGATTTATCCATGTTTTACTATAGTCATTGATTTTTCACTGCTGTATACTACTTCACTATATAAATAACACCACAGGAGACCTCATTCAGTCCCATACATTCCTTAAAAATACTATCTTCCAAATTTATCTCTCTAGTCTTGACCTTTCCTTTGAGCTCTAGATTCAACATCTCTCCTTTGATATAACAAGGATCTCAATTTAACAACCAAAAGACAATTCTTGATTTCCTACTCTCCCCCTTCCCAATCTGTTCCTTTTTCAGTATTCTGTATCTCCTCATGACACCATTCACCAAGCTGTACAAGAACCAAAATTTAGATGGAAACACATTTGGTTTTACATTGAGGCATTAGCAGGGGGACAGACTGACTTGACTGGGGTAAATATGGTGGGATATGATGAAAGTGAGAGAGATGGGCAGGGGCCAGCACATGTAGGGCTTGTATACCATGGTAAGGAGTTCAGATTCAGTATGAGTGTTATAGGAAGTCATGGGAGGCTTGGCAAGAGGGAAGACCAGTTAGAATACAGTAGTCCTGAAGAGTCAAGATGATGGTGGGAACTATAGCAGTAGTAGTAGAGATGGAGAATGGTGAACAGACTTGGAATATATTTTGGAGCCAGAGATGGTAGAACTTGCTGATAGACTG
This sequence comes from Aethalodelphis obliquidens, assembly GCF_003676395.1. NCBI lineage: Eukaryota > Metazoa > Chordata > Mammalia > Artiodactyla > Delphinidae > Aethalodelphis > Aethalodelphis obliquidens. The sequence continues at coordinate 11,389,211 of NW_020837955.1, read as the reverse complement.
GATGCAGGGGTGTGTAATAATTAGAGTTAAGTCAAAGACGACTTCGTCTCTTTTCCCATACCCCCTTCCTTCTGGACCCTCCTATGAACTGTATTATTAGGTGCTCTCATTCCATCTCCCATTTTTGCCTGCCCTTTCATAGTTTCTATCAATCCATCTCTGCATCCCATCATAGATGATTTTATAAGATCAGTCTCCCAATTCACATTCTCTCTTCACCTGTGTCTAATCTGCATTGATGACTATCAAGTTTTCAATTTGTGACTTTTTTCATTTATGAATGTTTCAAATTTATTTTTTATTTTTATTTTTTTATTTTTGCAGTACGCGGGCCTCTCACTGTTGTGGCCTCTCCCGTTGCAGAGCACAGGCTCTGGATGCGCAGGCACAGCGGCCATGGCTCACAGGCCTAGCCGCTCTGCGACATGTGGGATCTTCCCAGACCGGGGCACGAACCTGTGTTCCCTGCATCGGCAGGCGGACTCTCAACCACTGTGCCACCAGGGAAGCCCTGCCTAACTTTTAAATAATGTTTTCCTTATTTTCATATCTAATTAATCATTACTTTATGGTCTTTCAGATTATTCTATTTGCAGTTTTTATTCTATTTTTTAAAATAACTTTATTGAAGATTATTTAATTTTTGGCTGCACTGGGTCTTAGTTGCAGCATGCAGGATCTTCGCTGAGGCATGCAGGATCTTTCGTTGTGGCACATGGGCTTTTTGTTGTGGCACGTGGGCTTCTCTCTAGTTGTGGCGTGCAGGCTCCAGGGCATGTGGGCTCTGTAGTCGTGGCTCGTGGGTTCCAGAGCACGTGGGCTCTGTAGTTTGTGGCACGCAGGCTCTCTAGTTGTGGCGTGTGAGCTCAGTAGCTGTGGCGCGGGCCTAGTTGCCCCGTGCCATGTAGGATCTTAGTTCCCTGACCAGGGATCAAACCCTCGTCCCCTGCATTGTAAGGTGGTTTCTTTACCATTGGACCACCCGGGAAGTCCCTATTTGCAGTTTTGAAATAACGAATTTTCCTATTTGCATCTGCTGACTCTTCCTCCTGGTAGTTCATTGCCTCCTGTAGATTGTGTGTGTGTGAGTTTAATCTTAGAAGCTTTTCCCTGTGGCAATCCTAAGGGACCCTATCTGAAACTGTTCCTATAGGGCAGTTTTGTTTGCTTCTGCTAGGGTCCCAGAGTTGATATGTTATTTTCTTAATTTGTGGTTCTTATAGCTATACATTTAAAATAACCCAACCTTACTTACCTTTGGTACAGGTATTCTGGGATTCTGATTTCTCATAGATGACTTTGTGATTCTGGGCTCTTGGACAGTTCTACTAGTCCTGTTTCAATACGTGAACTCTTTGTGGCTTTATGGAGAGGATTAAGTTATAGCTCCACTTTCTCCTGTAAGCCTGAAACCATGGCTGCTGTCCCTACACAGATAGTAGGATATCAGCCCCTATATTCTTCAACAGAACTTCACTGGTTTAAGGGAACTTACTAGAGACCGGTGGGAACCCTTTCTTTAAGCAGGAGGTAGTTTTTGATGTCTGACACTGATTTGTGTGACTAGCAAATATTTTGTTTATTGACACAACTCAAGTTTTTGCTTCGTAGATTCACAATGAGTACTCTGACACTTGATAACAGATGTTCCTGCAATCAATTTCACTTAAGAGTCCACTGATGCCAGCATGTGTTCTGGGAAATTAGGAGGTCTACCTTTAATTGGGAGGTATACGATTGTACTGGGATTAAATATTTGGAACAGATACGTGATGCAACGCTGTTACTTTTCTGTAATTTCTATTATGCTCTTATAGTCCCCCCACTTTTGCCTCTGAGTGGTCACATTCTCAGACAGCTTCTCTGTGCTATGTACAGTGGATATTCTATATAAAGTCAAGAATTTCCTTTTTGTCTTCCACCAAATTTGACTATAAGTCCTAAATAATGAAAAAATAACCATTTAATTAGTAAGAAAAAAGATCTTGAGCATTTTTTGACCATATCTAAACTAATAATCTTTTGCTTTTTCTAGTGATCACTTCCTACAAATAACACACAGTTGCACATATTTTTACAGTTAAATCTTTTTTTATTCTCTTGTGGAATGCTATGTTTAATGTTACAGTATGGTTGTCAAAGCTACTGAAATGTGACACATATCCATGTCTAAATGCTGCAGAACAGTATAACTTTATTTTAACAAAAAGTTATTTTACAGCTGAGGTCTGATGGTTTTGAAACCAATGCCTATGTGTGTGTATGGCCAGCCACAAACCTGGGGGATGTTTATTTCCTGTACATGTATATACAAATATATCCCATACATATATATGCACACAGGCATGTATTAATTTATGTGTGAAATATATAAAATTATATACATACACATACATGCATATCTATATACATATACCCACCCTCACTATTGAGCTCACTTTTCTAACACTAATCAGCTTCATGCCCAATTACTGCTGCCCAGTATAACTACATGATTTTAGTGCCAATACCAAGCACCCTTTCGGATGCAGGATAGGTACATCTGTGCATATAGATATGTGTATTTATGTATGTTTGTGTGTATAAAGGAATCATTTCTCCCTTTTATGCTACAGTCATGCATTACTACGATAAACAGTCTTTTCACCATAGGTTTTGAAATTCTAAACAGTGTAAAATCTACTTCTGGAAAACTGTATAGGTTCATAGTTACAAAAAATATATATTTTTTATATATATATATATATATATGTGTGTATATATATATATATATATATATATATATACGATTGAAACCTATTGAGTAGATATGTCCTCAGAATCTGGCTATATCCTAGCCCTTAGATAAATTAAAAGAACACCCTCTTAATAGGATGTTATGATAGCCTTAAATAGAACATTACCTGTATTTAGAATAGGTGATGTTTTAAAAGTTAACAAAATGATGTTAAAGATTTGAACAACACTATGCCTTTGCATTAAATATATAAAGGTTTCCACCAAAGGTTTGGTTCAATTAATTGTCTAAGATTTTCATGTTCCAAGAGTGACCAGTATTGTAGTCATTATTCTTAAAATTATGGCTCATTAAAGGCTTTTATACAAAAAAAAGCCCTAGTTTTAATCATTTATAAAAACAAGTTCTCTTTAAAAGGAAAAATGTACATGAACACTAACGTACTCATGGATATTATCCTGTACAAAGTGACTACTATGTAAAGATAGGAGGCTTGTTCCCAGTAAGAACACCTCATGGTAGCACATGTAAACCTGGTTTGGTTCCTCTGCTCTGCAGCTATTCAGCATGTAAAATTTAAACCATTTCACATTAACATTTAAATTTAATACAGTGCAAATGTTTGAGAATAACTTGTTCCCCCCAGTGAAACAAGAACCAGCGTTATGCTGAATATTCTTCAGATCTATTTACACATTGAGCTAAAAAGTTCACCATAAACTTTGAAATTTGCTGAATATCAGCAGAAATGTTACTGAACTAGCAGCAATTGCATTTACAATATCTGATAGTTATTTGAGAGAATGCATGAAATTTTCCAGGCTGTACTCTGAATCGTATTGCTCTTGATCCCACAGATCGCTCAGGTTTTCAAGAACTGATTTCATACTTGCTTTTCCAGAAGTAGAGGTGTCAGCTTTTTCTGCTTTGCCATCCTTAAGAAAAATTGGCAGAAAGATAAAATGAAAGATTAATTTCAGAAATTTTATTTTCCTTGAAAATATCATAGTTGTTTCTAACATTGCACTTTTTCAACAGAGTTAAATACTTCAAAATATGGGGCAGTTTGTGAACTCATAAAATAGCCTATTTTCCCACAGCCCTAATAATTTATCATTTTACGCTTTTTATTTGAGAAGAATTTTAAGAACATTGCAAAGAATTCACTGTTAACTGTGTCATTTGGCTTTGTCATTCTTCTCCCCTTGTGTGTGTTTATGTGTGTGTGTGTGTGTATATATATATATATATATATATATACACACACCTGTGTATATGTTAGTATTAGATATATAAATTATCAGCCTTTCCCAAAACCATTTGAGAGTAGGTTGTGGATAGTATGCCTCTTTATCCCAAGAACAAGGACATTCTCTTACATAACCCAAGTACAAAGATCAAATTAAGGAAATTTAATATTGGTATATTAACATGATCTCATATGTAGGCCATATTCAAATTTTGCCAATAAGATCCTTTATGGCAGTCGTTCTTGCTTCCTTGGAACACCCCTTGAGCCCAGTTTCTGCTCACTGAAAGTCACCCATAAGAATATTCTTTCAAATGGAATAAAATACATTTGAAGCAAGCCATGTTTCTTTGAGCCTTTTTTTCTGGGTTACACAGATCCTGTTCTTTCAATCTCCCTTATGTGACATGATTGAAGAACTTTTCTCCATTCTGGCCATCTTTTGGGGATTCACTGATTTGTTACTGTTTGTTTAAAATGCAGCACCCAGAACCAGACAGTATTCTAAATGTGGCTTAACACACACAGAGTCGAGTGGAACTACTTTCTCTCACATTTGGACACTATAATTCTGTTATTACAGCTAGTTTAATTGCATTATATAAGGCCATTTCTCACCCTAATTTATACTGAGTGTACAGCTGATTTTCTGAACCTACACAGGACTTTAAATCCAACCCTATTAGTTTTACATTATTAGACCAACCAATATGTCCAGCTGGTGCACCCTTTGATAATGGATTGTTATCTGATATATATTAGTTCCATCATCCACATTAACAACAACAGCTACTATTTATTATTTTCGTAACTCTAGTAATATAGGCATTGTTATTCTGCCAAGGCTGAAGATGGTCAGAGAAGTTAATTTGCCTAAGGTCGCCAGTTAATAGGAGGCAGGGCAAGAAACACAGACCCAGGTCTAGCTGACTCCAGAAACAGCTGTCCTTTAGCAGGTAGGGACTAAGGAAAGAAAACCTGGGGAAGACACTGGAGACATCAATCAGAAAGTCAGACCTTCAAACATGCCCTAGTATCCTGGAGAGTTTTATCTGGACATCAAAAAATTCCCTCAAAGGGTTGTCTAGGTGATGCTAAAGTGAATGACTTTTGCTGCTCCTTTTAATACTTTTACCAAGCAGTCCCAGGAAGTCTGTGAATACATTAAAGATACAACAAATTGTATAAGTTCTTTACCTTATCAAGAGTAAACAGATCAAGGAGTTGATCTGTCCCCATACTCTGCAAACTAGAATTCTCTTGGCTAATAACAGTATTTGCTATGTTCATCTTGAATTTCTGCAAACCCATTATTTTCTCTTCCAACGTTCCTCTGGTTATCAATCGGTACACATTAACCACACGTTTCTGAATGAGAAAAAGAAGTTAAGCAACTGTAGCATGAATAAATGGGTAAGTAAGTTTTGAGATTTACCAAGTCAGAGGGCTTGCATACTTGTACTAAGTACTTAACTACCATTGAATTAGGATTGTGTTTTCTTTATCTGTGCCCATGACCTTAAAATGTTTGTAGACGATCACAGAATATTAGGAATGGACAGTTTCCCAGGTTTTCTTAGCCCAGGCACCTCATTTAGCGCATGAGGAAATGGTGCCACAAAATTAAGTGACTTGCCTAACGTCACAACCCTTACTAACATAAGAGCAGGAACTTAAACCAAGGCTTCCTGTCTTTTGGGGGGAGTTATTTTTCCCAGTGCACAAGTTAACACTTGTGAGTGCTGACTTTTTACCTGCCCAATGCGATGGGCCCGGTCCATGGCTTGTAGATCACGCATGGGATTCCAGTCATGCTCCACAAATACCACTGTGTCAGCGCCTGTTAAGTTAAGCCCCAGGCCACCAACGTGAGTTGTAAGTAAGAGAACGTCTATGGATGGATCGTTGTTAAACCTAAAAACATAGATATTAAAAAATAAAATTAGTACATTTCTTCCTAAAGTTCAAGTAACAGAAACTGAACTGTTTAATAAAAATTAAAGAGCACAAATGAGAACACTGCTTTATAATCCACGACATAGACATTTCTGTGACCACCTGAGTTCAGACTGTCTTCTTTTAATATACATAACATCTTTAGTAGTAGAAAGAAGGTATTCTAGAACATGTCAGAAATTTCATACCTAGCAATTAAGTCCAATTGCAAAATGGATACAAAAATGGAACACTAATTATAATTAAGACAAAACCCAACTATGAACATTTAACATATGGAGACAGAAGAGTGTAGAGAAAGGTTAGATCAGTCAGGGAAGGTAGAAGATTAGCGTGCTGAGGGTTGCTAAAATTGTACTAGTCCTAGAAGATATTGACAAAGGACATCTGGTAGCTTCTAGGAAAAAGAAAAACTAACATTACTAAGCTATCATTTATTACTCACTCTGAGTCAGGCAATGGGCTTTGTACTTTATATGCTTTATGTTATTTCTTACAATAGCTCTATAAGATATTATTATTGTTATTTGAGAGACTCTCAGGCTGTGTGGATAATAAACAGGCCCAAGAGAACACTGCCTCAATGGTAGAGTCAGAGTCAAACCTGGGTTCAAAGTCCCTTCGTGGGTCTCTGTTTTGTGCCTAAAAATCTCTTAGGGATGCTCGTTAAAAATGCTCACTCTTGAAGTCAGCAGGCCTGGGACAGAACCTAGGAATATGCATTTTTAAAAATGAACCCCTGCGATTTCCAAAGCAGAGGGAGCAGACCACACGTAAGAAACACTGTACTCAGTGATTCTGCTTCCAAGCTAGGCCAGCTTCCAACTTGTTTTCAGCAGAGACAGAGGGATCAGGATAAAGAGCTTAGTTAAGCCACTTGTTTGCTTCCTCCTGCCCCAACTCCCATAAACAGATGAGGGGAAAGTAGTTATCTCTATTTTTTGTTGATGCCTTAAATTTCTTTCATGCCCTTAGGAGTGCTTTCCTAATACAGTCACACTTTTTTCCCCCTAACTAAACAAACTATTCAATTATATTTCTGCAGTTCTGTATTTTAAAAAGGTAAAGATTTAGTTGGGTTCAATTATACAAAAAAAACCACATTTGCAAATATCTAGCCAAAGAAGATACTTCATGAGGCAAACTTCTATGTAAGTAATAATAATAAATTGACTATAACTTGATTTGTAAGATTTTTAGAAGCCACTTACCGTGAAACAATGGAATGCCTCTGACCAGGAGGTATGCTACCATCTAATCTCAAGTAAGTGACAGAGGGTAAGTGAGGTTTGAGAAGATCATGCTCTACTATATCAAGCATGCTTTTAAGCTGACAGAAGATCAGTATCCTGTGCTGGGCTACAACAGACTCTGTGCCACTCTCGGAAGTGCTGCCATTTCCCAAACCACAGTCCAACAGCAACTTGAAAAAAGAATCACTTGTTACACAGATGTCCAATAAAAGTAGGCAGTCAATCTCACCAAAATAAATATTTCTCTTTGTGGTGAGAAAAGGTTAACTTACCTGTGACCTGAAAAGCAGATTAGCATTTGGGGCTCTCATTTATAACATTTTCTACACTAGCCCATGTGAAATCTAAAATCTTCATCCGTTATTTATTCTCAATAAAATTTAAGCCAGAATAACTACAAAAAGCTAAAACAATAAAGTCCAGGTTTTACAATAAGATCTTAATTTTTAAGGCTAGAAAAACTAAATGGTATTAACATTTACATTAACTTGAAATTGGTTCCTTTAATTTAACCTTTCCAAATTCCAGAATTTTTTAAAACTCCATTTTTAAAAGCTATACCAAGAGTGACATGAGCAAATGGCAGAGCAAGCAGTTCCTAGAAAAATTAATTCCAGTGATCCACACTGACACATATAATCAAGCTGTTCAAAGACAAAGACAAAAAGCGAAATCTTGACGACAGCAAGAGAAAAGTGGCCACCCCACCACCACCACACGACCTGTGGGATCTTTGTCTCCCGACCAGGGATCAAACCCGGGCCCCGGCAGTGAAAGCGCCAAGTCCTAACCACTGGACTGCCAGGGAATTCCCAAAAGTGACTTCATGTAAAAGGGATTCTCAATGAGATGAACACCTCTTTTCTCATCAGACACCATGGAGGACATGACCAAGAAAGTTAAAAGACAATCTACAGAATGGGAGAAAGTATTTGCAAATCATGTATCTGATAAAGGCTTAATATCTAGAATATAAACTCCTAAAACTCAACCAAAAGACAACCCAATGAAAAAACAGTCAAAGGACTTAAACAGGCATTTCTCCAAAGAAGATATACAAATGTCCCAATAAGCACATGAAAAACAACATCATTAGTCAATAGGAATAGCAAATCAAATCAACAATGTGATACCATTTCATACCTATTGTGATGGCTATACTTAAAAAAAAGGAAAATAAGTGTTGGTGAGGATGTAGGGAAATCAGAACCCTGGCACATAGCTTGGGAATGTAAATGTTGCAGCCACTGTGGAAAGCAGTTTGGCAGTTCCTGAAAAAGTTAAACATAGAATTGCTATATAATCCAGCAATTCCACTCTTAGGTCTAATATCTAAAAGAACTAAAAAGAGGGACTCAAACAAGCCAATGTTCATTGCAGCATTATTCACAATAGCCAGAAGGTGGAAACAACCCAAGTGTCATCAACACATGACTGGATAAACAAAATGTACTGGTGGTGGTAATAACAACAACAACAAAGGACTATTATCCAGCCATAAAAATGAATGAAGTGCTGATACGTGCTCTAACATGAATGAACCTTGAAAATAAGTGAAATAAGCCGGCCACAAAAGAACAACAATATGGTGCCACGTACATGAAATATTTAGAACAGGCAAATGCATACAGACAGAAAGTAGATTCGAGGTTCCCTGGGGTTACAGAAAGGGGAGTGGGAAGTTATTGCTTAACAGGTACAGAGTTTCTATTTGGTTGATGGAAAAATTTTGGAAATAAATAGTGGTAATGGTTACATAACACTGTGAATGTTATTAATGCCATAGAATTCTACACTTAAAAATGGTTAAAACGGCATATACTATGTTATATATTTTACCACAATTTTTTAAAAAGCTGTATCAAAAATTTAACAAACGAAATTTTAAAATAAAAGAAATAGTAAACACCTCAGTAATCTTTTGGAAAAGCAAATTTATCTACTGTTACAGACCAAGAATGTACAACACACATCTAACACTTAGAAGACCTACTTACTTGTTTCAAAGCCGAGAGTTTAGGGGCATGTTGAATATCATGGAGAGAAGAATTCTGAACTGCAAGTTTCTCAGTAGTACTCTTGAACTCTGGGTGTTGAGGTGTTAAGACTAATGCTGGATGGTTGCACAGTTTACGCAGGTACTGTAATGCCTTTAAGAAAGGGGAAGAAAGTATACACAAGTCTCCTTCACATGGCACAAATGTTCATGTCAGTATCTTTCCTATGCTAGTCCATCTATCTAAAATGCCTTTCTTCTCCTTCTCACTACTCCTCTGCTCATTCTTCAAGAAACAGTTCAAGTACCTCATCTGTGATGTCTTCATCTGTGTTTCTTACACGACTTGTATTTATTTTTGTGACAGCATTTATAACTTGTATAAATTGTACTGTTTATGTCTGTCTCCCCCACTAGACAATGAGCTTCTCGTGAAAGAATGTCTTATTTATTAGCTTCTAGCTAACTCTTTCCCACTCAAAGTGCCTGATAATGCTGATAGATGATTCTAGAACTAGACATCATTTTCTAAAGAAAGGTTTCTCAAACTTCAGTGGGTATAAAAACTTCTTGAGGACCTTATAAATCTGTAAATCTCTCTCCTCTACACAGTATTTTGATTCAACAGGTCTGGTGGTGGGAAAGGTAAGGTGGAACTAGGTGGTTGTGTTTCAAGTGGTTGTGTTTGAGAATCAGAACCCCCTCAGGTCTTTTTTTTTCTTTCTCTGATTCAGCCATACCCTTTGTCTTTTGTCATTTACTTGGCTTATAGTTTGGGTCTCAACTGTATCCGTAAGCACTATGACAGAAACTGTGGGAGAGGTATAAGCCTTCAAAATCACCTTTCCCCATTTCTATCTTTAAAACTGCTACAAGTATTTAATTTATTGGTGACAAGGGGGTTTGGAAAGTATTCTACAGTGGAATATTTCAAAAGGGAAAGAAAAAAAGTGAGTTGATACTCTTTTTTCTCAAGCACATTCATCATGTGTCTCAGGACTTCTGTGCTTTATGTATCCTCTGCCTGGAATCACTCCCCCCCACACACACATATCTGCATGCCTCAATCTTCCTTCAGATCTTCGCTCAAATGTCACCTTCTCAGTGACATCCCTGATCACTCTATTGAAAACCACAACCTACCGTGACTCCTATACTGTATAACCCCATACTCCTTTATTTTCTTTTACATGATATATATATTTTACTTACTTAATCAATTTTCACCTCTACAAGGGAAGGGGTCTGTTTTGTCCACTGCTTTAATTAACCCCTGAGGTTATAGAAAAATTACTGCCTTGTGGTAGATGTTCAAATATTTTTTGAATAGAAAATAAAAGTTTCTCTATTTTAAAACCCTTCTTTTAATGTAATATACAAACATATATTGTGGGTTTTACTTTAATTTTAATATTAAATTACTTATTAATTACTAATTATGAATATGAAAATAAATTAAATTGGTACTTTTACCTGTCTTCAAGAATGTATACACAATACTGAAAAAAACCAAATAAATCCGTATTTCAGTGTTCCATGTAAAAATTGCTGCACTGAAGAACATTGTTCAACAACATTTAAAAAGTGGACTGTAATATATACCTGGAATACATGGCCTGTAGCTTTAAGCTTTGGTTTTTCAGTTTCTTCAGAAAGTGCAGCTGAAGAAACTGTTTCATCAACATCACACTTGGCACGAGACTTAGCAAAATCCTCATAGAGCTGAACCTGTAAAATTCCCCCCATGAAAGCAATAAGTATAATTATTTTCAATTGTTCAAAACATAACTAGCGGGCTTCCCTGGTGGCGCAGTGGTTGACGGTCCGCCTGCCGATGCAGGGGACACGGGTTCGTGCCCCGGTCCAGGAGGATCCCACATGCCGCAGAGCGGCTGGGCCCATCCGTGAGCCATGGCCGCTGAGCCTGCGCATCCGGAGCCTGTGCTCCGCAGCGGGAGAGGCCACAACGGCGAGGCCCGCGTACCGCAAAAAAAAACCCAAAAAAACCCCACATAACTAGCAAAGGCCAATAAAAGCAGTAATTTAAATCAGCCCTCATCAAAGAAAATAAATTATGATACCTATATTTCACTACTTGATTACAGATGATCCACTGCATCTTGGTAAATTCCTTTTAAATTACATTTAGAAAACAAGTTTAACACATTGTTTGGCTGCTAAAATATTTAAAAAAATAGTCAAATAGTCCTAGACCCAATTTTTCCACTCTGTTCAAGAAGAGAAATACATTACCAATAAAAGAGAACTTTAACCTTTACAAGTAAATGAGGAAATCTTCCTTAAGTGAAGTTATGTGGTCAAGACCCTAATAGGTATATTTCAAAAGACCAAGTTTAAAAAAGGATACTAACTGCAGAACCCATACCAAGTTCAAAGTATTATCTTGAAGTCTGGGTTCCTGCCTTGTATATGCTAAAACAATGTGAAAGGGAAGAGAATCTAGAGTGCTAGAGAACAGAAGTCAGAGAATAAAAACCTGCAGATGCAAAACGAACCCAAATGTCACTTCCCTCCCCAGCCCCCTTCCTCCAGACTGCTTAAGCGTGTTTCATGAGGTGTTATAGTGCCACCCCCAGTATATCATCTCAGGTTTCTTCACATGGCACCTTCTCTTTATTATACTTAACTTTAAAAAGTCTTGATTTCCTTACCTCTAAAAATTTTTCCTTCAAGAAATATTAATCCAATTTTTACAAATGAGGGATGGAGGCTCAGAGAGATGAGGTAGATAATATAAATGATCACAGAGCTCTTAGCATCTAAATTAGTGTCCTGTCCACTAAACTCAGGTTGTATAGATAAATACTAAAAGGTTAAATGTCTATACACTGGAGGGAAAGAAGCAGTTTTCCAGGTATGTCTGTATATCTTTTTTTCATTTGACCATACTAAATCAACTCTAATACTGAAACAGACTGATGCTCACTAACCTAGAACACAAAGTAAACGTTCAAACAGAAAATTCTGCTTATAGGCCATATCTTACTAAGACAAGAGACAGTTTCCCCTTACAAAAATACTGCACAAGGAAAGGCATACAATAAATTCCTTTGATAATGGTCTCTATGTACGAAATCAGAACTGTGCAGAAGCCAATACTTATTTTGGAAATTTACTGGCAATACTTTAAAAGGGACAAGGTCCCACTTCCCAACTCAGCCCTGATGTATACACCTATAATGCTGCTGCAAGGATATGACATTATAGGCAGACTTCTTGCCCTTATAAAACATTGGCTTACTTCTGTATCATTTTAACCTTCCAACTTTTTCAATTAACTAGACATATATAACAAAGCAATTATGATACTGGATTTTGTTTTAATGCTATATTCAAAATGCACATACCCAAATGTGTACTTACATATCCAAACAGATTCATTTAGGTTTTATCTACACCTGTTTGAAACTGAGTATTCCTGAAGTCTAAGGAAGTAGAAGCTAGATTAGAGTGACAAACCAAAGGCTAAATCCCCTTTATTCAATACTTTTGTGGCTTGTTCAAAACATTCCCCTAATAAACATACCACCACCAACCACAACTGCGATCACCAGATTCCTAACCTGGAGAGTACTAAGAGTACAGTAATAGTCTTGAATAATTTTGGGTGGTAGATCCTGCAAAACATCTTCTTTCATTCTTCTCAAAAGAAATGGCAGGACTTGGCGGTGCAGTGCATCCATCGCGAGAACACCTATTAATAATAAGAGGGTTAACTTAATTCTATTTATTATTATTATTAATTTCTCTTAATAATAAGATTAAATGGCTTCCCAAAAGTTAGATATAAATTATATTCACTTGCACAGAGTATATAACTGTATCTCTTTTTCATACCTGCTTCTTGTTCACGACTGGAGCTTCGAGCATCCCTACTTGCTAATATAGGTTTACCATATCGTGCAGCAAACTGGCGTTCAGTCCCCAAAAATCCTGGCATGAGGAAATCAAATAATGACCACAGCTCCAAAACGTTGTTCTGAATATAAGAAAGGAACACCAGTTATCTTGTGTACTAGGATTATTTCCTTATACTTAAAAATGGAACATTAATGAAAGCCCACTGTGATGACATCGATTATCACCACATTTTTGGGTATAAGTCTATATATACACATATTTTAAAGATTTTTTTGATGTGGACCACTTTTAAAGTCTTTATTGAATTTGTTACAATATTGCTTCTGTTTTCTGTTTTGGTTTTTTGGCCATGAGGCATGTGGGATCTTAGCTCCCCGACCAGGGATCAAACTCGCACCCCCTGCAAAGGCAAAGTCTTAACCACTGGACCGCCAGGGAAGTCTCTATAAGTCTATATTTTAACGTGTAAAATTTGGAGAAAATACTCTATCCTATTTGGAGGAAACTTTCAAGTCTCTTCCACCAGAATAAGCCTTGGTCCATGGTATTTAAATCCTACTGGTAGGTTCCATCAAGTAGTAAATAGAAGAGGAGAAAGATGAATACATGTCTGATTCTTTCAACTTTGAGACTCAGATTAGCAGCAAGATTTAAGAAATTTGGCCAATACCACCATTTCTTCAACACAGGAAAACCTAGAAGAGTTTGGTTATAGGTCAAGTCTACCCAGTATTTATGGGGCATGAGGAACAGGCACAGGTTCTTTCCAATTCTGTTGGAGTTTCATGAAAAAAGAAAAAAAGAAATCAACACTTTTTCATTTTAGATGCTTTCCCAGTATGTGTGGATCCTAAGGTACCATCCCATCTGTTTACCCCTTCCAGAAGGCCTCCTCACCAGGCTCAAGCAGTGGCTCACCATGCTGGGCTGCCATTCTATACTGAAACCCTTCTAATCCCACCTAGGCTCTGCCCCATGACTCATGGGCTACCATGGCTGTTTGGTGCAGAAACCCACCCACCTTACAGCTTCAGAGCTAAACTGTTGAGGTGTGGAAGGGGAAAAGAGAGCCTTTAAGCAAACAAATACTTCTTTTGTTGTGAAAGCTATAATCAATTTTAAAATACTGTGAAGTTTCCATATAAGCAAAACAAATCTTGATATATCAAACCTAAAAAGTATGCCGCGGACCAGCTGGGCCCGTGAGCCATGGCTGCTGGGCCTGCGCGTCCAGAGCCTGTGCTCTACAATGGGAGAGGCTGCAGCAGTGAGAGAGGCCCGTGTACCACACACACACAAAAAAACAAACCTAAAGAGTGATTTTTTCCTCTTATTTATTTATCTATCTATTTATCTATCTATTTATTTAGGCTGTGTCATGTGGCATGCAGGATCCTAGTTCCCAACCAGGGATCAAACCCATGCCCCCTGCACTGGGAGGGCAGAGTCTTAACCACTAGACAACCAGGAAAGTCCCTTTTTCCCTTTTAAATGTACTTTTTCTTACTTCCATTAAATTTTCATATGTTTGTAATTACGTTCTCTCTTGTGGTTATTAAAATCTGAAGTGTTTACTTAATAGACAAAACCATAATACTTTAGTAGTCAGTCCATCACCAAAAATAAATATAAAAGAAAAGTAACAAATACATAAAGAACCATCATTTTTTTAAGAGTCAGAAGCAATCTTAGAGGTCACTTGGTGTCTACCCTCCTACCAACTGGAGAATGATGGAGGGTATCTTCCCATCAGACTTGGCTATCCAAGCTAGATGTGAACATTTGCAACCAATTCCTCTGGAAGATAAGAGAATCTCTCAAAAATATCTAAAGGCATCTACATACTCAGCCATCTCCTTCCTTTTCTAAGATAAACTGTTACAATCTCTTTCCTTCAATTGCTTCCTAATCTCAGGTATTCATACCTCTCCTATATGATGAGTCACCTCTGAATCATCTCTAGCTTTTCAATGTTAAATCAGATTGTATTATACTGCAGAAGGAAGATAGCCAATGTGGAAGACTTATGTCTTATGTTATAAGACTTATAAGACTTATGTTTACATAGCCTAAAATTACATTTTAAATATGAGATTTAAAACTTAGTTTGCTCACATACTGCTACATACCAAATGAACCATTATAAAAGCAAGATAATTATTGGAAATTATCATTCCTATAAACTAAAAAAACCTCTTTAATTCACTGTCAAATGCCAAGCCTTCTCGCCACATGGCAAATATTAAAAAAAAAAAAAAAAAAAAGGTAAATAATTACCTGGATTGGTGTTCCAGAAAGAATAATCCTATAATTAGCAGTCAGTTGTTTTACTGCTTTTGACAATTTTGTTTTTCCATTTTTGATGACATGGCCTTCATCAAGAATACAGTAGTTAAATTTAATATTTCTGAAGAAAAACAAAAAATGTTAGCATCTTTTACTATATGTCAGGAACAATATGAAGTCTTTGAGGCAGGAAAATACTAAGTCTCTCTGAATTTGATACTAAGTCTTTCTTTAAGAAAGTTTAATTCTTACCTAAAGAAATCTATGTCGTTTCTCACAACATCATATGAAGCCACTATCAGATTGTGCCTTTTCACCTGATGCTGTAACCTGTATTTAAAAATACATAAGATTACAAAATGGGGAATCTGCAAAGTTTATAATATGCTTTCAAGGGGAAAACCACAGATGCCATTGTATAAAGTGCTTTCAATCTACCTACTAAGCCCAATATTCCCTTCTGCTTACTCTACATCCATGACCCTGATACCTGAAGGCCATTCTTCTTATGACTTGGCCTTGTTGCCCTAACTCAGTCTGATTAGAAAAGAGACAGGTACCTGACTCAAAATGTGGAGGTCATTTTAACTTTATTTGCCAACACCTCTTCCTTGGAGGCACTCACTATTCCTTCACCATTCCATGTTGTGCTGGGGGGTAGAGGGGGAGCTATCAATCATACATCCTCATAGTCACCAAAGAGATGAAGCATTTTAATCAGGTCAAGCCATTCACAATATTTTATCCCCTGACCACAAAGACTGGTTTGGGGGCATGACCCAGTCAAGGCCAGTCAGTCATCTCAAGTACTGATATATTCATGATGGGAGAGAAAAGATTTCTGTTTATTATAGTTGCCAAGCTAGGAGAATGCCCATGGTCATCTTACCTACCAACAGTAGACTGAAGTCCAGTAGAGATCAACAGAACAAGTTATACGTGGGGAAGAATAGTAAATTAGATGTACCTGAAGCAAGAATTCACCCCCTGAGATTCTCAATTTAATTAATGAATTTGCCATTTGCTTAAGCTAGTCTGAGCTGAGCTTCTACCACTTGTAAATGGATGAATTCTTTTACAATAAATTCTTTAAGAGTACAAGCTGTTGAGCTGCCTGTGTTCCAATCTTCATTTAATTAGCTGAGTGACCTTCTTCCCAGACCCCATGTCTTAGACTCCTCATCTGCAAACTGGGAATAATAGTACCCATACCTCATAAGGTAATTATGAGAATACACAATTTTACATAAATGTAAATAAAACTGCTTAGAATAATGCCTAGCCAGTAAGTGCTCAATATATGTTAGCTATTATTAACAGAAGGGCAGCAAATCTATGGACTAATCAGCAATCTATGACTATCCAAGCTTTAAAAGATGAACTGAAATCAGGGCTTTCCTCATGGCACGGTGGTTAAGAATCCGCTTGCCAATTCAGGAGACACGGGTTTGAGCCCTGGTCCGGGAAGATCCCACATGCCACGGAGCAACTAAGCCCGTGTGCCACAACTACTGAGCCTGCGCTGTAAAACCCGCGAGCCACAACTACTGAGCCCGTGTGCCACAACTACTGAAGCCTGTGCACCTACAGCCCATGTTCTGCAACAAGAGAAGCTACAGCAATGAGAAGCCCACGCACCACACCGAAGAGTAGCCCCTGCTCGCCGCACCTAGAGAAAAGCCCGTGTGCAGCAACGAAGACCCAGTGTAGCCAAAAATAAATAAATAAATTTATTTTAAAAAAAGATGAACTGAAATCAATGATATACCACTCTTCAACATTTGTATTTAGGAACAGAGATGTACTAGTCGATAGAAAGAAGGTAAAACTAATAGAACTCTAGTGTTTCTGTGGTATCAGGGCAACTAGAGCAAGCCACTGTGGACCAAAAAACATTTTTGAGGAGAGAGAAGAAGAAAGAGGGAGCACTTCGGGAAACTGAGTAGAAAATGAGGATACAACAGAAGCACCTAGAAGATACTATGATCAGAAGACTTCCAAGAAAGGCATAGAGAATGGTTTTGGTTCCTGACAGTTTCCTGGCTCCAAAACTTAGAAAGCCCAACTGATTGTTAACAATGGCTAAAGTCCTTGAATTTTGATGAGTCTCACTGATTATATCTTTATTATTCACTCACCTTTCTTAAATAAGTAAGTTCCTATGTCTGACAACCAAAAAAGCTAACTAGAATTCATTTTTAATCGATTTTATTCTTCCAAACTACTTAAAGCAAAAGATAAAACATTTTTTGGTTGTACAGTTCTTACCTTATTCTTTCAGTGGGAGGTCCAGTATAATGCAATGGATTGAGATATTCTCTGGAGCAAAATTTACCTACTTCATCCACCCAATGACCTGTTAATGTTGGCGGACAAACCACCAAGGAAGGAAGTGGCATACATTCTGCCAATTTTGATCTTGCATATTCCTGGGCCCTTTAGACAGCAAAACACAATGAATTAACCAGTTCGTTTAAACTGCTCAGCATCTGAAAGCCTTCTTTTAAAATAACATTTAAAATTACCTGTGACAATGATCTCCTGCTAGAATGCAGATGGACTGTAAAGTTTTTCCTAAACCCATGTCATCACACAGAATTCCATGAAGCTTATACTTATTAAGAAATGCTAACCAGTTCACACCATCCTGAAAGGTTGGGAGAAAAAGAAAAATGATAAATGTGAACAGATCATAACAAATTTTTTCTTGTAAAGAACATGTTTACACAGACCAAAAAATCTGTATTTTTACAGGCAATGAGAAATAAATGGGTATAAGACACTAGACAGAAGAACTGAATTACTATATCAATTTTTAAACTCTTTAAGGCACATTTACAAGGAATAGTCACTATTTATAAGTATAAAACTTTACCTGCTGATATTTTCTGAGTTCAGCATTGATTGGTACTGGAATCTTGTAATTTTCTAATTTTTTCCCATCTAACAATTGCTCCAAAAAGTGTCGTTCCTTGGCTTTCAACTGGATTAATTCTTCTGACATATTTGGAGGGTCTGGAATGCCTGCCTAAAATTGTTTTTTAAAGTGTATTAAAACTATTTGCTACTATTTATTAATTTTTCCATCCTCAGATTATGAAATCATTTCACATCTTATCAAAATACAAATGCAGAGATAACACAATATTGTAAACCAACTATACTTCAATTATAAAAAATACCAAAAATAAAACATATATATGTATATATATAAAAATGCAGAGAAAAAAGCAATTCAAAAATAGTATGATTTTAAAGACTGGAAGACAAATATTTAAGAATTTGACAGGTATTAAAAGTGCTATAATGAGACTACTAAATAAACACATTTGAGATATTTTAAAGAACACAGCTACAATTTATTTTTTCCAGTACCATGGCATTACTTGATGAAGAGGCAAATAAAATTGTACAGTTTATTTTAAGTGAAATCCTGTTACTGGAGCTTCTCAATTTTAGTGTTATGATACCCCAGGGTATTGGTTCTCAAATGTGGTCTGCAGACCTCTCAGGATTTCTAAGACCTTTTCAAAGGGTTATTGACGTCAACTATTTCATAACAAAAGAAAGACATTACTTTTTTCACTGTGTTGACATTTGCTCTGATGCACAAAAATAATGGGCAAAACTGCCTGTGCCTCAGAAAGAATCAAGGCAATGTCACCAAGTGTACTGGTAGGCACTGCAGTATTCCTCACAGCCATCCACCAGCTTTTTTTTTTTTTTTTAACTATATAATTTTTTTTTGCTGTAGGTTTTTTTTTACATCTTTATTGAAGTATAATTGCTTTACAATGGTGTGTTAGTTTCTGCTTTATAACAAAGTGAATCAGTTATACATATACATATACATATGTTCCCATATCTCTTCCCTCTTACGTCTCCCTCCCTCCCTCCCTCCCTATCCCACCCCTCTAGGTGGTCAACACCAGCTTTTTTTTAAAGTTGGTTTCACTTAAGAATGTCCTTGAGGGCTTCCCTGGTGGCGCAGTGGTTGAGAGTCCGCCTGCCAATGTGGGGGACACGGGTTCGTGCCCCGGTCCGTGGGCACGAGCGGCTGGGCCCGTGAGCCATGGCTGGGCCCGTGAGCGGCTAGGCCCGTGAGCCATGGCTGCTGAGCCTGCGCATCCGGAGCCCATGCTCCACAACGGGAGAGGCCACAACAGTGAGAGGCCCGCGTATCACAAAAAAAAAAAGAAAAAAGAAATGTAAAGTGAAAGTTAAGAAATGTAAAATTCTCAGAAAAGAACTTCAATTAAATTCAATTAAAATATAAGTTCCTTATAATACCAGAAATAGTATCAGGAGTGAGGTGTATACACTGAGTCTTAAGATGATTGCATGTTATATTTTCAGAAGGTTTTTTTTTTTTTGCTGCGCTGCAGGGCTCGAGGGATCTTAGTTCCCCAACCAGGGATCAAACCTGTGCCCCCTGCAGTGGAAGCGTGGAGTTCTAACCACTGGACCATCAGGGAATTCCCTCAAAAGGTTTTAGAATTAACAACTTTGTCAATTAAGATAGAACCTAACATTTTAACACATCTAATACCATAATGACAACCATCAAAATGAAGCCTTTCTGCACAGTGCTTTTTAAGTAACAAATCTTCAAACATTTATCCTCATGGACCTTTTAATAAATGACAACCAGATATAAGGCCATACAATAGGGACATTTCCTAACAACGATTAGGATTCATAAATACTGTTTAGTGCCAGAAACCCTTCCTTTGAGTATCTTCCTCACCCCAATTCCTATAAAAGCAGCAAGAGTTACTAATAGTGCAAGGAATTAAAGCTTCTATCAAAACCACTGGTTTATATTCCCTGAATCCTTGACTGAAAAGTACATGATTCTTCCTATGAAGATGGGACAGAGCAAATCAAGATAAAGTGAAACAGGAATTAACTTGCATGACATTCTTGTTTCTATTGCTGCATCTTCAAACTCATAGCATCTAATCTGCTATTAATCCTATCCAGTGTGTTTTTATTTGTAATTATATCTTTCAACTCAAGAAGTTCAATTTGGGTTGTTCTTATGTCTTCCATTTTGCTCCTCATCACACTCATGCTTTCCCTCTACCTTCTTGAACATATGGAGCATATTTTAATGTCCTTGTATACTAATTCTATTATCTGGGTCATTTCAGGGTCTGCTTCTATTGACTGACTTTTCTCCTGGTTAACTTTTTTTGGGGGGGCAGGATCTCAGTTCCCTGAGCAGGGATTGAAACCTGGCCATGGCAATGAAAGCCTGGAATCCTAACCACTAGGCCACCAGGGAACTCCCTCTGGCTAATTTTCTGATGGGTGCTAAACGTCCTAAGTTTTACGCTGTTGGGTGCTGAACTTTTGGGGGTTAAACAGTTTTTTCTTTTGGGGATATAGTTAAATTACCTGAAACCAATTTGATCCTTTTCAGGCTTGCTTTTAAGCTTTATTAAGGTGGGTTCAAATCAGTCTTCTGTCAAGGGTTAATTTGGCCCTGCTACTCAGGCAATATACTTCTAAGGACTGTACTCAGTGCCCTATATGGTAGGTCCTCTGACTCAGCCTGGGGGAAATACCTATTCTTGACCCTGTGTGAGCTCTGGGAATTGTTCCACCTACTCCTTTCTGATTTTTCCCCCCAGTCTCAAACATATTCTCATACATATGCCCAGATGAATGAATACTTAGCCTTTGTGTGGACCTCTGGAGCTTCCTCTCTGTGCAGCTACTTCCTCTCAGGTACTCTGCCTTGCAAATTCTACCCATCTTGTCCTCCCTGCACTCTGACTCTGCTAGCCTCTGTTTAGGTTTCACTTCCCTGTCCTATGGTCTGGAAACTCACTCCAGGCAGTAAGCTAGGGCATTTCATTTGTTCCCTTGTTGTTCAATGTCTGAAATCCATTGTTTGATTCATTTTGTCTGGTTTTCTAAGTTAAGGTAGGAGGATAAATCTGTTTTATCATGGCTGGAAGCAAAATATGCATCACATCCTTGTAATTTTCATATCTATCAAAGGGAATCTTATCAATCTTTTCTCAATCTCTAAAGTTCAAAATCTCTTTTCTTTGCCAACTTGTTATCAAGTACTGTTATTCTCCCTTAAAAAAAAAAGTAGTTTAGACTCTTTATCACCTCACAGTGGATCTGGGCTCTGGGGGCACTTACATTCTAATCCACATTCAAACAGCTATTAAACTGATTTTCCTAAAACACTGCTTTCATCATCTACTCCTTTGCTCAAAGAACACATGATGTATGCCAAAAAAGACCAAGGGGACAAAGCATAATCAACTTAGTTTACAGATAAGATGATGCAAGGCCCAAAAGTTAAAGGATATGAATAAGACCTAGGAAGCAGAGGATGGAAACAATTCAGGAAATGTCACTTGGGTCTTTTGATACAGTAGTCTAGTAGTTTTTTAGTCACGGTGGTTATTTTAACATATTGTGGAAAAAATATTCATGCAGAGAAATATATAAACAAAGGTACAGATCAATAAATTAGAAAACAAACAGCTCTCTAACTACTGCCTGATTAAGAAAACAGCCCTGATTTTTCACAGAACTGGAACAAAAAATTTTGCAATTTGTATGGAAACACAAAAGACCCCGAATAGCCAAAGCAATCTTGAGAACGAAAGAAGGAACTGGAGGAATCAGGCTCCCTGACTTCAGACTATACTACAAAGCAACAGTTATCAAGATGGTATGGTACTGGCACAAAAACAGAAAGATAGATCAATGGAACAGGATAGAAAGCCCAGAGATAAACCCATGCACATATGGACACCTTATCTTTGATAAAGGTGGCAGTAATGTACAGTGGAGAAAGGACAGCCTCTTCAATAAGTGGTGCTGGGAAAACTGGACAGCTACATGTAAAAGTATGAGATTAGATCACTCCCTAACACCATACACAAAAATAAGCTCAAAATGGATTAAAGACCTAAATGTAAGGCCAGAAACTATCAAACTCTTAGAGGAAAACATAGGCAGAACACTCTATGACATAAATCACAGCAAGATCCTTTCTGACCCACCTCCTAGAGTAATGGAAATAAAAACAAAAATAAACCAATGGGACCTAATGAAACTTCACACCTTTTGCACAGCAAAGGAAACCATAAACAAGACGAAAAGACAACCCTCAGAATGGGAGAAAATATTTGCAAATGAAGCAACCGACAAAGGATTCATCTCCAAAATTTACAAGCAGCTCATGCAGCTCAATAACAAGAAAACAAACAACCCAATCCAAAAATGGGCAGAAGACCTAAATAGACATTTCTCCAAAGAAGATATACAGACTGCCAACAAACACATGAAAGAATGCTCAACATCATTCATCATTAGAGAAATGCAAATCAAAACTACAATAAGATATCATCTCACACCAGTCAGAATGGCCATCATCAAAAAATCTAGAAACAATAAATGCTGGAGAGGGTGTGGAGAAAAGGGAACACTCTTGCACTGCTGGTGGGAATGTGAATTGGTTCAGCCACTATGGAGAACACTATGGAGGTTCCTTAACAAACTACAAATAGAACTACCATATGACCCAGCAATCCCACTACTGGGCATATACCCTGAGAAAACCAAAATTCAAAAAGAGTCATGTACCAAAATGTTCATTGCAGCTCTATTTACAATAGCCCGGAGATGGAAACAACCTAAGTGCCCATCATCGGATGAATGGATAAAGAAGATGTGGCACATATATACAATGGAGTATTACTCAGCCATAAAAAGAAACGAAATTGAGCTATTTGTAATGAGGTGGATAGACCTAGAGTCTGTCATACAGAGTGAAGTAAGTCAGAAAGAAAAAGACAAATACCGTATGCTAACACATATATATGGAATTTAAGAAAAAAAATGTCATGAAGAACCTAGGGGTAAAGCAGGAATAAAGACGCAGACCTCCTAGAGAACGGACTTGAGGTTATGGGGAGGGGGAAGGGTGAGCTGTGACAGGGCGAGAGAGAGTCATGGGCATATACACACTAACAAACGTAGTAAGGTAGATAGCTAGTGGGAAGCAGCCGCATGGCACAGGGATATTGGCTCGGTGCTTTGTGACAGCCTGGAGGGGTGGGATAGGGAGGGTGGGAGGGAGGGAGACGCAGGAGGGAAGACATAAGGGAACATATGTTTATGTATGACTGATTCACTTTGTTATGGGGCAGAAACTAGCAGACCATTGTAAAGCAATTATACCCCAATAAAGATGTTAAAAAAAAAAAAAAAGAGAGAAAACAGCCCTGCCATCATCCTACAAGGTCCTGTAAGCTCCCCCCAGTGATAACCCACTCTCCTTTCCTCAAGAGGTAATCATCTTACTGATTTTTCATGGCAATTTCTTTTTTACCTTTCTTTATACCTTTATCACCTAAGTATGCATCCCATGTACTTTTGCCTATTTTTGAACGTCATAAAAATAGAATCTTACGTTAAGGATTCACTAGTTGTCGTATGTATCTGTACTTTGTTCATTCTTATTGCAGTATAATAATCCACAGTTAACATACCTACTCTACAGATAATGGATATCTGAGTGGTTTTAAGACTACTATAAATAATGGTATAAATAATATTCTTGAAGGTGTGTCTTGGATGTATTCTGAATTTCTCTAGGATATATACCTAGCATAGATTTGATGGGTCATTGGGATGGGAATCTTCAACTTTACCAGATATAGCCAATTTTTTTTTTTTCAGAGAGGCTATCATCCAACTTACGCTCATATTTTGCTGGTGGAAATATAAAATGGTAGAGTTACTCTGGGAAAAATAGTTTGGCAGTTTCTTAAAAAGTTAAACATGATATGATCCAGTAATTCCACTCCTAAGTATCTGCTCAAAAGAAATAAAAGCAGGGACTTCTCTGGCGGTCCAGTGGTTAACAATCCATGTTCTGGGGCTTCCCTGGTGACGCAGTGGTTAAGAATACACCTGTCAATGCAGGGGACACAGGTTCGAGCCCTGGACCAGGGAGATCCCACATGCTGCAGAGCAACTAAGCCCGTGCACCACAACTACTGAAGCCTGTGTGCCTACAGCCTGTCCTCTGCAACAAGAGAAGCCACTGCAACAAGAAGCCCGTGCACCGCAACGAAGAGTAGCCCCTCACTTGCCGCAACTAAAGAAAGCCTGCGCGCAGCAACAAAGACCCAACGCAGCCAAAAATAAATAAATAAAACAAATAAATTAAAGGAAAGAAATAAAAGCATACATCCACACAAAGACTTTATAAGTGCATAAAGTGCACGTTAATAGCAGCATTACTTATAATAGCCAAAAGCTGGTAATAAGCCAAACGTCCATCAACTGGTGAATGGATAAACAAAATGTGGTGTCTCCATGAAATAGAGTATTATTGGCCAGTAATACTCTAAACACACCCAAAAGGATAACACATCCAAAAGGAGCTACTGACATACTACACCACGGATGAACTGCATATATACTTACTTCCCGAGTTACAAAAATCCCATAAAAATATATAAGTGGCTAAGTGGAAGGGTCCTGGCTTTTCCCTTGCTTCAAGCCACTTCTGTTTCCCACACTGGCCACATATATTATTTCTGTAGCATGAATATACTCCAAAATTCTCCAACTTCAGCCTTCTAGTCTGTTTTCTCCATAATCCAACAGAGACATCATTTGCTTTTTACACTTTCAATTACCATCTTTCAAATTTACCTTTCACGTAAACTTCAGAACAGAATCTTTACATAGATGTTACCAGGGATACTTAGGAACAATTCTATTTCTAGAATAGCATCAATGAATTATCATTCTTTTAGGAACCATAGTTTTTGTTTGTTTTTTAAATTTTTGGCCGTGTCGTGTGGCATGTGGGATCCTAGTTCCCCAATAGAACCCGTGCCCCCTGCAGTGGGGTCTTAACCACTAGACTGCCAGGGAAGTCCCAGAACCACAGTTTTATTTAAAACACTGTATTAAAAAAAAAATTACCCATTAAAGCATAAAATTCTTAACACTTATAAACATATTCAAATCTTTTTTTAAACCTGACATGTTCTTTAAAAAGGGTTACAATTACTATGAAGTTACTGAAAACATTAAGTCCATAAACCAAGTATCTTCAACTTACCTCAAGTGGCATGAGTCTAATGAGTGTTGCAAAGCACTGTGTAGCCATGAATCTTACACTGTCCGTCTGATCACTCATTCTTCCCAACACAGGCACGACTAAAAGGACAATATATGGAACAATACCAACATCCAGTTGTTCCATTACACCTGAGTAAGTTATTAAGGAAATTTCCAACTGGTTCCAAGGTAGATGTTTTCACAAACTAAGACTATGACTTCTAAAACAGTTCCTCATTTTCTCACCTGTATTATGAAGAACTGACTGTCCCTCAAGGTCTATGATTCAACTATAACAGCATTTGTACAATGTTACTCCTTTGTGAACATTATGTAACTTTCTCATGATTAAGATAAAATGATGTTTTTCATCATTTTCATCATGAGGAAGGTTGGAGGTAACTTTATTAATAAGACTTTTTTCCATAGAGAAATTCCTACAAGTTTCTAGAATTCCCATACCAAAATTGAGTTAACAATTGCAAGCAAGGGAGCACAACTCAGCGTCAAAGATTAATTCCAAATTTCCCACCAATATCTCAACAATCTTAAACTGGACATAGCAGGCCCAGTGAGTTCAGTCCTCCTGTAATCTTTAGCATTTCTGAGCCAGAGTTTCTAACTGATTTAATCTCCACCCGTCTTTCTTGCTCTTATACCGAAATATCTTTCGGGTTATTTCGAGAAAAGAATGTCAGTGGATGCCATACCCTTGGTAAAAGCTTGCTTGTAGGGCTTCCCTGGTGGCGCAGTGGTTGAGAGTGTGCCTGCCGATGCAGGGGACGCGGGTTCGTGCCCCGGACCGGGAAGATCCCACATGCCGTGGAGCGGCTGGGCCCGTGAGCCATGGCCGCTGAGCCTGCGCGTCCAGAGCCTGTGCTCCACAACAGGAGAGGTCTCAACAGTGAGAGGCCCGTGTACCGCAAAAAATGATAATAATAATAAATAAATAAGCTTGCCTGTATATTTCCAGTTATTTAGTATACTTAGTCATTTTCTACCCAAGTAATGAACAAAGCGAACATAATGTTTATAAGAACTACCTATATCTGATTAATATTAAAAAAAATTGATTATAAACCAAATAAACAGATTAGTTACTAGATAAATAGTTCATGAGGTACATAAAATTTTTGCCTGTAAAAAGATCTCTTAAAATTAATAGTAATTCTTCAGACTTTCTGTGTGAATATTTTCGTAATCAAATGTAAATATATTTATAATGTATTATAATGTAATAAAAATACACTTCAAAATAAAATCTAAAAAAGTAGGTTTCTTTTTGGAACAAGGCAGGTTATGTGCGTATTTGTTTTTGTTCTGTTTTGTTTTGTTTTTGCTGCACTGCGCAGCTTGCGGGATCTTAGTTCCCTGACCAGAGATCGAACCCATGCCCTCAGCAGTGAAAGCACGGAGTCCTAACCACTGGACCACCAGGGAATTCCCTGTGCACATTTGAATAAATTTTATTTTAGTCATCCTTAAATAAAATGAATATAATTTCTGAATAGTTTGTCAAAATAAAAAAGGATACAGGCAAGTGCTTCAATTGCACCCTCTTGTTTGATATTGTCATCAATTGCTCCCAGCCATGGAAGAACCTTCTCCAAAAAAATATTCATTGTTTCCATGGTACCTATTTTGCTCATGACGCCTATACAACGAGCAGCCATGTGCCTCACTGCAGTGCTGGGGTACTGAAGGCACATATAAAGATGAGGCAAATGCTGTACCAACTAAAAACAAAAAGTTTAAGATAATCAGAACACTCATTAGGGAATCTACTGTTCAAAATATAACTATAACGGCCCATACTCAGAGGTTCTCAATATTCTAAGTAACTCTAAATCCAGGAATATCTCCAATTACCTCAAACCATTACTGTCAAAACATCCTCAATAAAAATTTAAATCTAAGTTGTTATTATAATGCTTTTAAAAAGAATAGAAAGGTGCAGAACTTCTCCCCTGTTCAATATCCTCTTACGCATCAGGGAACACTCAATTCTTTCCAAAATTAGCAGGGAACGCATCAAAGGGACTTGCAAAAATCTCCTACTGAGGGTGGGAAAATGACACCACACATCATCAGCCCCCTCCCAGTATGGCTTAGTTTTAGGTACGTACTTTTTTATTCACGGGGTTGAGTGATCTCGATTTTGTTCTGGGCACTATACTTTGGTAGGTATTTTCCACTTTAACTTCCTGGCTTACCAAAGGCAATATGATCACAAGACCACAACATATCCCATTATTAAATGTCTGCTGCATGGAAGCCAGGATTAATGCTCATGAGATCCAGGTACTTGCTCAACAGACTAGCCTTACAGCTCAGCTGAATGCATGCTGTTGATCACGGAGGGTGAGCATATAAAGGATTCTGCCCTTCTTTACTAATGATAAATCCGCAAAATTTAACAAGAATATGCTTTATTACTATATAAACAGAAAAATTTCACTCTACTCTCTCCTAGATTCTCCCTCTTATATTAGATGTGAATAGAGAATTGGAGATAGCACCCTTCACAATGTTATAAACTGCAGAGGGCTTCCTATTGCAGTTATACGGAAAGAGTAATACTTTCTTCAATGGAAAAACCAGACAATTAATTCTCTAGTCTATGTTCCTCCTCCCTCTGTTCCAATTTTTTGGTAAGAGATATTTTAACAGTCAAAAAATAAACCCAGGTTCTATCTTTGCCACTGACTAGTTTCATCTCTGAGAGGTAACTTCCTTCTACCATTACATTTATCTTGGAAAGAGGTTTTATTACCTGTACTCTTCCTTTCCTAGACTATATTGTTAAGATGGTATAGATGAATAGGGATGCGGCTTTCTTTCCTG
The DNA here is from genome assembly GCF_003676395.1 of Aethalodelphis obliquidens. Lineage (NCBI taxonomy): Eukaryota > Metazoa > Chordata > Mammalia > Artiodactyla > Delphinidae > Aethalodelphis > Aethalodelphis obliquidens. Next base: position 11,360,895 of record NW_020837955.1, on the reverse strand, counting down.
TTTATACCTGGCTTCTGCGTCATCAGAGCCCTGTCCCTACTGCCCTGTATTCTAAGCTCCCAGAGTGGGTTTTCTATCATTCATGCACCCAGCTCTGCCTCAAAGCCCATAAGAGTTGAGTTGTCAGGAAAGAAGGAATCTAGATATAGCATATAAAAGAAAATGCAATTATAAGGGATGACATCAAAGTTGCACTTTTCATTCAAGCCTTAAGTCTAATAAGACTACTTGTTTTACTAGAAAAAAAACTACACTTGCATTAGTTAGTTACCAAGGGATGAAGCTCAGAATCCATTGACACTGCTGCTGTTTCAAAAACTTGCAGAGAATTCACCAGTTCTTGGGCAGGGCCATCTCCCTTTTCCAGGAGGGACTTTCCATCTATTAAAACATATTGATTTAAGTGCATATTACCTTGCAAATAATTCTTTAAAATCTAGAGCCCACAAAAAGTTTTAGCACTCCCCCAGGTACTGTGGGAGAGTCTATTTTGCTTTATAATGTAAAATGAAATACCATGTCCTTAATTTAACTGCTGAGGTACTACACCTAAAGCAACTAAAGGTGTTTAACATAATGATCCATTTCAAGTATCTGTTCCTAAATATGTAATAGAAAAAGTAAAAAGCAAAAAGTATGCAAAATGACATGAAAATAAATGTTTTTACCAACCTTCCATTTAAAAACTTACCAGCTGGCCTGGGATAAACAGGTATAGGCATTGTTATTTTATAAGGACATACGTAATGGATATATACTGAAATCTGTTTAAAATGCAACTCGGAAAAATATGTACACACCAAAATTATTTATGTCGATTGTATTCCTCAATGGACCAACCATAGCATCCCAGAGATGGGGCAACTTCACTGCCATTTCACCACCAAAATGCTTCACTATAGTTGTCAAGGCAAATTCAGCTCCTCTCCGTTGTACCAGGTAAGGCTTCTGGGCCTAAAATTAAATGTTAGTTGAAAACGAAATTTGAGAAAAAAGTATAATGCATTTGAAATGTTATTAAGATAATTTAAAAGTCACTACCTAAGAATTCACAGTGTTACCATTAACTAATTAAGCAATTACTGGACATATTTACCATAACTATAAACATTTCTCAATAATTAAACTTACATGGGCATAAAATCCCAAACTAGATTTTCACATCCAAAGTAAAATACTTTCGGGGGGTTGGAGATAAGGAATAGACAAATATGTGCTGTTTCTAGAGACAGTTCTAAGTAACATGTTTTTTTCTTCTCTCCACTCCAAAGAAACAGGTAGAGAGAGGAAAAGGAGATAAAATGATGGGCCCTTATTTATATTTGCTTAAGGGATAGAATATGAACATCTATTTAATTTAACCACAAGATTAATAACCTCTTACTTAGCAGTAATTTTTTTTTTTTTTTTTTTTTTGCGGTATGCGGGCCTCTCACTGTTGTGGCCTCTCCTGTTGCGGAGCACAGGCTCCGGACGTGCAGGCTCAGCGGCCATGGCCAACAGCCCCAGCCGCTCCGCGGCATGCGGGATCCTTCTGGACCGGGGCACGAACGCGTGTCCCCTGCATTGGCAGGCGGACTCTCAACCACTGCGCCACCAGGGAAGCCCAGTAATTTAATAATAATTAAATAGAAAAGAAACTGTCCCCCCAGAAAGATATATATATATTTTTAAATGAAGGAACTATGTAAACCATGTAAGTATAAATATTAAAACCACAGTAAATTTTTGATTAAAATTATGGGAAGAATATAGATAGTGAAAAAACCTTCATTCACAGAATATTTTAAAAGAAATATACACAATAAGCTAAGATTTTGGTTTAAAAAAAGAAACTTAAAATAGGCCTATACTTTATAGAAATATATTAAACACATGTCTTTTAGCATTGATAGTTTATTGCTGAACTCAGGTTAAGTTCCTATGTCTTGCAACCAAAAGAGCTACCTAGAGCATTCATTCCATTGTTAACAATGTGACTGTAAGATTTTCCAAAAGCAAACACTTTTTAAAATCATCTTTAAAGAAGACTGTACTGTAGAATAAGTAAACCAATGAAACAGAATAGAGAGCCCAAGGAGATCCTTATATATACAAAGCATGACATAAAACAGAGGTGCCATTATAAACCAGGGAGGAAAAGATTCAACGGTGGGATAAACTGGCTGTCCATGTGGGCAAATAAATTTAGATTCCTACCTCACATCACATAGTTAATAAATTCCAAGTTGACTAAAAGTCAGATAGGTAAAACTTTGACATGTATAAACTTATCCTCTGAATATCAACAGCAATTCCTGACATTGATAGGACTGAGAAAAGTTAGCTTTCACTATTACTTAACATCTCTGTAGTCACTGTTATAGGAATTAGTTTATATTCATGAATGACTTATGTACCCACTACTGAGAAGGTTTCTTGCCTAGAAGATAATGATCAAGTTAAGCTGGTAAAAATAATAAGAGGCATGAGAAATTTGAAGAAGTTTTCCGTTTTTCTGGACCCTGTTGCTGCAGTACTCCAAAAAGTTATTAGCCCCAGTTCTTTCACTTAAAAATATTAAAATAACAATTCTAGAAGCTGATAGACAATTTAGCTCTCAATCTGTAAGATACTTGTTTTAAAATCAGAGTATTCAAAGAAAAAAACTATTTACCTCATCAAGTTCAACAAGGATATTTCCACCACCTCCTGCAGGAAGATCTGCTATTTGAGCTTTTACTGCTTTGGGGGTAGGACCTCGCCTACTTGTGATAGCAAAAGCAGCTTTTTGATGCCTATAGAGTGTAATTATACCCCTGTGCTTGGTGACAGTATGATGCATTCCATCTTTTTCGGAGTTGGATCCTATTAAGGAAAAAAGTTAAATAACTTTTAAAGCATAATATAGGTGACCAAATGTTTCCTGCTCCAAAAGAGATACAACACATTTTAAAATTGTCTTTTAAGCCTCAATTTTTATAGGCCAATGATATTTTCTTTAGACAATGAAATGGTAACAAAAATCAATAATTTATAACACTGAATGTTTTAATATTTGCATAGGACCATACTTAATACAACCAAATTTGCAGCATCATATTAACAACAAGAAATATTACATGCAAGAATGAATGTACCTTCAGTTAAAAGTACATTAATTCTTTAAAAATGAATGTTTCCAGGCATAAAAAGAAACATTAAAAAACAATGCAAGTAAGTTTTCTTTAAAAAAAAAAAAGTCCATAGTTACCATGAATTCAGAAACACCAACCACTGCAAAATATTGCTGCCTCACATAGCTCTCAGGGACAGGGATGGGGGGAATTTAGGACTAAGGTATGTGAAGAAACATTGGTCCTTGAGATTAGCCTACAAAGAGCAGTTACTTTCCATATAAATTTTCTGGATGAAAATAGAAAAGCTGTTTAAGCATTATTTGCTAAAGGTAACAGAGCCCACTTATCTCATAAGACATGTACTAAATTAGAGAAACCAGAATTTTACAGGAAGAACTTTTATTCACCACTGGATATAATTAAGTTTTCTAGCTCTGTTAACAGTAAACCCTATAATTATGGTCTTGAAAGAGAAGTTAAGGGTTAACACCTGTCTCATAGAATTCAGTCATTTTATATATCAGGTCTTTTATGAATAACTTATTTAAGTTAAGAGACTGTGATTTTATTAGCAATATGTGCAAATTCTCTCAAAATGGGAAAAAGCTCCACCATAAACTGGATTTGTGCTTAAATTATACCTGTAAGTGACTATAAACAAATTTAAATGGTTAATTCTTTCTCTACCCCAAATAAAACTTTAGATATATACCTTTAGAATTTTCCTGGCCACTTTGTGTTGGTACTGGACACGTGACAGAAGGAGTTAGATATGGGTCCACACAAAGTGAGCTACAGAGATTTTTAATAATTTTTGAATTGGGACAGGGCGTCCTTCTTGTGCACTGCTGAAGTAGTTTGGCTATGCACTGAGCCGCGTAGTTCTGCACTAGAGTATTCTCTTCTTTTTTAATTGTCTCCATTAATGGTTTTATAATAGGATTTAATTTCTCCGGAAGTTGCTGCAAGCTTACAACTGCACATGCAGCAAAAGTATGCACTCTCAACTGCAACACTTGCCACTCCTGGTTGGTCTCTGTAACTGTCATTTGGACCTGCTGTCGTTTACTATCTAACTGCTGTAACACTTGAGGATTTAAATCGAAAGATGATGTGACTTCATTAAAAACAGCAGTGACCTATTAAAAAAGAGAAATCAAAAATCATTAAGGACATCAACCCCAAATAGCCTGTAAACTCCTAAAGGGCAGACAACAAACTTTCTGTTTCAATTTTAAGTTCCATGATATCTAGTACTATTTTAGTATTCAGTAAACTAAATAAATGTCTAAAACCTTCCAAGTAAACTTTATTTTATTTTTTATTTATTTATTTTTTTGTGGTACGCGGGCCTCTCACTGTTGTGGCCTCTCCCGTTGTGGAGCACAGGCTCCGGACGCGTAGGCTCAGTAGCCATGGCTCACGGGCCCAGCCGCTCCGCGGCATGTGGGATCCTCCCGGACCGGGGCACGAACCCACATCCCCTGCATCGGCAGGTGGACTCTCAACCACTGCGCCACCAGGGAAGCCCTAAACTTTATTTTAATCTGACTTAATTTAACATTAGTATTATATTGTTTAAGAAAGACAGTTTCTTGAGAGACTTATTATATCTAATAAGTTTGAGTGAAAAATCACACACAATACCCACACAGTACTTTGGTGAAATGAGAACGCTGTAAGCAAATATAAACCAACAGTTAAGAGAGGATGGTACAATAGTCATTAATTATTTAATTACCAAGAGCTGCTTAAAGCTGTAAGACTGTGGCATCAGACTACTTTACAAGCCCCGTTAAAAGACTGTTCAATACATCTTCTTAAAACAACTTTATGAGATATAATTCACATACAATACACTCATTTAAAGTGTACAGTTCAATGGTTTTTATTATATTCAGAGTTGTACAACCATCACCACAATTTTAGAGCATTTTCATCACCCCCATGTAACCACTTATCTACTTTCTATCTTGATAGATTTGCCTATTCTGGACATTTCATATAGATGGACTAATATAATGTGTAATCTTTTGTGACTAGATTCTTTCATTTAGCATAATTCTTCCAAGGTTCACTGATGTTGTATCATGTAAAATTACTTCATTCCTTTTTTTGCCAAATAATATTACACTATATGGATATATCAGTTGCATTTTTCCATTCATTAGTTGATGACTGGATGGGTTGGTTCCACCTTTTAGCTATTACGAATAATGTTGCTATGAACATTTATGTACAAGTTTCTGTGCACACATTTTTTAAATTACCATTTAAAGACTGTGATGGATTACATAACAAAAATAGTCTTCTTGTTTGATAGGTAACTGCAATCATAAAGAGGCTCCATAAATCCAATCTGATCAATGTTGGTCAGAAAAGCCTGTAACATTAAAGAACCTAACTTTTTTTTTAATGGAGAACCCAATTTTTCAGACTTAGAAATAATCAATTCCCTTATGGACAAGACTGATAATGCCAACCTCTATTATAAAAAGCAAAATAGGCACACAAATAAGATCTTCTTTTATCATTATAAAATACCAAAGACTTTAAATTGAGCTGTATCTGCTTCATCTTGATCTGTTCTCTACAAAGGAACATGATCACATACCACTTCTAGCTTATACTTTCCACTTTGCTTTGTCTATTTTATGTGTTCAAGCTTTGCATAAGATTATTTGAAACAGGTTTCATTACTAAAAGTTTAAAAACATTGTCCTAAATACACTATGCTTCTGTCAATTTTCAATGATTCTAGGCAATTTAGGAAAAGCTTTCCAATTACCCCAAATTCATTCACTCAACAAATATTTAATAAGTAATACTAAGAGATGAGTATCAATGTCTTCATACACTCAAAAAATGTTGAGAATAATGTGGGAGACAGATACATAAGTAAACAAGACAATGTAACATGAAACTAAGGTAAGTGCAAGTTGCTGTGGTAGCACAAGGATAGCTTAACTCTTCTTAGAGGAGACAAAAGTAGAGAAGGCTTGCCAGAGGCAGTTAACACTTATGCTAGGTTCTTAAACAATGGATAAGTCTGGAGTTATGGGGACATCTTGGCAAACAGAGTGAGGTAGGGAGTGCAAAGTGAGGCACTGTCCAAGGAACTGACAACAGCTTACCACGGCCTGAGCACAAGGCGATGAAGGAATGTCAAGAGATGAACTTGGGATGAGCAGAGGCTGGAGGGTAGGGAATTTCTGGCAAAGGAAAGAGGAGCTCAGACACCAAAGTGAGAATGAGTGAAGCAAAGAAAGTGGGTGAGGGTGGTGTACTTCTGCAAGAGAATAACTAGGCTTAAGTGGAGGAAGTTTGAGAATAATGAGGAGAAAAGAGATGGGGAATTTAGAGAAGGTGTTGAAAGTAAGAAAAAAACTAAAATCAAGGAAAAAGAAAATCATGTTTTTAAGTAGGGGAGGGATGTGTTCGGAGTGGCACTAAGAATTTTATTAGTGTGGCACAGCATGCAGGATGGAATGAACCAGAGACTGCCTGCAGCCTTAGAGATGAGTCAGGACCTAGTCATAAAGTACTAAGGCCTTTGACTGGGCTGTGGTGATGGAAACAGAGAAAGGATAAACATATGAAACTTTCTGAAAGGAAATGTTAACAAGATTTGAGACGGTGCTTAAAAAGGGCTATTTTCTGTTAAAAAATAAATCCCAATTTTGGTTGTGTTAAGTTTGAAATGATAGTGAGATATCCAAGCAAAAATGCCTAATTGAAGAACATAAAAGATCAAGAGAAGATAGCACAGTACATGGTTAAGAACTAAATTGTGAGAATGGTGACAAAGGAAGACCTTCAGGAAACGCCTATATTTTGCAGGTAAGAATAAAATAGGGATGCAAAGAAAGTTACAAATAGCAGTGGCTCTTAGCCAAGGCCAAGACTAATCTTTTAAAATTGCTCTTCCCTCAAATATGCTCTTCTAGAGACTCTGATATCCCAGGTCAAAACCACTGGACTAAGGAAGCTGATGAAACAGAATAGGAGTTTCATTGGGGAGTGAGAGGTTTGTATAAGAAAAGCTTTAAGAGTCCATGTAATAGCTTTAGAAAGAAATGTCAGAAACAGTAAGAAGGGAACCCAGACCTTAAAGAAAATTTGAGGTTTTATTCCAGGAAGGCAAAATATGGGGGAGGGGAAGCAAAAAGGAGAAATTATAGAAAAACAACAATCAGAAAAACTCAGAAAAAAAATTGAAGCAATTTTAGCTTTTTTTCACAGGTGAGAACAAAAAAAATTTCAACTATATTATTTTTTCAATAAGAAAGGGGGATAAGAAATGAAGCACGCTCTTTCACAGCATTCAACACAAGTGAAGCAGCTGAGTTTCTGGTTCTTTAACTCATAAAAGGAAGAACTCATTTACACCACCTAACCTCAAAGACTTACTAAGTACAAAGATACAGTAATCAAGACACTGGTGCTAGCATAACAGACAAATAGACTGAACAAATAGAGCCCATGTACAGACACACACTTACATTTCAATTAATTTTTGACAAAGGTGTCAAAGAAATTCCATGGCCAAAGAAAAATCTTTTCAATAAATGATGATCGAAAAATTAGGTATCTATATGAAAAACAAAACACAATCTCTACTTCACACTATATATAAACATAAATATGGATGACTGAACAAAAACTAAAACTACAATGCTTTATAAGAAAATGTGTGTGAATAACTTCACCACTTGGAGATAAGAAAAGGTACCTTAGGTCACAGAACACAATAACCATAAAAGAAAACAACTGATAAACTAGACTTCATCAAACTTAAAAATATCTGCTCATCCAAAGACACCATTAACAAAATGAAAAGGCAAGCCACACAGTGGGAGAAAATATTCGGAAAGCATCTATCTGACAAAGGATTGGTATCCAGGATATATAAAGAACTCCTACAACTCAATAATAAAAAGACAACCTAATTAAAAACAGACAAAAGATTTAAACAGACATTTCAGAAAGGAAGATCAACAAATGGCCAATAAGACATAAAAAAGTGTTAAACATACTAGTCATCAAGGAAACACAAGTTAAAACCACAATGACACTATCACACAACCACCAGAAAGGCAAAAATTACAAGGAGTGACCATCATCAAATGTTGGTGATGATGTAGAGCAGCCAGAACTCTCATATATTGCTGATTAGAAGGTAAAATGATACAGCCACTTTGGGAGAAGTGCAATTTTTTATAAAACTAAATAAACACCTCACCCTATGACCCAGCAATTCCACTCCTATGTATTTACCCAAGAGAAATGAAAATATGTCTTTAAAAAACTTGTACAAAAATGTTTATAGCAGCTCTGAGCTAAGAACTTGGAGTAGCCCAAATGTTCATCAAGCAGAGAAGGGCTTACACTAATTGTGGTATATTTATACAATGAAAGAAAACTCAGCAATAGAAAAGAATGAATTAGTGATACATATAACAACATGTATTTTACAAAACATCATGCTGAAAAAGATCCTTACACCAAACAGCACAGAGTGTATGATTCCATGTATATGAAATTCTAGAACAGGCAAAAGTAATCTACGGTGAAGGAAAAACCAGAACAATGGTTATTTGAGGGCAGGGGATTGACTGGGAAGTGTTATGGCACTGTCTGTATCTTGATAGAGGTTTGGGTTTCATAGGTATTTGCTTCTGTTAAAATTTATCATATGTTCCATTGGAGATTTGTACAATTCATAGTACATAGGTTTTACCTCAAAGAAGAACAAAAAAACATAAAAACTCAATTTTAGTTAATGACACAAAAAAAGAGAAAAAAACATAAAAACTGAATTTTAGTTTAAGTGTACTGATATCTGTCTGTAACTTACTTAAAAATGCACCAAAAATTAAGAAGGATTAATGGTTGAATAGAGGGGTAGACAGTTGCATATATATGTGATAAAGCAAATTTAGTAAAATGTTAACTGTGTAATCTAGCTGGTAAGTATATGAGACTTCATTGTGTAATTCTCTTATGTTTGAATATTTTCATTGTAAGTTGGCAAAAGGGAGGAGAAGTACTCAAGAACTTAGAGAATCAATTTTTTCTGTACTCTGCCAGTCTTAAGCAAAACTGAGAAGTGACAAAAATGTAACAGTTTTTTCTAATAAAGGTATATTGGTTTGTCAAAGCTGAGATAAAAAAAAAAAATCCCTTCCCCATTCTCTTATTTCAAGAAAAGTCAATACAATGAAATAACCTTTCTAAAGGGTAGTGATGACAGGCTACCAAGCCATAAATAGATTCAACAAATTAGTGTTTTTGTGGTAAACATGACATGACAAAGTTCTTATCCTTATTTCATGCTCTAAAATTAAGGTTACTTCTTTACTCACCAGGTCATTAGCTTGATCAATTGTAAAAACATTGTTGTTTACTCTATTACCAACTTCAATATGTGCATCAGCTAATGATGAAATAAGCTGTTTACACTCATTCTGCATTCGTGTGAATGGAACGGCAATTTCATCATAATATAAATGTTCTGAAAGGATATCAAGTAAACGTGGCTGCACAGCTAGGGTAACAGCTCTACACTCCTAAAATATAACAGACAACAAATATTCAGGGCAAATATGTAAACATAATTCCAGAAATGCATAAATCTTCACTTGCAAACTACCAAGTCTAAATTTCTATTGATTTTGAACCTATATTCTCTTATCTCCCAGAACAACATAGTTATTAGTTGCACAGAGAAAAGGTATCACACCCAAACTACTCTAAAATTTTAATATGAATGACTATAGCACATGCACATGGAACTATTACAATTCCATTAAACTTTCCACTTAATTACTCTTACTTTATTCTGAATTTATTCCAAGTTTACATATATATTATATACCACAGATTTTAAAATATACAACTGTAAAAAGAAATCAGTCAGAAAAGAACACTTAGCATGCACTAAAAATGTTATTTAAAAACTCATTAGATTTCTTAACAGTTGAACCCATAGCTTCACATGCCATACTGTAGAAATGGATATATAATTTAAAGGCTACTTACCTGCCCCCAAATTTAACTAACCCTTCCCACTCTCTCTGGTTGTTGCCTGCCCCAACCAGAGGGGGAATGACCTCAGTGGTGAGCCATGAGGGGTTCTGTGGGATCTGGGTGATCAGCCTGGGCTTCACAGAGTAAGTCCAGAGAAGCTCTGTGAGGGTCCAGAAACCGAACTGTCAACACTTGCTGCTGAGTCTGAGAGGCACAAAAACACAGCATCACTGCCTCTCCAGCACACCGAGTCCTGCCTAAAAACAGATGAGCCTTGCTTCTTTCCAGAGGCAAAGCTGGGGTTTCAGTTGCAATAGAGCATGGCTCAATTACTTTTAGACACAGCTCTGACAAACTGCTAAGAGGCAGTAACAAGCAGCTCTCACAGCAAGTGCAGACAGTTAAATTTCCAGAATTCCAGTCAATGGAATAAACAAAGCCAGCAGGAAGTTTCTCTGATTTACAGAAGCAAGTCTTACACAAAATCATACGTCTTACTAGAAGTTAAAAATTAAAGGGGCTGTAAGGGAATGGCTTATTTGGAAACATAAAGATTTGGGTTTAAATGTGGAGATTTTATTCTTCCTGTGACCAAAAATCTGCCCTTGCTACTAGTCATAAAAATGGATTTCTATCACTCAAAGCCTCTTATCTTTTGTAGTTCTCAAGTACAAGACTGGGGGTTCTAAGAAAAAAGTCTAGGGTTAAAGGCAAATGAGAAACAATATTGCAATATAATTTGAATACTTTTCTATAAATGTTAGATCTTTATACAGAGAAAATTTTCACTTCTCTGTTTGTAAAATATAATGAAAATAATCCTAACAGCTAAGGAAACTGGTTTAAATTGTCTTCATTTATTTTTGGGCAAAATCTTACCTTCTGTAAAGCAGCCCATTCACAGATTACCAAAGCTACACTAATTCTCTGTAAGGCAGATTTGGAGTTCAAATGGAAGAGTAGTAACTGGCCAAGGGATTCAGCTGGTTTAATTTCTTGGGTTACCACATTTACACCTGGATCACAAATACAACAACAAAGTGCTCCTAACAACCTAAGAGGGAGAAAAAAAGAAGTTACTACAGAATTGCTTGAAGTTTCCCCTATTGAAGCTATAACTTTTCCCAAGGAAGACATAACTCCTATCTTATCTTCATAAAGATATATAAATCTTACTTTTAAAACTTCAAAAAAATTAGAAACTTTTTCTTATGCTTTAATTTTTTTCCTACTCTGTAACTAGTGTGATGGAGGAAAGACTGACAGACACATCAGAGGAATCTTTTGGTTAAATGACTTTTGAGTTTATGTATACTTACTTGGCTGCCATCATTCTAGCCCGCATAACAACAAAATCCCTGGTGGCAGGGTCTTCCATGATGGTGTCTGCACCTGCAATGTACTCCTGAAGTACTTCTTTACTCTGGCTTTGGCCTTGACGCACCTTACCACCTGTTTTTTCCTAGAGGGAATAAGGGGGAAGAAAACAGTAATTAAAGATTAACCATTAAAATTTAATAGACAACATCAAAAACACTCTCATTTGTTATAATCCCAGTAAAATACAGTTCTTTTCACAAAATTTTAATGGATAAAAATTGCTATGCATTTTGTCAAGGTTCTAATGATATAATTTTTCCTTATGTTACAATAATGGTATCATGCTTATAATAAAGCAATACAGATTTCTTACATGGTTACTGTATTAATAATTATGAGTTGAAAAAAATAATAATAATTATGAGTTGAACATACAAATACATTATGTCCCTCTACACTTACCTTGGCTCTAGCTTTTACTTCCAGCAGCATGTTTAAATCAATAGGTAAATGAGAAGGCTGCATCATTAAGCAAAGCCAAGCACCCATCCATGGACAAGCAGCTGCTACCACATACTGAACCGAAGCCTTGCTCAACAATTCCATCCAAACCTGCAGAATGAAAAGGGAACAAGAAAGTGAAATTTTTCTAGCAAGGCCTAAAAAAACCTAATACTTACTTTTAGGGATACTGAATCAAAAAAAAAAAAAAGTACGAAATAGCACAGAGATTAATTTTAAAATTCAATATAGAGGCTTATTTTTAAATACTGTTTTTGGGTAGGTAGGTTCATATACTAAAAAAAAGTAATACACGAGAAAGTTTTTTAAAAAAGGAGTACAAAGTATTTTCCTCAGTATTTTATGAAAATCACTTAAAAAAAAAGATACCCATAAAAATAAGTTATCAAAATCTCAGTAAGTCTCTGAAATCCTTTGTATGTATCATAAAGCTCAATATGCAGTCCTATATTCAACACCGCTTCAATATATAATAGCTCCTATAAATAACCTCTGCTAAATTCAGAGGTAGTAATATCCTAGTATAAATTAAGAAAAGTATAAGTCTTGATTCATGATCTTACTCAATAAAGCACCTTTTTTGATGCCTAGCATTAAATGGGCTAGGGCCAGCATGTAGAAATAATACCAATGTTAACCCAAGGCTGTTAACAATGAGCCACCTCAGAGGTCAGTGATTCAAGACTAACTTAACAGGTTTTAAAGGTACAACAGTGCCATTTCCTCCCATAAATATTATTAAATACATCAAATGTCTATTCTTTAAAGGTTCCAACACATATGACCAATTTTGCTAAGTAATAAAAAAGTACAAGTCTAAACTATGACAATCAGACTCTATATATGACCAATAAATCCCAAAGATACTCTGCAGGATCAATAAGCATGCTGATAAACAGCAAAATGAGGGATGGAGAAAAGCAGCCTTTCCTTCATTTTATTTTCTGTATTGAGGCTACAAAGAAAGCGCTTAAAACGTTTGCCAGGTAGGTCACACAAGCAGCAGGGCTAACCAGGACTTTACTATATTCCATAAGAAGCCTATTTCCTTGTCTCATTTTGCAGATCTCCAGACTATTCAAATCTCTTGGATGATTTCTAATTTCTTAAAATCCCTGATCAACAACAGTACAGAGTTATGAAAACTTTTTTACATCTACCAAGATACTGGGAAAGGAGTACAGATATATTCACCATATACCTTGTGAATGAGGTCCAGAATTTCCTGGCTGCTTTCTAAAACACAAAACTGAAAAATGTGTCGAAGCATATCAGGAAGGATAGGTATAAGCCAAGATGAAGAGTTCTAAAAACAAAAACAAAATCAAAATTATAGCATATAATTCTTTGGTGTTAGCTTATTTAAAAAGCTGTAAGTCAAATAACAGAAGTACTACCATGAAAAGACTGTATGACTTCATCAATAATGTTCAACTGGTGATAAATTTTGACAAGATTCTGGAGCAACAATACCGCATTTATTATTCCAATGGTTTGGAGAAGTTAAATGGCACACAATCGCTAGGAAGCTGGAGAAAGTCTGATTATGATTAACAACACTAAATTGTGCTTCTAATAAATTGAAATCATCCTCTATACGGGAGCAAGCTCTAACCAGCAACAACTCTTTGGTTACATTATATATCACTGCTCAGTCAGGGAAATTTGACAAATGATCAGATTACTGCTGCTGTGCTAAATAAACAGTTTAAGTTCTATGAGCTCACCATTAATGCAAGTAATGAACTGTAAGATGATAGCCAACCTAGAAAATTCAACTTTGAGTTCACTACAAAATTAAGGCAACTGTTCTTTTTTTGGGTGTGTATTTATTTTTGGCTGTGTTGGGTCTTCGTTTCTGTGTAAGGGCTTTCTCCAGTTGCGGTGAGCCGGGGCCACTCTTCATCGCGGTGTGCAGGTCCCTCACTGCCGCGACCTCTCCCGATGTGGAGCACAAGCTCCAGATGCGCAGGCTCAGCAGTTGTGGCTCACGGGCCTAGCCGCTCCGCGGCATGTGGGATCTTCCCGGACCGGGCACAAACCTGTGTCCCCTGCACTGGCAGGCGTATTCCCAACCACTGCACCACCAGGGAAGCCCCAAGGCCAATGTTTTTAATCTATTTTGGGTTAGGGACCCTTTGAAAATCTGGTGAAACTATACACAGAGGAGGAACCAAGATGGCGGAGTAGAAGGATGTGCTCTCACTCCCTCTTGCGAGAACACCAGAATCACAACTAGCTGCTGGACAATCATCGACAGGAAGACACTGGAACTCACCAAAAAAGATACCCCACATCCAAAGACAAAGGAGAAGCCACAATGAGATGGTAGGAGGGGTGCAATCACACTAAAATCAAATCCCATAACTGCTGGGTGGGTGACTCACAGACTGGAGAACACTTATACCACAGAAGTCCAGCCACTGGAGTGAAGGTTCTGAGCCCCACATCAGGCTTCCCAACCTGGGGGTCCAGCAACAGGAGGAGGAATTCCTAGAGAATCAGACTTTGAAGGCTAGTGGGAACTGATTGCAGGACTTCGACAGGACTGGGGGAAACAGAGACTCCACTCTTGGAGGACACACACAAAGTAGTGTGCGCATCGGGACCCAGGGGAAGGAGCAGTGACCCCAGGGGAGACTGACCTAGACCTACCTGCTAGTGTTGGAGGGTCTCCTGCAGAGGCGGGGGTTGGCTGTGGCTCACCATGGGGACAAGGACACTGGCAGCAGAAGTTCTAGGAAGTACTCCTTGGCATGAGCCCTCCCAGAGTCTGTCATTAGCCCCACCAAAGAGCCCAGGTAGGCTCCAGTGTTGGGTTGCCTTAGGCCAAACAACCAAGAGGGAGGGAACCCAGCCCCACCCATCAACAGTCAACGGGATTAAAGTTTTACTGAGCTCTGCCCACCAGAGCAACAGTCAGATCTACCCACCACCAGTCCCTCCCATCAAGGCTCTTACATAGCCTCATCTGCCAGAGGGCAGACAGCAGAAGCAAGAAGAGCTACAATCCTATAGCCTGTGGAACAGAAACCACATTCACAGAAAGACAGACAAGATGAAAAGGCAGAGGGCTATATACCAGATGAAGGAACAAGATAAAACCCCAGAAACACAACTAAATGAAGTGGAGATAGGCAACGTTCTGGAGAAAGAATTCAGAATAATGATAGTGAAGATGATCCAGGACCTCAGAAAAAGAATGGAGGCAAAGATCGAGAAGATGCAAGAAATGTTTAATAAAGACCTAGAAGAATTAAAGAACAAATGAACAGAGATGAACAATACAATAACTGAAATGAAAACTACACTAGAAGGAATCAACA
Source organism: Aethalodelphis obliquidens (assembly GCF_003676395.1). Lineage (NCBI taxonomy): Eukaryota > Metazoa > Chordata > Mammalia > Artiodactyla > Delphinidae > Aethalodelphis > Aethalodelphis obliquidens. The sequence continues at coordinate 11,345,600 of NW_020837955.1, read as the reverse complement.
GGCAGAAGGACGGATAAGTGACCTGGAAGACAGAATGGTGGAATTCACTGATACGGAACAGACTGAAGAAAAAAGAATGAAAAGAAATGAAGACAGCCTAAGAGACCTCTGGGACAACATTAAACGCAACAACATTCGCATTATAGGGGTCCCAGAAGGAGAAGAGAGAGAGAGAAAGGACCTGAGAAAATATTTGAAGAGATTATAGTCAAAAACTTCCCTAACATGGGAAAGGAAACAGCCACCGAAGTCCAGGAAGCATAGAGAGTCCCATATAGGATAAACCCAAGGAGAAACACGCCGAGACACATAGTAATCAAATTGGCAAAACTTAAAGACAAAGAAAAATAACTGAAAGCAGCAAGGGAAGAACGACAAATAACATACAAGGAAACTCCCATAAGGTTAACAGCTGATTTCTCAGCAGAAACTCTACAAGCCAGAAGGGAGTAGCATGATATACTTAAAGTGATGAAAGGGAAGAACCTACAACCAAGATTACTCTACCCAGCAAGGATCTCATTCAGATTTGATGGAGAAATCAAAAGCTTTACAGACAAGCAAAAGCTAAGAAAATTCAGCACCACCAAACCAGCTCCACAACAAATGATAAAGGAACTTCTCTCAGTGGGAAACACAAGAGAAGAAAAGGACCTACAAAAACAAACCCAAAACAATTAATAAAATGGTCATAGGAACATACATATCAATAATTACCTTAAACGTGAATGGATTAAATGCTCCAACCAAAAGACACAGGCTTGCTGAATGGATACAAAAACAAGACCCATATATATGCTGTCTACAAGAGCCCCACTTCAGAACTAAGGACACATACAGACTGAAAGTGAGGGGATGGAAAAAGATATTCCATGCAAATGGAAATCAAAAGAAAGCTGGAGTAGCTATACTCATATCAGATAAAATAGACTTTAAAATAAAGAATGTTACAAGAGACAAGGAATGAAACATAATGATCAAGGGATCAATCCAAGAAGAAGATGTAACAATTATAAATATATATGCACCCAATACAGGAGCACCTCAATACATAAGGCAACTGCTAACAGCTCTAAAAGATGAAATCGACAGTAACACAATAATAGTGGGGGACTTTAACACCTCACTTACACCAATGGACAGATCATCCAAAATGAAAATAAATAAGGAAACATAAGCTTTAAATGACACAATAGACCAGATAGATTTAATTGATATTTATAGGACATTCCATCCAAAAACAGCAGATTACACTTTCTTCTCAAGTGCGCATGGAGCATTCTCCAGGATAGATCACATCTTGGGTCACAAATCAAGCCTCAGTAAATTTAAGAAAACTGAAATCATATCAAACATCTTTTCTGGCCACAACACTATGAGATTAGAAATAAATTACAGGGGAAAAAACGTAAAAAACACAAACATGTGAGGGCTAAACAATACGTTACTAAATAACCAAGAGGTGACTGAAGAAATCAGAGGAAATCAAAAAATACCTGGAGACAAATGACAATGAAAACACGATGATCCAAAACCTCTGGATACAGCAAATTCAGTTCTAAGAGGGAAGTTTATAGCTATACAAGCCTACCTCAAGAAACAAGAAAAATCTCAAGTAAACAATCGAACCTTACAACTAAAGGAGCTAGAGAAAGAAGAACAAACAAAACCCAAAGTTAGCAGAAGCAAAGAAATCATAAAGATCAGAGCCGAAATAAATGAAGTAGAAACAAAGAAAACAATAGCAAAGATCAATAAAACTAAAAGCTGGTTCTTTGAAAAGATAAACAAAATTGATAAACCATTAACCAGACTCATCAAGAAAAAGAGGGAGAGGACTCAAATCAATAAAATTAGAAATGAAAAAGGAGAAGTTACAACAGACACTGCAGAAATACAAAGCATCCTAAGAGACTACTACAAGCAACTCTATGCCAATAAAACGGACAACCTGGAAGAAATGGACAAATTCTTAGAAAGGCATAACCTTTCGAGACTGAACCAGGAAGAAACAGAAAATATGAACAGACCGATCACAAGTAATGAAATTGAAACTGATTAAAAATCTTCCAATAAACAAAAGGTCAGGACCAGATGGCTTCACAGGTGAATTCTATCAAACATTTAGAGAAGAGCTAACATCCATCCCTCTCAAACTCTTCCAAAAAATTGCAGAGGAAGGAACACTCCCAAACTCATTCTATGAGGCCACCATCAACCTGATACCAAAACCAGACAAAGATACTACAAAAAAAGAAAATTACAGACCAATATCACTGATGAATATAGATGCAAAATTACACAACAAAATACTAGCAAACAGAATCCAACAACACATTAAAAGGATCATACACCACGATCAAGTGCAATTTATGCCAGGGATGCAAGGATTCTTCAATATACTCAAATCAATCAATGTGATACACCATATTAACAAATTGAAGAAGAAAAACCATATCATCATCTCAATAGATGCAGAAAAAGCTTTTGACAAAATTCAACACCCAATTATGATAAAAACTCTCCAGAAACTGGGCATAGAGGGGAACCTACCTCAACATAATAAAGGCCATATATGACAAACCCACAGCAAACATCATTCTCAATGGTGAAAAACTGAAAGCATTTCCTCTAAGATCAGGAACTAGACAAGGATGTCCATTCTCACCACTATTATTCAACATAGTTTTGGAAGTCCTAGCCATGGCAATCAGAGAAGAAAAAGAAATAAATATTGGAAAAGAAGAAGTAAAACTGTCACTGTTTGCAGATGACATGATACTATATATAGAGAACCCTAAAAATGCCACCAGAAAACTACTAGAGCTAATCAATGAATTTGGTAAAGTTGCAGGATACAAAATTAATGCATAGAAATTTCTTGCATTCCTATACATTAATGATGAAAAATCTGAAAGAGAAATTAAGGAAACACTCCCATTTACCACTGCAACAAAAAGAATAAAATACCTAGGAATAAACCTACCTAGGGAGACAAAAGACCTGTATGCAGAAAACTGTAAGACACTGATGAAAGAAATTAAAGATGATACCAACAGATGGAGAGATATACCATGTTCTTGGATTGAAAGAACCAAAATTGTGAAAATGACTGTACTACCCAAAGCAGTCTACAGATTCAATGCAATCCCTATCAAATTACCAATGGCATTTTTTATGGAACTAGAACAAATTACCTTAAAATCTGTATGGAGACACAAAAGACCCCGCATAGCCAAAGCAGTCTTTAGGGAAAAAAACGGAGCTGGAGGGCTTCACTGGTGGCACAGTGGTTGAGAGTCTGCCTGCTGATGCAGGGGACACGGGTTTGTGCCCCAGTCCGGGAAGATCCCACATGCCGCGGAGTGGCTAGGCCCGTGAGCCATAGCCGCTGAGCCTGCACGCCCGGAGCCTGTGCTCCGCAACGGGAGAGGCCACAACAGTGAGAGGCCCGCATACCACAAAAAAAACACAACAACAACAAAAAACAAACAAAAAAATGGAGCTGTAGGAATCTGACTCTGTGACTTCAGACTATACTACAAAGCTACAGTAATCAAGACAATATGGTACTGGCACAAAAACTGAAACAGATCAATGGAACAAGATAGAAAGCCCAGAGATAAACCCACCCACCTATGGTCAACTAATGTATGACAAAGGAGGCAAGGATATACAATGGAGAAAAGACAGTTTCTTCAATAAGTGGTGCTGGGAAAACTGGACAGCTACATGTAAAAGAATGAAATTAGAACACTCCCTAACACCACACACAAAAAGAAACTCAAAATGGATTCCAGACCTAAATGTAAGACCGGACACTATAAAACTCTTAGAGGAAAACATAGGAAGAACATTCTTTGACATAAATCAAGCAAGATCTTTTTTGTTCCACCTCCTAGAATAATGGAAGTAAAAACAAAAATAAACAAATGGGACCTAATGAAACATAAAAGATTTTGCACAGCCAAGGAAACTATAAACAAGATGAAAAGACAACCCTCAGAATGGGAGAAAATATTTGCAAATGAATCAATGGACAAAGGATTAATCTCCAAAATATATAAACAGCTCATGCAGCTCAATATTAAAGAAACAAACAACCCAATCCAAAAAGGGGCATAAGACCTAAATAGACATTTCTCCAAAGAAGGCATACAGATGGCCAAGAAGCACATGAAAAGCTGCTCAACATCACTAATTATTAGAGAAATGCAAATCAAAACTACAATGAGGTATCACCTCACACCAGTTAGAATGGGCATCATCAGAAAATCTACAAACAACAAATGCTGGAGAGGGTGTGGAGAAAAGGGAACCTTCTTGCACTGTTGGTGGGAATGTAAATTGATACAGCCACTATGGAAAACAGTATGGAGTTTCCTTAAAAAATTAAAAATAGAATTACCATATGATCCAGCAATCCCACTACTGGGCATATACCCAGAGAAAACCATAATTCAAAAAGACACATGCAGCCCAATGTTCACTGCAGCACTATTTACAATAGCCAGGTCATAGAAGCAACCTAAATGCCCATCGACAGACGAATGGATAAAGAAGTTGTGGTACATACATACAATGGAATTACTCAGCCATAAAAAGGAACGAAATCGAGTCATTTGTTGAGACGTGGATGGATCTAGAGACTGTCATACAGAATGAAGTAAGTCAGAAAGAGAAAAACAAATATCGTATATTAACGCATGTATGTGGAACCTAGAAAAATGGTACAGATGAACCGGTTTGCAGGGCAGAAGTTGAGACACACATGTAGAGAACAGACGTATGGACACCAAGGGGTGAAAACCACGGTGGGGTGAGGATGGTGGTGTGCTGAATTGGGCGATTGGGATTGACATGTATACACTGATGTGTATAAAATTGATGAATAATAAGAACCTGCAGTATAAAAAAACAAACAAACAGAGAACAACTAATTCTAAACTTTCTTTGGGTTATTTGTATGGACATATGTTAATATAAATTTTTCAGGCATTACTTGAAATTTCTAAAAATCTTATATGTTCTGGTATAATGTTATAAGTCATAATTGTAGTTATTACTTTAAAATGTATATCTCAGAAATAACTAAATTTTCTTGTCAATTGCATTTTATGAACTTTCATCAAATCTTTTTTTTTTTTTTTTTTTTTTTAATCAAATCTTTATCCGTGGTCATTTTTAAGTCTTTTGTTATTTACAGACAGTTCTGGGTGTACTCTGATGCTTTTGCAAGTATGTTCCTGTAAAAGGGTTTCGTCTTCAAGGATTCATGGAAAAGACTCTGACAAGTACAGGTTTCTGGTAATTGACTATACTGCTAAACTGGATGAATAAGCATTTTCAGAACTCTAATGGGAAACTGATGAACTCATAAAAGTGCTAACAAAAGATGAAGATAAAAAAAATTACATGGGACGGAGTGAACTGATGAGGATGATTATAATTTTTGTGACTTTCTGTTTGAATAAAAAAAAAAATCCCACAAGGACTCAGAGGCAAAAAATATACAGATCAATTTTCACTGTAAAGTAAAGGAGCTGTTACAGTGGAGGATTACTGGACTGAATGTCAATATTATGACATAGTATGAGTGTGTTTCGTGTTTGGTAATTGCAATCATTGTTGCTTTTGTTGTGGTCATCCATTTACAATGCTTGATGTCAGTCTATTTATCTCTTGTAGAAATAAAATACAGTGTGTGTGTCTGTGAAAAGAAAAGTATGGAGAAAATAGACACTGATAATACAGATATCTTTGAAAAACAACAACAACAAAAAACTATACGCCACCTTTTCTAAGAAAAATACACTTATATACACACTTAGGTGTAACATTTTGCTTTCAGTTTCAGGGGGTTCAGGGATTTCCTTAAGCCCAGGTTTAGAACCTTAATCTAAGGAATTTCTCAGCAATTCAAAAGCCAACCCAAATCAAGCAATCAAATAGTGCTTAATTAAATATCTATTGTGTGCCTAAAATTCTAAGAAAAGGAATCTCACATGTTGTCTATTGTTCAAAATTAAAAGCTTGTTGAGAGCTAAAAATTCTATTAACTAGTTCACAGTACTTAACACTACCTCCTTCCACAATTTTTTTTTTTTTAAAGCAAAAACTGTGTTGTCTGGAAGAGACTGAAGAGAAATTTGAAAAATTTAACTGAAATTCCAGAAAGCGAGAAGATCTAGGGATAATGTATAACTCAGAAAGCTACCTATAATTTTCTAGCCAGTGGAAAACTAACAACCCTGGTCCTATCTTTTTAATATGTTTCTCAAAATGGTTTGAAAGAAGTTTAAAACAGACTGCAAAATCAACAGCTGGGGGAGCCTACTCACTGATTTGCTATGCTTTAACTACTTTCCATTGAAAGGGAAAGGGAAATTGGAAAGAAGAAAAGTTCTCTTTCTTTTCTCAGCAGAGAGAATTAGGGACAATCTTAACAGAATTAGGAAAGCTGTAACAGCAATAACCAAATAATTTGATATTACTCTCCCATAATTTCTTCTCATTTCTCCCCACCATATTTACCAACTCTCTTAATTCTCCCCTAACCCCATCACTGGAAATCCAAATAGTTGCTTGTAGATCCCAAAGCCACACCTATAGAGGAAGAGTTTTCCCCTATATTTACAAACAATGAATATAATATAAATTGTAGTAGCCTTCTCAGGCTATAATCTTTCTTACTGTAGTAAATTCTACTTTATAATTATTAAAAACGACCAGGGGAAGAAAGGGATGAAAGAGCACAGGGTAGAGTATTTTTAGGGTAGAGAAACTATTCTGTATGATACAATAATGACGGAGAGATGTCACATTTGTCAAATTCAGCACAATGAACGTGCAACATCAAGGGTGAAGCCTAGGGAATTCCCTGGCAGTCCAGTGGTTAGGACTCCGCACTTTCACCGCCAAGGGCCAGGGTTCAATCCCTGGTTGGGAAACTAAGATCCTGCAAGCTGCGTGGCGCAGCCAAAAAAAAATAGTGAAGCCTAATATAAACTATGGACTAGCTGATAATGATAACGTCAACGTTCGTTTACTGACGGTAACAAATGTACCATTCTGGTGTGAGATGCTGATGGTAGGAGAAGGTGTGTTTGGGGGAGGGTAGGGGGTATATGGATGGGCACTCTGTTTAATTTTGCTCTAAAAAGTGAAGTCAATAAATAAACAGAAAAATAAAATTTAAAAAATAGAGAGGGCTTCCCTGGTGGCGCAGTGGTTGAGAATCTGCCTGCTAATGCAGGGGACACGGGTTTGAGCCCTGGTCTGGGAAGATCCCACATGCCGCGGAGCAACTAGGCCCATGAGCCACAACTACTGAGCCTGCGCCTCTGGAGCCTGTGCTCCGCAACACGAGAGGCCACAATAGTGAGAGGCCCGCGCGCCACGATGAAGAGTGGCCCCCACTTGCGACAACTAGAGAAAGCCCTCGCACAAAAATGAAGACCCAACGCAGCCAAAAATAAATAAATAAATCAATTTTTAAAAATAAATTAAAAAAATAAAGGGAAACCAAAAACCTAACCAAACAAAAAAAACCCGACCCAGCATACGCAGATCACCATCATCACAGGAACCAGTATTTTAAAAAACACATATTCTCCAGTAGCAAAACATAAAGTCTGCCTAGAAGAAAATACAAGATACAAAATACAAGTTGGGAAAACAGCCATAGGCCAAATTCAGTCCATCTAAACAACTGTGCAAGCATCTCCTTTTAGATATGGTTGCAAAAAGTTACACGCTTTAGCTCACTATTAGTATTTTCTCAAAATATCACTAAGTACAATTTGGCCCATCCAGAGTCAACTTGCCTCTTGCAAATCTGAAAGTTCGTCCACCTGCTTTCATTAATTTTGTGCCTGTCTTCCAGTAGACAATGATTTAGGCAGGTAACCTAATGTTGTTTTTATTTATAGTTTATTAAATTGGTTGGGGAGTAGGGTACAGTGAGGGGTGTAGTACTTTCAGTCTTTCAGACATTATCCACCTTGGGATTTTCCATTCCAAAATTTTAAAAAATAGTCCATAGACTTCTAGTATGCTACTAACTAGGAGTCTACTAGTCAAAAATTTCCCTCCTAATCTTAGGCAAAGTCTGCAAAGTTCTGATGACTTTAGTATTAGTCTAGCAGAGTGCAATCTAAAATACAGAAAAATTCCTACCACAGACTGTTTACTTCACCAGGTTTAAATCAACTATAACCTGGACTACTACAACTCAAGTTATAAGTAAATTCATGTTTTAAGAGGGCTTTTAAAAATATTCTTTTGTTTTGTGTTAAATAATTAATATGATATTAGCGCTAGCGCTTTATGTTAGTGCTAAATGTGGTCCCCAACATTTCTATAGTGAGGGTCAGATGGAGGGGAGGGCATTTATGGGAATTACTCAGGGGAATGAAGGACAGTTATTTAATTTGATGAGAATGGGGCAGTCTCTTTCCAGCTCCTTTATTCAGATTGGTGTTCCCTCCTGTGTTCTGCCTTCATGGAACTAATAAGGAAAGCTGATGACAAACAAAAATAAGCCTATCAGACACGTCACTGTACCAGAAAATCAAGGTTAAACTTCTAGCCATCTATACTCCCGTACACTCTATCCTTCAGCCGGACCAATTTCCTTTCACTTCCTCTTTAGTGCCGTCATGCTCACTCCTACTCCCAGAGTTTAACACATGTTCCTTCCTCTGTTACCCTGCTCTTCACCTGGTTAAATTCCACTCATCCTTCAGGTCTCAGTTTCAACTTCACTTTTAGCTAGTGGGGATCCAGTAGCACTGTCTTCTTCCCCTACCAGATACTTACCTCATTATGTATTGATAGTTTTAGGAAATGACCATTATATAATTATAAGGGCTTGTCTAGTTGTCTTCTCCTGTCTTGCTTAGTTTCCTGTCTTAAGTTCAACAGAAGGGCAGAGACCTTGTCTCTTACCAATAAGTATCTAGAAAATTGTAGGCACACGGTTGGCACTAAAATATCTGTTGAATAAATCTACCTTGCTTAGGGGAATGGTCCAAAGTCACAGGGAATAGTTGGTAATATGCAAAATTTTCCACAACTGTAGTTGGCAATAAATCCCTAACTGGCAAAATTGGCATCTTAGGTGGGATAAGATCTTGCCAGTACCATTTTGCTATGCCCCCTCTTTTATCTTCCCCCAAGCACACCCACAAAGTGGGCAGATGTGGAAAAAAAAGCAGCGATCTGATTATCATTACCATGAACACCTGATTCCTGCCTGCAGGCAAATGCATCATCATTTCTATCTCCATATCAAATGATCTGGGGTTGCAGGGAAAAAAATCTGGAAAGAAGCTACAACAAAGTGATGAATCATACTGAATTCTGTGTTCTTCCACTAATTTGGTCTGAAATCCTATTTTGGCCCACTGCCAAAAACAAACCCAATTCTATATATAGACAATTTATAATGCCTTGTTTTATTTATAAGTCCAACCAATATTTATTGAAAGTCAACTAAATATATAAAATTTGCTCTCCTCTTCTCATACCTTTATAAAACCTGGTCAATACCTAATTATGCTAATGTTCTCAAATGCCAAAGTCTTAGTCAGCTCTATTCTTTTGGTCTTTCTTTCCTTCTCTACATATGCATATGTTAAATTTTCTTACATCCTGGACTAAATATGCCCCAGATTCCAACTCAATCTCATGTATGTCTTCATGCTAAATATAAGCGTCATGCTAATGTTTGCCTTTCAAACAAAAATCAATACTGTATGTATTGAAATTCTGGATTGACTCACAAAGTGACTGATGCAAATGGAATGGAAAAGTTGACCCAGTCAACAAAACATGGCTAAACTAGAGATTAATGTCCAGAAGCATATTTTCCTAGATCGTGAATTCGAGTTCTGGTTAAAACAGATAGTGGTTATCAAGACTAATTAACCTAGACATTCCAGTAAAGTAGTTCGCTGATAGACATATACATTCATAGATAAACTCGCATGAATAAATAGTCTATAGAAAGGAAAAACAAGTAATGACTCATATGAGAATAGAATCTAAAAAAGAGTGAATATATGGGTATGTATAACTGATTCACTTTGCTGTACAGCAGAAACTAACACAACATTGTAAATCAACTATACTCTAATAAAAAATAATTTTTTAAAAAAAGGAAAAGCAAGTGATCAATTACTTCACTTTGTCAAGCTCCTAGTTCAGCAAAAAAAAAAGTTACATCTTGATTTTAAGTCATTACCAAACGAAATTAATTTGGTTTGCTTAAGAGTTCTTATTTCATACTCCCTGAGAAGCCAGGCTTGCCAATACTTTCATATGTTAACAACAGAGATAAAGGCACGGGGATTAAACAATTTATTTTCACAGATGCCAAGGTATGTCACATGGAAGTGTAAAAGAAATGAGATTTCCCTGGTAGTCCAGTGGTTAGAACTCTGCGCTTCCACTGCCAGGGGCCCGGATTTGATCAGTCATCAGGGAACTAAGATCCCGCAAGCTGCATGGTACAGCCAAATAAATAAATAAAAGAAATGAGAGTTTATTATTTCATAAATAACTATATTAACTGTGATTCTACACAAAAACATTTTAGAGATGAGCATATCTGCATATGCACTTTTCTTTTCCCATCTTTACTGGAGTATAACTGCTTTACAATGTTGTGTTAGTTTCTGCTGTACAACAAAAGTGAATCAGCTGTATGTATACACACATCCCCATACCCCCTCCCTCTTGAGCCTCCCTCCCACCTCCTTATCCCACCCCTCTAGGCTGTCACAAAGCATCGAGCTGATCTCCCTGTGCTATGTATACACACTTATGATCGGATAAATTTTAAGATTTAGGATATCTTTCTTATAAAGTCTTCTGGTTTTACAAAGCAAAACAAAACACAAGATTACTAAAGATAATCAAAATACTTCCAATGGAACAGAGGCATCAGTCTTTATGAGGTACTGATGCACTGAGCTACAGTGAGGTTTGGCCACACCATATTACCTTGGAATTATTGAGGGGAATAGGTTGAGAAACTAGGAACTGAAACCAAAACAGAGCTAACTGGTAAATTAGCTCTGAAGTTTTTTTCACTTTGGACTTAAGGTGACTTCATATTCAGAAATGGGAAGGTAATTCAAGAGACACATTCCATTTTGTCTTCTAAAACTAGAAGCTGAAAGTCAGCAAGAATTGGATCTAAATCTGAGTTGAGTCGCTTACTATGAGATGTGTAGCTGTGAGCTTGGGAAGGTTTCTTAATTTTTGATCATCAGTTCCCTCATCTGCAAAATAGGAATGGCAATAGCCACCCCATTTATAGTGCTTACTGAAATTCACAGCATAAAGTTAAGCTCTCAATAATAGCCTGGATTATTATTACTACAATTACATATCATTCTTACACCCTAGAATACAAATAAGATTTTGAAATTGTTAGGAAAGATTTCCAAGAAGTGTTAAGTGTTAATTATTATTGTTATGTCTGTACTATTAATAATTTGTATTTGTACAGAATTAAGGCACTTTCATATACATTATCTTACTTGGTCAATATATTACTCTGAAAAAGGATCAATAGAGATTATCACCAGAGGGTTAAATAAACTTGATCGAGGTCATAAAGCTAACAAATGGTAGAGCTAAGGTTAGAACCCAGATTCTCTGTTTAGTTAAGGGATCTTTTCATTAAACCACTGAAGAGGAAACAACAGTGATAGAATGCAGCTCAGAAAAAAGTAAGGCAAGCTATATGAAGGTATATTTTATTGTCACAACAGGCCTAACATCTGTAGTCCAAATTCCCTGGAGCCAAATATGTTTTAAAATTCAGAATATTTTCAAATTTTAGAACAGTAATGAGGTTGTATATACCATATGTTATGTAATATCCTCAATAGAGTCTGAGGCAGCATCTGAATAAAATATATTAATATTTCTGCAGCAAAATTTGTGAATAGGCACATTAAGTAGGATAAAGACTTATTCAGAATGGTCAGGTTTTTCTGCCAAATAAGTAGTTTTATAAGTTGACCCAACTTACAAAAGTGCTGGATTTCAAAATTGCTGGTAAGAGACCATGGGCTTGCATTACAAGAGTCTGTGCATAGCTATTAATCAATCTATAATAACTATCAGGTAATGCCATGGGAGGAACACAATAACAGATAAAAGCATCATACATGGTTTACTCTGCTATCTTCTCAGAAAGCAAATAATGTTGCCAAAATCACAAGATTAACCATAACCATTAAATAAATGCTCTTCACTGCATAATGACTTTATTTAAATAATGTTTTAGATAAAGAAAAATCATAGTGAGTTGTATAAGTCAGAATAACTTTATGGCCCTAGAAATCTGACCTGTTTCCTGAAGGAAAGTTACAGTGAGGAAGAAACGAAGCGAATATTTAGGAGAGAAAATGTGTGTGTGGCTGGGGGCAGGTAGTGTTGGTGATGAGCCATGTACAAAGATACTCTCATCAAAAGAACGTAACATGGTTACAACTGCGATATAGGGGTAGACGTGGACAATATTAGGGAATAGCAGAGGAAAAGGCTGACAAGAGCCAAATAACAGAAGAACAAGAAAGACAGGAATTTAATTCTAATGTAGTAGGCAATGACAAATTACTAACAAGTTTGCAAGTAAATGAGGCTATGGTCCCCCAAATTATCCTGAGACTTAACACAAATTCTCCCCTTTTAGAAATACTATGACTGTGTAGAAACTAAATATACAAAGACTGATTCCAAACCTTAAAGAGCCAACTATTAGGGAAAGGACAATAATATTTTTTTATAAATATACAGAAGAAAGAAAATGGGTAAATTAGAAAATAGGTGATGTTCTAAGGGGGTTACCATTTATTCTTTATATTTTTCATGAAAAAAACTTGAAGCAAGTAAGAATTATAACAAATGCCAAGTGTGGATAGTGGATAGATGAATGTTGTTTTATAATTCCCTCTTTTTTCTATTTAAATAATTTCCCAAAATTAAAAAAATGAAAAAGAGGTGGTGGTAGTAAGAAAAGTAATCTGAAAGGGTTTGGCTTTATAGTATTATTTTGGGAAAAAACAGAACAAAAAATCAAACAAAATAGTAAAGGATATATGTGGGGGCCAAAAAGTGGAATGTACTAAGAGTGGGTGATATGCACCATAACTATAGCCTCCAATGGTGAGGCTACTGGAGAGCAAGGCTCAGGGCAGTGACGAAGCACAAAATAATCTACATGCATCAATATTAAGTTTCACTGACAGCAATGCTTTCAGTAAAAAGACACTCTGAAGATACAGGATAGATAGTAACAATGGGAAATTTCATTAGTGACACCATTAAAATTTTTTTAAGAAGAGAAAAAGAAGAGGCATAGATAACAAACACAAAAGGACATAGGAAATACAATAAACATTAAAACCTAGAAAAATAAAGGATTATGCACATATCAGAATAACTGGACGGAAGATATGGAAGCAGGATAGATTTAAATGTCTAAAAGGAGAAGACTCTTTGGAAAAGCTCTTTTGTTCAATACAGTCTGTATAACTTGCCTAATTTGAAACTGACATATTTTTCAGAAAAATGAGATGCTTATAGAAGTATGTATTAAAGATACTAGATGTTAAATAGGAAGAAGTAAGGGAAGATGACTTTTTTTAACCTTATCACCCAAATCCTCCTGATCTTTCAGCACTTAGTCTAGCCTTCAATGCTGCTTCCTGACACCTATCATATTCTGGTCTTCCATTATTTATTTGCAGAGGTTTATTAAACTTATTACATAAGAGTCTTATCACAATCATATCATAAATTTTTTCAAAGTAAGAACCATGTAGGATTTTTTTCTTATTGATAATTTCCCGTAACACCCTGCACTGAATTTTATATAAATTTATTTAACAAATATTGAGGGCCTATGCATAAGTGATGGCTGACGTACCACAAATCACATACAAACACAATAGAGTTCTGGTATAAGAAATGACAGTCATCATCATCAATCTTCTACACATGCTAAGGCCAAAGCATTCATTTACAAGCCAGTAAAGGCAAATTCAAATTTGGTCAAAGGACCTAAATAAATAAATAAATAAAGCCCCGAATAAAAAGAAATCAACATCACAGAACACCGTAGAGATGTTTTCACAACCACATAATTTTAATAGCCAATATCAACAATCATTGAGGACTTCCCTGGTGGCGCAGTGGTTAAGTATCTGCCTGCCAATGCGGGGGACACGGGTTTGAGCCCTGGTCCAGGAATACCCCACATGCTGCGGAGCAACTAAGCCCATGCACCACAACCACTGAGCCCACGCGCATAGAGCCTGTGCTGCGCAACAAGAGAAGCCACCGCAATGAGAAGCCCGTGCACTGCAACCAAGAGTAGCCCCCACTTGCCTCAACTAGGGAAAGCCTGTACGTAGCAACGAAGACCCAACGCAGCCAAAAATAAATAATAAATTTATTAAAAAAACAAACAAACCAATCACTGAAGGGCTAAAACAATTTTGAAGGGGATTTGGAGCAATTTTGGGATCAAAAAATTTTGAAACATGAGAGGAGGAGCCAGATTTTAAGATGGACAAAAGTGAGAAATCACAATTGACAGCTGAGAGAGGAAAAAAAAAAAAAAACACCTAGGAAAAAGCAACTGAAAAAGAAGCAGTGCGACTCATGTATCTCAATATTCCCACGGTATACCATAATAAGCAAGCACACTATTGACCAATAAATCATCTTGGTGACTCATTCATCAAAAAATATTAACTTATGGGCTTCCCTGGTGGCGCAGTGGTTGAGAGTCCACCTGCCGATGCAGGGGACACGAGTTCGTGCCCCGGTCCGGAAGGACCCCACATGCCGCGGAGCAGCTGGGCCCGTGAGCCATGGCCACTGAGCCTGCGCGTCCGGAGCCTGTGCTCCGCAACGGGAGAGGCCACAGCAGTGAGAGGCCCGCGTACCGCAAAAAAAAAAATTAACTTATGTTTAATATACTTTAAGATGATAACCAGGTTTGTCAATGATTTTAATGGGTAACTATTTTTGGTGGCAAAAAAGTATGTTTCAACTATTTAGAAAACTGATTTATATGAAATACCTGATTTCCTAATAATGTAAATAAAGTTGACATTATTAAGAAATAATGCCACAAAAGTTAAGTTTAAAAGAGACTGCAGGTGGCTTAGTCACCTTATAAAGAACAGAAAGGCTTAAAAGAACAATGAGGAACTCATATACAAAATATACAAAGAAATCTTAAAATTCAACAGTAAGAAAACAACCCAATTTAAAAATGGGGAAAAGATCTGAACACTTCATTAAAGAAGAAATATAGATGGTAAAAAGCATATGAAAAGATGTTTAACATCATATATCATTAGGGAACTGCAAATTAAAACTATAGTGAGATACCACTACACACTTATTAGAAAGGCTAAAATCCACAACACTGACAACATCAAATGCTGGGAGATGATGTAGAGGAACACAAACTCTCACACTGCTGGTGGAAATGTAAACTGGTGCAGCCACTTTTGGAAGACACTTTCTTATAAAATTAAACATACTCTTACTATATGATCCAGCAATTGTGCTCCTTGGTATTTCACTGAAAACTATGCCCACACAAAAACCTGCACGTGAATGTTTAAAACTTTGTTCATAATGGTCCAAACAGAAAGAAACAAAAATATCCTTCAATAGGTGAATATATGAACTGTGTTACATCCATACAATGGAACATTATTCAGTGATAAAAAAAAAAATGAGCTATCAAGTCACAAAAAAACATGGAGGAACCTTAATTCTGTATTGCTAAATGAAAAAAAGCCTCTCTTAAAAGGCTACTTACTACATGACTCCAACTATATGACATTCTGCAAAAGGCAAAACCATGAAGACAGTAAAAGGATCAGTGGTTGCTAAGGCTCTGAAGGGAGGAAAAGTAGAAATGCATAGGTGGGGCACAGGCATTTTTTAGGGCAGTGAAACTATTCTCTATGTTACTCTAATGGTGGACACATAACACCGTACATTTATCAAAACCCATAGAATCTACAATACAAAGAGTGAACCCTAATGTAAACTGTAGACTTTGTTAATGATATATCAATATTGGTTTATCAACTGTAACGAATGTACTACACTAATGCAAGATCTTAGCTAAAGGGGAAACTGTGCGCATATGGGTAGGGGCATATGGGAACTATGTACTTTTCGCTCTTTTTCTATAAACTTAAAACTGCTCCAAACAACAACAACAACAACAACATGAAGGGAAGAAATCTGATAACTTCAAGAGGTCTACCGAAAGTGAATTTAAGAATATTTACATCAAAAACATTTAGGCAAAACTCACAAAAGTAAAACAAAAATGAAGTGAAAACTCAGAACAACCCATGCCGGTTTTGTCATATGAACCCATGCCTGATCAACTAAGGATTATAAAACAGACCTGATAGTTTTTCCTTAGAAGACTGTGATTAGACAAAAAAGATAATGTAAAACGAAACTTTACAAACATTGATTCATGGTAGTGCAACACAACATCATGTTGTAGATTAAAGTAGGTCTACATGGAATATTCCTAATTCACATATGAATGCATGGTTAGTGAACACAAAAGAGACTTTTACCCCTACGATATTGTCTAAAAAATTAATCACTGCTTTTTGAAGACCACCGTCTCAAACTGCACTATCTATAAATAACAGCATGATAGAAGAATAGATTCCTTATGGTGTTTCCCTAAATTCTAGTATTTTGTTTGACCTTTAGGGCTATTTTTAAAATAGGAATGTGAAGCCTTTTACAGACAGGGCAAGGACTCCTCAGCTCATTAACAGATTGCATTCACACAGTGATATTACCTGAAGGTTCTCTGTAGGCATTTCATTGTGTTATTCCTGAAGTATAATATCCTTTGAAATATCATGCTCTTAAGATTGAGTAATCCTTAAGAGAAGGTAAGTGCCTAGCAATTTTATTATCAGTCTTTAGAGTCATACCGCAGAGCTTCAAATGTAGCCTTCTAACCTGGGATGAGTTTTGCCAATCATCCAACTGTCAACCACACAGAGCAAGAAAAGAATAAACAACAAGTCTCTGACAGGAAGGGAATATTCAATCAATCTTTCATTCGACAAATACTCACTGAGGGCCATCCATGTGTTAAGCAATATTCCAAGTGCTGGGAATACAACCTACAACAAAATATTAAAATATTTCTGCCCTTATGGTGATTACATTCTTATGTGTCTACAGAGTCACCATACAATTTTACTAGGCCTAGCATTCTCCTGATCTTTATGTGAAGCAAGGGTAACCTGGTGATCATATTTATTTTACAAAATTAATTTATATAAATTTCAAGATTACTATGGTTATTAGTTCTTACCTGGTCTTGAGTTGATAATAAAGTGAACAGAGTTTCCAATGCTGCTCTTCGAACTGATGATATAGTGTGATGCAAAAAAGGCCAGACTCGTGGAACTAAAACTGTGAGTGACTGTTGAATACTAATAAAGAAGACACAAATTAATCTTACTCATTCTCAGTTGAAGCTCTATTGATACATTATCTAAGTATCAATTCCTTGTGGACCTAGCATCATTTTTGATGAATAAATTCTAAAAAGACAATACAATTTTCATATGAACATTCGCTTAACACCCTCATTCAAAACCGTTATTATATAGTACCAGTACAGACAGAGCAAATGCAGTCATAAAGAAGAGGAGAAATATTAACATTAGGTTGTTCTATGGCACTAATGCCATGAATTAACCTTTATCAAATTAGAACTTTCCAATATAACTGCACTTATTCTCAGTCTGTTCTTACTCAGGAAAATGGGGGCATGTATCTTAGCTGGTAGTCAGCCTACACAAAATCAGGATTGCTAATCCTTACTACTTTCCCATGGCTAACCCCAATGGGTAACCAATAGGTGCACATAACTTACAACCCCCTTTGGGGCCATCTCTATCACATATCAAAAGAAACAAGAGATGGTATGGTAGTAGATTTGAAATTTGTTATCCTGATCTAGCATTACTAAGTTAGGAAAATTCAAATTATCTTCCTTCTCACAGATTAGATTTTTTTTTTTTTGCTGTACGCGGGCCTCTCATTGTTGTGGCCTCTCCCATTGCGGAGCACAGGCTCTGGACACGCAGGCTCAGCGGCCATGGCTCACGGGCCCAGCTGCTCCGCGGCATGTGGGATCTTCCCGGACCAGGGCACGAACCCGTGTCCCCTGCATTGGCAGGCGGACTCCCAACCACTGCGCCACCAGGGAAGCCCCTCACAGATTAGATTTTAAATGGGAAAGCAAGCAAAGCCACGTGTAGGCTAACAACTTGCACTAAGATTCCTGTCACATCCGTGAGTCATTTATAAAAGTTACCTCAAATTAGGAAATTATTTATAACTAGCACTTGAAATATATACCTCTGTAGAAAAAGAAATGAGGAAAAAAGAATATGTCATTGTAACTATTTATCTGTTCTTTTAGTTCCTCTCAGGAGGTCCATCTTTTAATGCTATTTTCATTACTTGCAGGTTTGTATGAACATCACTTCTTAAATTTATTTACACATTTAGTAAATTTACTTATAAAATTATAACTTAAAACACATGCACACACGGACATAAAACAGTCAAATATGTATTATAAAAGCATTATAACAGGTCTTGTTAATAGTGTAACTGTTCATGCTCCAAATACATGCTGCATTTCTTCTTACATAAGCTGGAAAGTATCTGCCAAATATCAAAACATATGAAGCAAATTTTCTAAGGCAATTTTGAAAAAAAAATCAAAAACTACATTATTTCTCATTGAATTAACAGAATTTTCACTATATTCTTTCATTTTTGTTTACATTATCTAGCTTTCCAGACACTGTCCACTTGATTACTTTTTTTTAAAAGTCCAAAGTCTTTATTTAGGGCTGGTGCCAACAAACTAAGGCTCACAGTTCAAATCCACTCTACTTGGTTTTTTTTAAATAAAGTTTTATTGGATCGCAGGCATGTTCATTCCTTTATGTATTATCTATGACTACTTTTGTGCTACAATGGCAGAGTTGAGTAGTTTTGACAGAGATCATATGGCCCACAAAGCCAAAACATCACTATCTGGGCAGAAAAAGTTTGCCAACCCCTGATATAGAGTAATTAAGAACTCTTGCATTTTGAAGCTTGAGAAGGGCTTTCATATAGATTAACTGATTTAATCCCTATACCAATGAAAGCATCTGAAAATTAGGAAACGCCATATATGCACTACCACTTCAACTTTTTTCTTCATTTTATAGGCATTTATTTTGCTACTCCAATTTGTGAGCTGTCCTACTAGCCTAAATTTAACATTGAAGGACTATCAGCAGGTCAGTATTATTTGAAACATTTTTCACACATTGATGATTTTCATTGGAAACAGACGCACTCACAGAACCAGAAATCATTTATAATCATAACCACATAAACATTCATTGAACACTCTCACTAGGCTAAGAAGAATAACTTTCTCATCTGTGATTTTTTTTTTTAAGTTGCATACGATTTTCTTCTCTATCTCCAAGGATACTATTAATAGAAAATAATATTCAGGAGCCAGTCTAAAAGGTAGGGAATACATTAATTAGCTGAGCTTCATTTCAAATATCAGGATAGGAAAATAAACAACACTTTAAATTTTTGGTTTATGTTTTGGCTTCACCCAGACTCTGACTTTGGACATTATATTACATTATTATGTATTCCCTTCCTGATGACTGATTACTGAAATCAAGAACAAGAGTTGAAGTGAACATCACAAAGAAAAAGTTTACAGAGTAGCAAATTTTGGAAAAAGTAAAACTGATGTTCAACAGTAATTCTATTAACTGTCACAAAGGCTAAAATTCCATAGTCTGGGGCTAGAGGTGAAAATAATATGTAATAATTGTATTTCTAAAGTTAACTATTACAGGATGAACAAATCGAAGAATTATATAAATAAACTAACCCAAGAATATGACCTAAGTTCCTGCCCCAAAAGAGCTGGTGGCTAGACAGTCAAGAAGAAAAGTCCTCCTGGAAATAACTGTCTTTGGCATCCCCAACTTACCGTACTGTTCTAAACGGTGCTAGGCTATTGTATTTTTAGGCTTAATTATCTGGAAATGTATGTAAACACTTTTTACTTTATTCCACTGAATAGAAATAATTACCTGCATTGTTGAACCTGAGGATAAGTTAACAAGGATGAAAGAAGAGTCATAATACTATTTGTTGAAGCTGTTAGATCATCTAGTTCCAGAAGAGCATCCCATAATGTATTTATAATGAAGGGTACCTGTAAGATTAGTTATCAAGAAAAGTTATTAATTTTGCAAGAAATATTCCCGAGTCATGCCAAATTGTATCTCAGGAGTCACTACTGATTCAACAACATATACAATCCCAATGACCCTGGATAATGCCAGTTTTGAGCAAAGTTAAGAAGCCTTTAACAATTCTCTACCCCTCTTTTTAATGCCACTCAACTCTACTTTGGCACTGCCCTTTCTAATGAGGCTCATAATGGGATGGAGAATTCAGGAAATAAGTTATCCAATACTCTATTTTATGTAAAAAACTAAACTTTGAAACCAATACAGTGTAGACACACATGTCAGGACTCTCTGAGTAAAGTAATTTAATATATTTAATACATTCCTAATCATCATGGAAGGACAAATTTAGTTTCTGAGCTTTCAAAGTACTGCTTGCCACACTCCCAAATACATGTGTTCCAGTTTTGATAATTCAAAAGGAAGTCAGATAGATCTTAAAAGAGGCATTTCAAAGATGAAACCAGATTAAAAAACCAAAAGCCAAAACCAAAATCAAAACAAACAAAAATCTCATATTCCTAAAAACCGGGAATGAAATGAAGAAGGGATGGTTGCTTCCTTCTCAAGGAAGTTCCCTACATATTCTGTACATGAAAGGGAAAGATAAATAGACACAGTTCACTCTTCCCAAGGATAATATATAATCGAGATTCCATGCATCAGAGGGTTATTTGTCATAAGAAAAATGGAGAATGGCGAAAAAAGTCTGTTTTTCCTAACATGCTACACCTCAAATGTAAACAGGCTCTACATGAAGAAAATGCAAAAATATTTACTTTTTGTGTCTGAAGATACACAAGGCTTTCTACCACAGGTACTAATGATGCTGCAGCAACAGCTCTCACATCGTCATCAAGATCCTGGAGTCCTTCAATTATTCTAGTTAAAACTTTAGGCAATAAAGTATTAATTACATCCTGTAAAAGAGTAGATCAAAACAGATTAATTTTCTATAGTACAATTATTGTGCTTAAACATCTTTTATTAAATTTACATATGGAAGCACAAATTCCAATATTTATTTAAAAAGAATCATGTAAATGGAAACGAAAAATAACATCAACAGATGCCTATGTAACTAATCTCATTTCAAAAAGAACACAACAGTATCAAGTACTTCATTATTCATTGTGACTTGAAACATCAGAACATGTTTTCAAGGCTGGACTATGAATTCCCAGTGTGAATACACACACATACACACCCCTGTGCTAGAACCTTAACTTCTATTTCTCATTCAACACCACTGACAAACAAAGGGAATACGAGAGAAGAGGGAAAGAAAGCCATCTCTTCCTGCTTCTCATTACTCCAAACTACCCTCTTTTCAATCGCTCCAATAAAGGCAGCTCCCAGAGGCTACTCCTGTGATCATACACTAGGAATCTCGCCGAGAACTGGTCTTGCTATGAAACAGAAACAGGTTTCCAAGCCTATCTTTTAATTTGTTCTTATTAGCATCACCTATCTCTATGATACTACCTCAACAAGGCAAATCTTGAAGGACTGGCTTACCTGTAACACTAAGAATCTAGGGCCAATTCATTTAATTAATGAAAATAACTAAGGGGGGAAAAAACTCTCCCATACATGCTTCAAAAACTGAAGTGTTTACCTGACGAACTGCCAAAGCATATTTTATTCCTAGCAGACCACCATGTCTAACTTCCCATTGTTCTTGTGTAAGTAATTTAAGCAGCACGTCCACAGTCTTATGAACTCCTGTTTCATTCATGTGTTTTAACACCACACCTAATGTCTGAGCACAAGTTTCACGAACTGGTGCCACAACCTACAAATGAGAAAGTAAGATAACTCACATTTGCAAAAAAACTTATTTTGTAAGAATCTGAAATTTGATTGGGTAAAGCCTCCCTTAGGCGATACTTACTTCATCAGAAACAAAGTCTCCAAATCTGTCTAATGCAAACACACAAAGGAGTCTAATAACCAAGTCTTCCAACCACTCTTGATGCTGTTGAATCATCTGTTAAAATGATCACTTTTTAATAACGTATTAAAACATATTAAGGGAAACATATTAGGTCCAAAAACTAAAACTAAACTATTATACTATAGTAAACTGAAACAAAATACTGGGACAGATTATTTTAGCTGTAGGAACAATAACCAAAATATGGAATAGTCCCAATTACTATCTTTAATATTAACCACATTCTCTTCCATGATTATTAGATATACTGTAGCAAAATCTTTAAAATTCATGAATTCTATTATTTTACTTGCACTCCAAGAGAAATTAAGAAACCACTTAAGGCTGCTCTGATATTAATTATATCTATCATGTATCTATTATCTAGCCTATTACCAGTGTCTCCATTTTAACACCATATTACTTACTGACCTTTAAACTATCCTTTCATTCACCTTACTCTACATTCTAATCCCTTATATCCTGCTCAAATACTAATGCTTCTACATATTTTTCCACTCAATATCTCCAGACATATCTTTCCCTTGAACTCATTCTTCCTGTCTATAAATAATATAAATAAACCTCTTCCTAACGTTTTTATCTTTTTCCTTATGTTCACCTTTCCATGTTTCTTATTATTTACCTCTCATTTCTGCTTCATGGCTCTGTTACTTCCCTGTCTTGGAAAAAGAGACCACCTACTGAAACTTGGTGATAATTATTGATTTTCTACACTTACACTTACCTCTTCTAAAGTGCTGTCTCCCATTTTACCACCACTTTTCCCATGAGCTTTAAGGATTTCCCTAAGTCCAGTGCCTGCACCATGTCGAACCTAGTAAGAACCAAGAAGCAAATATCAGAGGTTAAATGCTTAAGAAACAGTGTTTACCTTTGCTTCAGTATGAAAAAGGGATATTAGATTTTTAAGAAATTGGAACTAAGCAGTACTTCACAAGAATGTGTTTTTCTTCTATTGTCCAAGAAGAATTACATATATTTATTTCACAATTTTGATTATGTGGAATTTTTTTAAAAATCAAGGCAAGAAAACAGCTATTCTAAATTCCTTCTGAGATATTAATCCACCTGGCTGTCATTCCTCTAACCTCTACTTGCATTCAGCATCATCCACAGGAAAGGAGAGACAAGCATCATATAATGTTCTTTATAGCGCAAACACCAATATTTTAGAAATAAATACATCAATACTAAGTTCCAAAGCTACCAGTGTTAAGCATCAAAGGAAGACAATTCAAATAAAATGTCTCATGACTAATACTTTACTGTAGCCCTGTAGCCTTCTGCAGTGTCATCTGGAAGGGAGGAAACATGCCACTGACACTGCACCCACTTATTCAAGACCCCATTTAAGACTTGAATAGCTTTAAATAGAAGTACATCAAGGAGCAGAAAGAGTGCTAAAGGGTATTCCAAAACAGTGTTTTAAAATTACTCAGAGGCCAAATGAAGTGAGACAGAATCGTTTGAGACTACCAACCCTCAATTTCAACCAGAGGAACTTCACGTTCATCTCTTTTACATGAGACCTGTTCAAGATTTTCTTTGAAGAAATATTTCTGAGGCTAAGCTACTGCTTGGAAACTACTAGTCTTAATCAAAATTGTCCACTTCCAGATGAAATTTTTACTGTCTGGAAGACATGCAACTCTTTGTATCATAGCTAAAAGAATGAAAAGAAATGAACAATTCACCGAAGAAATATGTCAAAAGGGGTATAAAAGGTGAAAATCAGTCTAAAGCTTTCTATTTAAGAGGCGAGTGATATGAAGTGCCCTGACCAGTGGTTCTGAGAAGGATACAGGGCAACAACAGGAACTCTGACAAAACAGATTGTGCTTGACATGGTTCTTATCATTAGCCAAGAAAATAGAGCTGAGAGAAACTGTAATGAAGAAATCCTACCTCCCAGGAGGGATTAAAAAGGTCATTGCAAAGTTCTTCGCAAAAGCTTTCCAAAGGCCATTCATTTGTCTGAATAAGAAAAACAGAATTACTACTAATTTAAAAGATCTATCTTATGCTAATAATTTAAGTAATACGGTGTATTTATTTGTAGGACTAATAATAATAGTCAGGCTTTTAAATTTTTAAATAATTAACAATTTTTACTAATGAAGTAAAGATACTTAGATTTTTAATAATAAAAGTTCTCTCAAGTGACACATTATTATATACCATCTACTAACACATTAGTATGAAAAAAATTATAAATAATTTCAAAGGACATTTTATGGCATTTCAATAGTACCTCTTCAATTAAGGCAGAACTGTCTGGAATATTATCAATCAGGACTTTGGAATCATTTGCAGACTGATTAATAACAACACTGGCTATTTTTCGTCTCTTTTCTTCTGGTTCCCCATCAGTGCTATCATTGCTAAAAAAAAAAAGTCACCATTTAAAAAAAGTGAATAAAGGATAATGTTAACCACAATGAATGTAAGAGAATCCATCATTTTAACAAATGTTTTGCCATTTTCTGCTTATATGGTTTACTTACAATTTCATGTATCAAATAACTAAGATTAACTGCTTAAAAATGTTTGAGCAAACTTTATCCTACTACTCTTACTGATAAATGTAAAAAGGTCAAAGACGTCTTGCTTTCAGACTGGATCTCAAATTTAACAATGTATTCTTTTTTCCCCTTCTCTCTACAACCAGCTCCTCTCCTTTTTATTTTAAACTCTTTTGGCCTAACAACCTAAATCTGGCCCAGCATAACTTTTTTTTTAGGCTTTTGTACCCTGAAAAAAACTAATATACTGAGCAACACACTATAATCTTACTAGTTCTTGAAAAATATAGAGATAAGACTATTAGAAGATGAAAAATGTGTGCAGAAAATTTGAGGAAAATTTTATGACTAAAAGAACAAAAACAGAGGCTAGACTAATAACAAAATATTACAAAGGAGAAGACAAGTAACTGCTTTATTGAATTATTAACAGAAAGAAAGAATTAGCATTGTTAAGGTATACACAGCATTATTTTCTATAGCTATCCACCAGGCCCCACCTTCCACCTTAATAGTGCAATCTTGGCCAACCATTTTTTCTGTAGGTGATGAAAGAAATCGGAGACTATTATTATTCTAATTATTTCTAATTCAATCTAGTCACACTGGTTGGTCATTTTACTGTCTTTGAACTTGTTAAGCATGTTTCTACTTCCAGGCTTTTGTCCTTGCTATTCCCTCTATTTGGAATGTCTTTTTAAGATGTTCCCAGGGCTGGCTAGCATCCTCACTTCTTTCATATCTTTACTGAAAAGTAACCTCTGTGAATCTCTCCCTGACCATCCTATCTAAAATTTAAAACACCCTCCCCACAATACATTTCACTTGTTTGTTCCTTGTTTTACCTCTTTTTTCCTTATTAACCCTTACCATTAAAATAATTATTTATCTTATTCCTCATCTATCTTTCCCTCTAGAATGTAAGCTCCACGAAGACAGGAGTTCCTACCTGTTTTATTCACTACTGTATCATGAGAGCGTAGAACAGTATCTGGCACATAAAAAGTATTTAATAAAGATCTGTGTAATGAATGAGTCATGGGCTCTGAAAAATAAGGTCTATTATTTCCAATATTCAGATATTTGGGTAAAAGTCTTAAATGAATAGAAGTCAGTAAAAACACTTACTAGGTTACTACACGATCCTAATGAGCTGTTAACTTAAAAAAAAAAAACCTGTAGTTAACAAGATCAATAAAGATTTTATACTTAAAAAACCAACTCCAAGTAAAAATTTATACCAAGTAGATGTTTATTGTTTACCCCACCATATGCCTAGCTTTTAAATAAACGCTGTAAACACTTAACTTTTTAGCTTTATATGAATGGAAAGAATAACAAAAAGTTCTGTTATCTGCAACAAAAGCTTATTTTCATAGGATCTCATGTGTTTATGAATTGCACCATTTCCTCAAACATTTCTTGGACACCATTAAAGATTCTGATTTAAGAGTTAAGTGGGGCCCAAGAATCTACATTTTAACAAGCTTCTCAAAATGTTTATGAAGGGGGTTGTTTTGAACCACTCCTTGAGAAATGCTACTCCAAGCCACACAGGTATCATTTTTATGAACTCATTAAGAAAGTGAGGACAGTGATTTTACCCCCAGAGTTCTTTCCTACAACAGAATTAGGTAAACAAGCCTGGATTATTACCCACTATTTGGATTAGCCCCCAGCCAGGGAACAGGTGATATAATACCCAGTTTATAAATGTAGTATTCTTAACTTGTAGTCCTCAGGCCATCTCTCTGACTTCATTCTCTACTACTCTTGCTTCTGTCTATTCATCCCAGTCATACAGCCTTTCTTTCTGTTTCTTGAATATTCCATGATTAAGGCATTTACACTTGGTTCCTGCTACCTGGAATGCACTCCCCTTGGAAGATCTTCAATCCTCATTCAGGGCTCATAATTATTAAGAAAAAAAAATGTGCATACGTAGATTTTTCTGGGAAAGTTGTCCTAGTCCCTAGGACAACTAATAATAGTCCCTAGTCTACTAATAATAGTAAATACTCTCTGACAATTGAGAAAGACAATCCAAATGGTACTCCACAGCCAAAGACAATGTCATCAAAATGTTTTTAGAAATCAAGCAGACCCAGATTTAAGCTAACCAACATTACTGTTTTAAATAAGCAGAAAAAGATTATTACCTCTTCTCATTAGTTTCCACTGCATCCCTGGATCTCTGTTTTGCAAATAACTTGGCCATTCTTTTAGCTTTGTTCTTTTGTCTATTGCTCATTCCTGTTCGAAACTCTGAGTCAATCAATTCAGCTGCCTGGAGAGTCTAAAAGAATAAAAGAATTCTGAATTTGAACTTCTTAAGTTAGAATATATACCCATAGTCTCAGCCTCAGAAGAGGACTAAAGTCTGTAAATTTCACTATACACAAATTGATTACATTCTTCTTTGACAGCTTCATGCTATTCTGCTGTATGACTGTACCATAATTTCACTCTCTTCTTCCTTCTCCCCTATTCTTTCAATTGCCAGGAAATGCTCATTTGCCACAGATAAGGCAAAAATGTATGATCTTGACCCCAGTGAGGGCTTTGAAGAGGTGAGACTTCAAAATAACCATACTAGGACTTCCCTGGTGGCATAGTGGTTAAGAATCCGCCTGCCAATGCAGGGGACATGGGTTTGATCCCTGGTCCGGGAATATCCCACATGCCCGTGGGGCAACTAAGCATGTGAGACACAACTACTGAAGCCCACGTGCATAGAGCCCATGCTCTGCAACAACAGAAGCACCGCAATGAGAAGCCCACGCACCACAAAGAAGAGTAGCCCCTGCTCGCCACAGCTAGAGAAAGGCCGCATACAGCAACAAAGACCCAACACAGGCAAAAACAAAATAAAAACCATACTACCATCCAAAAGTTATAATAAAGAATGTCAATTTTTAAACAATGATAATCATCTTCTACTGAAAAAAATAAAAATAACTATAGCCATATAGTTTTAGTAACTGGGCCAGCGTCCTATAGTTAACTTAGCCTATATGTTTTTTCCCTCTTAATCACTCACTGCATACTGTTTTTGATCTCTTTTGCATTCATGGGAGACATTATTAAGGATGTGAACAAAAATGCTTTGAGTGCAAGACTAAAAATCCTTTCTGCCCTTAACCAATTAAGATTCAATTGAAATTTACACTTCTACAACCAATTAGGCTCACTGGTGTGGGTGCCCTGCTACAACTTGGTCCAGGGACCACTGGCATATACACAAGGCAATGCAGCAGTGATGACCCTATGGCAACAACTAACCTCAGCAACTCTTCCCAAAGGTCCGCGACATCTAAAGCAACCAAACTTGGATCCTGCAAACCTCAAATTTGCTGCTGCCATCCCATATCCAACTATTCTGTCTATAGCCCATTTTCTCTAATACACCTACCCATTCATTTCCCTACACCATGTCGAAATACCACACTGTGATCACATTACTACATTTTTGTTTTCCTTTATTTTATTCTGTTGTCTTCCTTATTTTTTAAAATTTTACTTATTTATTTATTCATTTATTTTTGGCTGCATTGGGTCTTTGTTGCTGCACGCAGGCTTTCTCTAGCTGTGGTGAGTGGGGGCTACTCTTCGTTGCAGTGCATGGGCTTCTCATTGCAGTGGCTTCTCTTGTTGCAGAGCACGGGCTCTAGGTGCGTGGGCTTCAGTAGCTGTGGCACATGGGCTCAGCAGGTGTGGCTGATGGGCTCTAGAGTGCAGGCTCAGTAGCTGTGGCACACGGGCTTAGCTGCTATGCGGCTTGTGGGATCTTCCCAGACCAGGGCTCAAACCCGTGTCCCCTGCATTGGCAGGCGGATTCCTAACCACTGCACCACCAGAAAAGTCCTGTCTTCTTTATTTATATCTTATGCATCCCTTTGTACCCCATTTCTTTCTATTACTTCCTGGTTGTTATTATATTTTCTGCCTCTGTACTCTTCTTTTTCCCTCCAGAATCTGCCTTTTTTGCCCCCTTGCCGGCAAAAGTTCCATCATCACATACCCCTCAATGCCAAAAAATTTAGTTTATAAATTCTAATGGTTTAGAGGGCAACTGGTATAAAGGCAAATAGAACCCTTCTCCTCTTAAGCAAAGGGAAAGGCCAAGGGAATGAGAAGATATGGGTTTCATGTAAAGCAGGAATTCTTAATGGGACCCACAGATCCCTAAAAGGATATTGCAGGGGCAGGAGGAAAGAGCACTAAACTCCCTGAAAGGTAATATCTCAAATGTATGTGAATTTTTCTGAGGAGAGAGCCACAGCTTTTACTGGAGCTTAAAAAGAGTCTATGGTATAAAAAAAAGAAGCATACAGGCATCCATTGGGAACTGGAAAAACAGAGGAACAGGAAAAATACAGAGCAAAATTATGGTACAGCCATATAAATAGCATGAAGCTGTCAAAAAAGAATGTGATCAATCTGTATATACTGATATAGGAAGCCATATGAAGTGAGACAAGGTGAACATGGCTTAAAAGAACTTATGTATACAGAGAAAATTTCAGGAAAAATGCACAAATAACTTAAAAAGCGTTGCTTCCTATTGTGTGCCCTTCTGCATTGTTTGAAAGTTTTCACCATGTTTGTTACTTTCTCAAATAAAAGAATCATAGCTGTAAAGATTTCTAGTATCATCATATCTGACTATGATAGCCCTTACTATCGCCCACCCTCTGAAATATTTTTTTGTGCTTCATTGCAGAACAAAGAAAGAGCAATTGATGCAACTAGGATTTTTCAACACCAGTGTCTCCTAAAAGATGTACCATACCTTTTATCTAATAGTCCAATGTCTATGAGGTAGGTGGCAACTTCTGTCTCCTTAGAATCTATCACTAGAAATCCAACTTATGAAGACACTAAATTATGGTGACGCTAAGCAACAATGAGTAGAATTAAAAAACGCATTTTTTTAAATTCCAATTGCATAGCAAAATAAAGCAAACCCCCTGTATTATTACTTGCAATCAACCAACCAGAGGTTTTACCTACAGGTTGTTTGTTTACAAGCGCTGCTGAAGTTGGGGTATAATCCAAATCTTCATCATTAAAGAGTTCTTCAGTGCTCATTCCAATAGCTTCTCCCATATTAAGGCCAAGTTTCTTCTGTAATAGTTTTCGTTGGCGTGCTATCCTCTCTTTAGGATCCACTTCACCTTTAAACAAAGAAGAAATACATTTTCTTCAAATCAGTTAAGCAGTTTTCTAATACGTGAAGATCAGACTCGATTAAAATTTTAAAAAAAATTAACCATTAGAATACCTCTCTTGATAATAAAACAAACCACACTCACAATCTCTGAACATGTCATAAACTTTATTACCTAATAGAGTAAATATTTTACTGGATCTTGGAAAACAGTGTTCTAGCTAACAAAACACTCTAGCTAACAAAAATTCACTGAGATTACCCCATTGCCCTACTGTCAATTATCAAGTATATATATAATGAGATCTATTCCTATGAAAATAAACCAATCTTATTATTTTATAGCTAATCTCATACATTCTCTGAGAGCTCTAACCAGGCTTTAAAAAAAAAAATCTAGATTTTATTTTACAGAAAAAGATCTCAACAAATACATGCTTATTCCAAGTGTGGCCTTTATGTATTCTGAGATGACACAGTCCTGATAGCCCAAATAACAAAGACAAAGGCATAAAAGTAGATTTTGAATGTCCCAAGAAAAATCTCTCAATATTTCAGTGGAAAATAGATCAAAAGGTATCATTTTAAAAATAAAAATTTGGGCTTAAACTAGCTAAGTTGCAAGAGATGATTCTATAATGATTAACTTCCAATAATAGCTGATTAAGTTCTTATTGAACTACTCCTCCACAGATAACAAATTCTAGCTAAAATATAATAAACAACCACCTGAAGGCACTGGAAAGAGATCAAACGTAGGCATATACTTGGAGGAGTTATCAATACCTGGAAGAAGGACATGGCATTAGGTGAGTTTCCCATTTTTGAATGTTTTTAGCCTAAAGGTAGACCCAGTCCGTGGTACGTAGGGCAGCCACGCCCTACATTTAAAAGTTGTGTAAAAACCCAGTCTGTCTGTTGCAGAATTAGAGGAGAGTCAGAGATCACTATAGCCACTGGGAAGTAGAGAGAAAAAACCCAGAAAGGAGAGAACCAGAGAGAAAGTCCAAATTCTGTAAACTCAGCCAAATCTCTGGCTGACCTCTGAACTATGCATGCACAGGGCAGACTCCAAACAGTCCAACTAAAGCTAAAAATTGAATTGGGATTTGAGTTGTTGCCCAGTACAAAGGAGACTGAGTTTGAGTTTCACCAAATTAAATGCTTATTAAAACAAGTAAGCAAAAACAACTAACTAAACCAAACAAATCAAAACATTCTTTGGAAGAATATAACACAATCCAGCCTGTGGTATAAACATTTATAATGTGAGGAATACAATCCAAAATTAACTGACATACAAAGAATCAAGAAAATGTAACCCATTCCCAAAAGGAAGACAATTAATGGAGATCAACACTGAGACGACCCAGATGTTGGAAGTGGAAGACAAGATTTTTTAAGCAGCTAATATAACAATGCTAAATGTAAAGGAGGATATTGTCACAATGATGAAAAGATAGAATACCTCATTAGAGAAACAGAAACTATTAAAAAAAATAGAATCATACACTTGCAAAGGGTAAATTATAATAGTTTTATAAGTGAATTCAAAGATAAAGCTATACAAAGTTCCCTCATCTAAAGAAAGGGAGGGGTGGGGCTTCCCTGGTGGCACAGTGGTTGAGAATCTGCCTGCTAATGCAGGGGACATGGGTTCAAGCCCTGGTCTGGGAGGATCCTACATGCCACAGAGCAACTAGGCCCGTGAGCCACAACTACTGAGCCTGCGCGTCTGGAGCCTGTGCTCCGCAACAAGAGAGGCCGCGAAAGTGAGAGGCCAGCGCACCGCGATGAAGAGTGGCCCCCGCTTGCCACAACTAGAGACAGCCCTCGCACAGAAACAAAGACCCAACACAGCAAAATAAATAAATTAATTAATAAACTCCTACCCCCAACATCTTCTTAAAATAAAATTTAAAAAAAGAACAGGGAGGGGAAGAAAACGATTTAAAGAAACAAACAACTTGTATATAAAATTAAGAAAATAATTCTACTAACAATAACATCAAAAGTAAAACTTAAAACTTATGTTCTGAAAACTACAAAATACTAGTGAAAAAAATTAAAGATCTAAACAAATGGAAAAACATTCCATGTTCACAGATCATAATACCTCATAGTAAGACAGTAATACTTCTCAAATTGATATACTGATTCAAAACAATTCCTATCAAAATATCAGCTGGCTTTCTGCAGACACTGACAAACTGATCCTGTAATTCATATAGAAATGCAAGAGACTGAGAATATCCAAAATAATCCTGAAAAAGAACAACAAAGTTGAAGGCTCATACTTCTTGATTTTATTTTTTTATTTTTTAAATTTTTATTTATTTAGTCAGTTAGTTTCTGCTTTATAACAAAGTGAATCAGCTAGACATATACATATATCCCCATATCTCTTCCCTCTTGCGTCTCCCTCCCTCCCACCCTCCTTCTTGATTTTAAAAATTACCAGAAAGCAATGGTGACCAAGACAAAGAGGTACTGGCCTAAAGAAAGACATCAATTGAATAGAACTGAGAGTCCAGTAATAAAACTATATGTCTACCGCCAACTGGTTTTCATGAAGGGTGCAAAGAAAATTCAGTGGGGAAAGAAGAATCTTTTCAACAAATGGTGTTGAGACAACAGGATAGCCACATGTAAAGAATGATGTTGGATCCTTAACCTCACAACATACAAAAATGAACTCAAAACAGATCAAATACCTAAGAGTAAGAGTTATAGCTATAAAACTCTTAGAGAAAACACAGGGGTAAATGACCCTAGATTTGGCAATAGCTTCTTACATATGACATCAAAAAGCTCGAGAAACAAAAGAAAAAGATAAATTGGACTTCTTAAAAACGTTTATGCTTCAAAGGTTACCATCAGGAAAGTGAAAAGATGCACGGAATAGGAGGATATATTTGTAAATCACATATCAGATAAGAGATTTGTACAAAGAATATATAAAGACCTCTTATATCTCATTAATAAAAGAACAAATATCCCACTTAAGAATGGGCAAAGGACCTGAATAGACAGGTCTCCAAAGAAGATACAGAAATGGTCAATAAACACATGAAAATATGTTCAACATCATTAGTCATCAGAAAAATGCAAATCAAAACTACAATGAGATATCACTTCACAGTCACTGGTATGGATATAGTCAAAGTCAGTTAATAACAAGCAAGCGTTGGCAAGGATGTGGAGAGATCGGAATCCTTGTATCCTGCTAGAGGAATGTGAAATGGTGAAGCCAGTTTGGAGAACAG
Source organism: Aethalodelphis obliquidens (assembly GCF_003676395.1). Classification (NCBI taxonomy): domain Eukaryota; kingdom Metazoa; phylum Chordata; class Mammalia; order Artiodactyla; family Delphinidae; genus Aethalodelphis; species Aethalodelphis obliquidens. The sequence goes on along the minus strand of NW_020837955.1, from coordinate 11,312,292 downwards.
TCTGGCAGTTCCTCGAATGGTAAAACATAGTTACCATATGACCTACCAAGTCCACTCTTATGTATCTACATAGGAGAAATGAAAACACACACCCACACAAAAATCTGTACATGAACATTTATTGGCAGCATTATGCATAATAGCCAAGAGTGGAAACAACCCAAATGTCTTCAGCCTATGAATGAATAAACAAAATGTGATATTCATACAATGGAATGTTATTCAGCCAGAAAATAAAATAACTTCACACCTACCAATATGGCTACTGCCAAAAAAGCCAGAAAATAACAAGCGTTGACAAGGTTATGTGGAGAAGATGGAAACCTCATAGATTGTTGATGGGAATGTAAAATGGAACAGCCACCATGGAACTGCCAGTATGGCAGTTCTAAAAAAAAAAATCAAAAACAGAATTACCATATGATCCTATAATTCCAATTCTTGGCATAAATCCAAAAGAACTGGAAGCAGGAATTCAAACAGATATTTGTACACCCACGTACACAGCAGCATTATTCACAATAAGCAAAAGGTAGAAGCAACCCAAGTGTCCACTGATGGATGAATGGATAAACAAAATGTGGTATAAACATACACTGGAATATTATTCAGCCCTAAAACAGAAGGAAATTCTGACACATACAACAACATAGGTAAACATGAAAGATTATGTTAAGTGAAATAAGTCGGTCACGAAAGGACAAATATTGTATGATTCCATGTATATGAAGTACCTCGAGTAGTCAAATTCAGAGACAGAAAGTAAAACAGTGGTTGCCAGGGAGTGAGGGGGAAAAGGAATGGAATTGCTGTTTAATGGGTATAAAGTTTCGGTTTTGCAAGATGAAAAGAGTTCTGGAGATTGGCTGTACAACAATATGAATGTACTTAATACTACTGAACTGTACAGTTAAAAATGATTAAGATGGTAAATTTTATGTTATCTATATTCTATCACAATTTAAAAACTGATACACCCTGTAACAGTAGTAACTACTACTTACGAAAAAAATGAAAACAGTACTAATATATATACTACAATATGGATAAATCTTGGAAATATTCTGCTAAGTAAAAAGAAGCCAGTCACAAAAGACTACATATTATATGATTCAATTTATATGAAATGTCCATAGTAGGCAAATCTATAGCTACAGGAAGTAAATTAATGGTCCTTAGGGATGGGAAGAGAAGGGAAGGATGTAGGGTGGTTGCTAAAGGATACAGGGTTTCTTCTTGAGACAATGTTCTAAAATTAACTACACACAATTGTGAATCTACTAAAAGCCACTGAATTGGACACTTTTAAAATGGGGATTTCTATCGTATATGAATTATATCTCTCTAAAGCTACATTAAAAAAAAAAATTTAAGGCTACTCTACCCAGAGGGAAAAACACTAGGCGTCCAAAATGAAGGCTGCTGGATTATAAGTTTAGTACACTTACAAAGAGCCTAAAATTGGTCCTCTCATTCCAGGGAAAGTACTATTGGGGAAAATAACCAACTGCAAAGGAAACTCAGACTGGCACCTATGCAAATCATAATATGTGTAATTTATAAATATGTAGAGACTAACACAGATGAGCAGATATTTAAAGAAAACCTAATTAGAGGGTTTTAATGAGCACTCTTCAGCATGCTATGACTTATCAGCATTAAAAACTGAATTCCAAGAAAACTGGGGTTCCCAATCCTGCTTACATATCAGTCACCTGTGGGGCTTTTTCTTTTAATATACAATTTCCCAAAACTCTCCACAGATCTATTAAATCAGAATCTTTAAGATACGACCCAAACACGTACTTTTTTTTAAGTGACAAAAGTGACACTGACTTTTATCCTTAGATAAGGGCCAATGATCTCTCATCATGTCCATGGGTACACTAGTAAGATTAGTAAACTTACTAATTAGTAAACTTAGAGATAACTTTTTCAAATTGGAAAGTTTCTGAAGACTTCTACCTCCCTTATTAAAAAAAAAAAACTGTGCTTTTCTGGAACTTAAGCAAGTTCTCCTCTTAATTCTCTCCATAAATAATGACACTAGATCTTTCAATACAAAGTATATTAGGAAAGAAGAAATGGGTATTTGACATTTTTTTAAATAAACAAATTGAAGATCATTTCATTAACTTAGACAGATATGCTTTGACTAATAATAAATTAGCAACAAAACAAAACACTGTTCTGTTTTGGTTTTAGTCAAAAAAGCAACTTATTTACTTACAGAAATCCATTAAAAACATCAAGGTTTTTTCCACTCAAGGCATCAATCTTGAATGGCCAAAACATTTATTTATATCCAGATGGATTCTGTAAGTTTAAAGATAATGGGACAATTACCTATCTAAGACTTATTTTTCATTTTTAGTTTTTGCTTTGGTCATCAGCCTAAGTAGATCCAATTATATAAATGTTTAAAACATATGATAAAAAGGAAACTATCATAGCCTCTTAAATTTCCAGAATTGTGAAAACATTACCACAATCTGTACTAATCCTGGCTTTTAAAATCTATTCAACTGAAGCTCTTGGGTACCACTTTACAATTTCTATATTGAAATACTGAAATATTAATATGTATCTATTAATGGTGCATATATATATATAGTACATATTCAACTAAGGGCAGAAAAATATTCCTATAGTAGCTTTAGACAAAGTGCTTCTGGTTACCTTCCCCACCTGCATGCCCCACACCTCAAACTGAAAACTTCAGTGAATTTGCATTTCATGACATCTGTTAGATTTTGCATGACTGATAACATAGCACGCCAAGTAACAAACTGGTCTGAATGCATGCATTTCAGACTTTTTTCTGTAGGACTACTACTACATACCTGATTTTTCATCTTGTACTTCAAATTCTGCACCAGCAGATCCCAAAAGTGATGCCCCATGTTGTAATAATCTACATATATCAAATCTGTCAAAATTCAATCGATCTGTAGTAGATGAATCTTCCATAGCACCTTCTGAAGTAGTTTCTAGATGAGGTTTAAAAACATTTGATTATATAGCCAAAGTATAGAACGAAAGAAAATAGCATCACTTCAGGGGGAGCAGGGGGGAGGGTATTTTAAGAAAAGTAAAATGTGGAAGAAGTAGAAAAGCTACTGTGAATTTACTTATGATCAACTATTATTTATGAAAAAATTATTTAGTAGGTGGCTCCCTTACTACAAAGTATCAGAATGTCAGTGGGTGTGTGTATAACTTTTTGACTATGAAAGCACAATGTCATATGAAGAAATGCATCCCCATGTTGAAATACGTATGTTAAAAATCGTGCAATCTGTTAAACAGTTAAAAAATACCAAGGTAGTTTATTATAGTGATAAATTGGAAGATAAACATATTCATAGAATATATTCATAAATAAAACTAGTGAGCATCATCATTCCCTATACCTGAGGAATATCTAGGACATAAAGGAAGTACTCAATCAATAGGACTCTTTTCTCATAATATAAAGCAAATTACAATCTCCTGGCAAATTGCTAAAATTAAATATCCAACTGGGGTCTAAAACTATCTATAAAATGTTCTGTATTCCCCCAAAAAGGTTATGGCATTGTAAATTTTTAAATGTACTGTAATTGTTCACTGACTTAATAGTTCGTTTAACTGGCATTTGCATATAATTCATCTGTAAACTAAAGTATAATTGCTAAACTGAAAGGGAACTGCTATGAATATCTTAAAGTTTTCTAATGATAACAAGTAACCTTACTATATATTTTAATGCTACTGTAACTACTTTAAAGTTTTTTGGGGGATTCTCTGGTGGTCCAGTGGTTAGGATTCCACGCTTTCACTCCAGGGGTTGTGAATTCAATCCCTGGTCAGGGAACTAAGATCCCACAAGCTGCGCAGCAAGGACAAAAAAAATTTTTTTTTAAAAATGTGTTTTGACAAGAATTTGATTAATAGGCTGGAATGGAAAAGGTTCTTTTCTATAACAAGTTATAAATTCTTCTGGTTATATATTTCTTTTGATGAGAGAAGACAAATTAACACAATCCCTCAAAATAATAGGTGAGGCAAATTAAAGCAAAAATTTTAGACAAGCTAAGACATATGATAAAAGTCATGTTATCAAAGTGACTTGAAAACGAAATGCATTTGTACCATATTAAATTCTCACTTAATTAAAATGTATACCTTTATCTATTTGTAAAAGCATACATTCATTTTTAAATGTCATATATAATAGGCAGTCAGAAAACAAGTAATTTCCACTAAAAGACATCTAAAAGACACATAAAAAAAACTAAACACTGACCCCTCCAAATATCCACACATAATCGTGCTTAAATTTAGTAAACAATTACACTATTTTCCCAGCAACAAGAATAAATAGACTGTTTCAAATATTTACATTGTATTGATTTCTTTTTTTAGAACATTAATCCTTGAGGGAAGTAATAATCTCTAAATCAAGCATACTGTAGAATAATTTAAAATATATGTGAGATAATGCAACTATACTCCAATAAAAATTAATTTAAAAAATAAAGAAAAATAAATAAAACATATATGAGAAAACATTTTGTTTGTCTAGTATGTTTTTTAAAACATGGTGAAAAATCACAGTATTCATTATTATTTCCTGACAAGACTGCACCTAAAAAGCATGAAAATTAAGTCTTTAAAAGTGAAATTACTAAAATATAAAATGTGTAGTTTTTACTGCAACCGACTTTTCCACTTAAAAGCACCTTGTTTGGTTCTTGGCATTGGATTCCATTCAGGTACATTTTTCACTATAGCTTCAACAGCTTGTCCTGCTGCAATCCGAGTATCCCAATTTGTACTCCTTAAATATATCAACACCTTAAAAAATTAAAAATTAAATAGTTATATAACAAAAAATATTGTTTTTTCAAAGTGGCCAAAACAGAATGCTTAAGTGCATTTTAAAAATAACATAGTTTTTAACATAGTAAAAAGCAAAGTGCATATTATTCATTAAGTCCCATTACTTAATACAAGAGTTATAAAACTAGTAGAAAAGATGAGTTCAGCAAGAGAGCAAGATGTAACATCAATATACAAAAATCAGCTGTACTTCTGTACACTTTCAACAATCTGAAAATGAAATTAAGAAAATAATCTCATTTATAATAGTATCAAAAAGTATAAAATACTTAATAAATTTAACAAAAAAAGTACAAGACTTGTATATTGAAGACTACAAAAAAATTCAAAATACTACTGAAAGAAATTAAATAAGACCTAAATAAACATCTCATGTTCATGGATTGGAAGACTTAATATCGTTAAGATAGTAATACCCCCTAAATTGAATACAGACTCAATACAATTCCTATCAAAATCCCAGCTGGCTTTTTTTCAGAAATTGACAAGTTAATCCTAAAATTTATATGGAAATGTAAGGGACCCATAATCATCGAAAGAATCTTGAAAAAGAATAATAAAGTTGGCAGCCTCACACTTCTTGATTTCAAAACTTACTACAAAGCAACAATAATCAAGATAGCATTGTACTGGCAGAAGGACAGATACATAGATCAATGGAATAGAATTTAGAGTCCAAAAATAATACTATGTGTCTATGGTCAACAGATTTCAACAACAGTGCCAAGACAATTCAATGGGAAAAAAGGGGTTTTTTCAGCAAATGGTACTAGAGCAACAAAATAATGACTTAAAATCCCTACCTCACACAAGACACAAAAACTAACTCAAAATAGACCAGAAGCCTAAAAATAAGAGCTAAAACTATAAAACTGTTAGAAGAAAACATGGGGATAAACCTTTGTAAACTTGGGTTAGGCAAAGGTTTCTTAGATATGATCTCAAGAGCACACAAGTGATGTATTTAAAAAAAGAAAAAAAAGATAAATTCGGCTTCACTGAAATTAATAACTTTTGTGCTTCAAAGGATACCATCAAGAAAGTGAAAAGACAATCCACAGACTAGAAGAACATATTTGCAAACCCCATACCTGATAAGGAGCTTGTATCTAAAATATATAAAGAACTCCTACACCTCATTAATAAAAGAACACATATCCCACTTAAAAGTGGGCAAAGAATCTGAACAGACAGGTCTCCAAAGAAGATATAGAAATGGTCAATAAAAAAATGAAAAGATGTTCAATGTCATTAGTCATCAGAAAAATGCAAATCAAAACTACAATATCACTTCATACTCACTGGTACGGATATAAACAAAGTCAGTTAATAGTTAAGTGTTGGCGAGTATGTGGAGAAATCCAACCTCTCATACATGCTGTTGGGAATGTAATATGGTGGAGCCAGTTTGGAAAGCAGTCTGGCAGTTCCTCATAAAGTTAAATAAACACAGTTACCATATGACCCAGCAATTCTGCTCTCTGGTATACACCCACGTATGAAAACATACATCCACACAAAAACTTGCACACAAATTTTCATAGCAGCTTTATTCATAACAGGCCAAAAAGTGGAAACAACCAAAATGTCCATCAACTGATGAAGAGATAAATAAAATGTGCTATATCCATACAGCATTATCCATATCCATACAATGGAACAATATTTGGCGATAAAAAAGAATGAAAAACAAAACATGCTACAATATGAATGAACCCTAAAAATAATACTTTAAGTGAAAAAACCAATCACAAAAGGTCACACATTTATATAAAATGTTCAAAATAAGCAAATCTATAGACAGAGGGTAGATTAGGGGTTGCCTAGGACTGGCTATGGGAGGGGGAGTGATGGAGAGTGGTAATAGGCATGAAGTTTCTTTTAGGGGTGATAGAAATGTTTTAAAATTAGATTGTGGTGATGGTTGCACATATCTGTGAATATGCTAAAAATCACTGAATTGTACACTTTATCTGGGTGAATTGTACGGTATGTAAATTATATTTCAATAAAGCTGTTTTTAAAAAAATAAAACCAAAGGCAATAGGAAAACACGAGGGCAGAGAGGGCATAGGAGGTCAGAAGGTGCTAAAAACAAACTTTGCCTCTTTTGGAATTACTTGATGGCAGCCATATGGTGGGGTCTGAGTTAAGAAGACCAGAACTAACTTGGAAGTCTGGAAACCTTTTCTCAGTTCAGCACAAGTTAGTCTTGTTCATTGTTTCCAGTTTCAGCTCATTCAGTCCTCCATCTCTTCCCTTGGGATGAAAATAAATGGGTATACCTCTCTATCCCCACACCTTTCACATGAGTATGGTATTGCCTCATACGCACCCTTCTCCATTCTGAGAATATGGAGCCTGTAGATGTCAAATCACTACCTCTTCATCGACATCTTGGTTAGAAAGTTCTGATAGTATCTAAGTGGGGAGTGCATTGGAATGAGAATCGCTGGTAGCCCCTATGATAGGAACAATAGAGTGCAGGTTTGTGTATGATGACAAAGGGCTTAGAACTCCTACTCATAGGAAGCAGGGAGGGACAAATCAGAATGAAAGGATGAGATAAGACTGGTGGGAACAGGGATATATTGAGTCTTCCAATATCTGGGCTATCATAGTGCTTCCCACCTTATCCTCTATCCACCGCTCCCACCCCCCTAAACACAGATACAAAGCACTCCTGTTTTTACTTTGCATGCCAGAGAATTAAATACATGGAATTTGCTACTTACTATCATACAGTCACACTTCTACAAGCCCACAGAGTTCAGTAAAAATAAAGCATTGCTTAGGGAAAGAACATGGGCTAGGATTATGAAAATACTTATCCACCAAAGCAGAAAGGCTCCACTTTCAAAGAGCTAATAACTAAGAATGTAACAACTAGCTTCTCATATATTTCCACCATTACCCATGAGTACTCATCCATTTGAAGACTGCCAACTAGTATAATTATTAGCTGCTAAGAACAAGTCAGACCACTAAAAAACTAGATTAACAACTTACTTTGTTACCAAATTGGATCAGATTCAAATTTGTGCCACAGGCCAAAGGTTCTATATTGTCAAACAAACTTGATGCAAAAAACAAAATATTTTAAACCTTGTGACAAACAAAAATAGCAAAAATTTAAAAATATCTGGAGAAATATTGAGATATTTAATGGAATTTGAAGACCACAAAGTGTCACTAATAAGACAATTTCTTTCTCTACTTTTATGTTCCTGCCCATGGATAAATTTCTACAATTGTATTATACTAAAAGAAAAAAAAAAAGAGTTCTTACTTTAGATAAGAGATTATTTAGCTCGTGGGGATGAAGCTTCACCACTTCTCCAAGTTGCTGTGCAGCAGCTTTTCTTGTAACTGGAGTAGTGCCAGTATCCAGTAAGATAAAAAGACGATCAAGCCTAAAATAACAAAAATATAATGCTTATTCTGAAATGTTTCTTCATATGTATAAGTCTGAGTCAGTAAATGTACATATTAAGCACCTATGAAGAAAGATTTATGGTAGGGTCCCAGAAGATAATCTAACCTCTACTCTTAAGGAACTTGCTATGGAGGTGGAGTGAAAGGGTAAGGCAAACACACAACTAGAATATAGGGTCCAATACAAGTATTGTACATGCATGGATACATACAATAAGACACATGTCAGAAAAGACACACAAAGTGCTTTGAGGAGTGGGAATGGAGGCAACAAACACTACATCCCCAACTGTATAATACTGAGAAGGCTTTCTAAAAGAAATGGTGTATGAGCTGGACCTTAATGGTAGAAAAAAATTTCAATACTGGTGATGAGGTGGTAAAAAGGAAAAGGGGGAGATACATCTGGAAGAGGGAATAAGAAGAGAACAGCAATAAAAGGAGACTATATTTAGAGCAGTGAGTAAAACAGCCTGGTTGTAATTCAGGGTACACTTAAGAGAACAGTGGAAGATACAGCTAATATTGTGGAGACCCTTGAATTACAGCTCAGCCATGAAAGTCTTGGGTCAAGAAAGTGATGGGACTGGAGCTATGCTTTAGAGAGATTAGTCTGGCAGCAGTGTGAAGCATGAAGTAAAATGGAAGGAAACTTTCAGAGAACTTTCACACCTGAACTACAATCTAAGACTAGAAAGAAGTTGGGGAAAACGCTGCAGAAGTAAAACACCACGGTATAGTAATTCCATGAAATGTCAAGGAAATGAAAGGATTCTGAGACTCTGAATTTTAGAAATGAAGATATCATTAAAAGATATGGGAATAACTAGTGGAAGAAATGTTATTGAGAAAAGATGACAAGTTTATTAGTGGCAGGGACAGGAAAGCTGGGGGAGACCAAAAAGGATAGTTGAAATAGAGATCTGACGTTCAGGAGAAATTTGAGACGAAAGGTATATAGATATATGAGTCATTCGTATAGAAGTGACAGATACAGCAATAAGATCTCTGAGGAAAGAGCTTGTAAAGATAAATAGCATAATGGGACAAATTCCAGAGCCACAGCCCCACGATTCAAATCCCAGTTCTGCCACTTATCCAACGAACAGTTTGGAATAAAACCACAATGCCTTGTACCTGGAATAAGTGGGGAGAAATGGAAAACTGTGTCCCTTGCTTCTGAGATACAGAAAAATCCTAAGATTTTAAAAAGGCAAAGAAACCAGTAACTACCACCAGCAGTCCACATGGTAGAAGATCTAGCCCTTCCACCACAGTACTCATCAGGTTCAATGAGGCAAATGGATGCCACAGATAATAAAAGGAAGGCGGCTTCATATCCAGAATAAATGGGTACTTCAAACAAGATGAAGGGTGAAAAGGGGCAAGGTTATATTAATTGTGCCCAATCCTATATGAGGGGAGATTTAGAGAATACACCTTTAAATGTCATCTAATGAGGAAAGGAAAGCAAGCAAGGTCCCAAAGTTAAGCATGAGCATTAAGTATTAATAAACTGCAGAGAGACTCGTATTTTACTTCTGGGATTATTTTTCTTTCACAAAGAGCTAAAAACTTAGAAAGCAAAGCTCTAAAAACCTTTTACGAGAAAATATAAAGCTATAAGGGGGCAAATGAAATAAGCAGGGTTTTTCCTTTTCTTACTTTTTCTTTTCGAAGGGGTAGTATTTATAAAACTAGCCAGTCACTGATAAGCACAAAATCACTGTAACTGGTAAAATATATATATATATATATATAACTAAAATAGATCTTTTTCAGTCAAGAAGGCTAAGGGTACTATGAAAACTTTTCAACTGCTTCAGAACAAAACACTAAGAGGTGAGGTTCAAATTTTACAGTTAAGGGTATGTATAAGAAGGACATGTTTCAAGAAAAATATCTGAGGTAATTAAAGCCAGCGAAATAAAGGGGAAAAAAAGAGTAATACAACACATTTTTTGCTTCCAATATACTGAATGGCACACAGAGTGATTTTACAGAAATTATTTCTAAAAAACATGCAAAAATCAATTTATTTTATACACTGTGCATAGACACACCCCACCTTTTGACACAATATTTCTCCTTATCCATTCAAGGCTATCTAAATACTTGTCTTTACCCATTCATTCTTCAGGCCTTGCTACAGGATTTGATGAACAGTGACTCACAGATAATGGGACAAAAGGGAGAAAAAAAAATTTTCTGACAGCTGGTTTTCTTAAAGTTCTAACACTAAGTCAGACCCCAAATCCCTTCCCCATAAAATGACTTCCCTTATACATCCCATACATAACCCTAAGAATGCTCTGACGTATTTTCATCTTTATAACTGATTGTGATGTTAAAGTTACTGAAACTCTCTGAACCTTCACAACAAATAAATGCCTATTTCCATGACTCTGATTTTGAATGCCTCTGCTCAATGAAATTTGCAAAAAGAAATTTTAAATGATCTATAAACAACTTTCTATCAAGGTAAATATTCATGTTAAATCTATATTCTATGGCAGGCAAAATTATCAAAGATTAAATGTTTTATTATAAAAATTATGTCTTAGGTCAAATTTATGCAACAGTGGACTTATATTTGCATATGATGCATGCATTCTTTATAACAATATCGGGCTCTCTTGTATGTGTACAGTTCACATAAACCCAGGACTTTCTTACAGGAAAGCAGTGGTAAAATGGAAAAACAAACTAGACTGGAAGTTAGGAGACAAAGCACTACTTTTGTCACTTGTTAGAAGACTTAGAGAAGCTCACTTAACTTTGCTTAACCTCTTATTTTGTAGGGTTAAACTAGATTTAGCCATATTTTATAGCTTCACATCATTGTACTTGTTTTAATAGGTTTTTCTTCCCTTATATACCACAGTGTTTGTCATATCTTTGACTTATTTGATGCAAAGTTCCCTAGACTGCACCTCTGGAAAGACTTAAACTACTTCATAATTCCCTTTTTTTTTTTTTGGCTATGCTGGGTCTTCGTTGCTTCACACGGGCTTTCTCTGGTTGCGGCAAGCAGGGCTACTCTTCGTTGTGGTGCGTGGGCACCTCATTGCAGTGGCTTCTCTTGTTGCAGAGCAAGAGCTCTAGGCACACAGGCTTCAGTAGTCATGGTGCGCGGGCTCAGTAGTTGCAGCACACGGGCTTAGTTGTCCTGCAGCATGTGGGATCTTCCGGACCAGGGATCGAACCCGTGTCCCCTGCATTGGCAGATGGATTCTTAACCACTGGACCACCAGGGAAGTCCCCATAATCCCTTTTTTGATGATGGAGTTTCTGCTTTTGTGACTAAAAGCAAAGCTGGCTGCAAAATGAACACTCTAAGGAAGTGACAATACTAACCTGTTTATAAATCCATGTGTAAAAAGTTAAAATAAAATTGATAGTTTTCCCCAATCATTTCCACTTTCCTCAAGTCCCAGTTGCCATTCCCTATTCCCTAAAAAGGAATGGACTGAGTAGATCTCTAGATTATGGAACAAGAACTATCTTGTTCTCTACTCATTACCTCTAAAGGTCTTTACACTTATCCTCTTTCAATTTCAGATGAAAAGACAATCCTCACTCTTCTTCAAGACTTACATAAAGTCCCGCTATTTTTTTTTTTACCAACTCCTTCTACCCTCATTCAATTATCCTTTCTCCAATATTTTAAATCACTGCCTTAGTAATCTATTCCCTTCTATCTTCAAATATCCAGAGGTCCATCTTTAATGAGAAGATAAACTGCTTGACTTCCATCTTCTAGAACACTTTCTTTTCGCTGCCAAGCATCTTGAACAAGTGCTTAAAATCACTTCTTTTATCTCCTCACCATACCCAACTTAATCCCTATAAATCAAGTTTCTATCCTTCTTTACTACTAAAATAGCACACCTGAAGGTCACCAAAGAACTTCTAAGCTCTAAATCTAATGTTGTTGTGTTTTTTTGTAAATACAATTTTCATGAATCTTCTATGACATGTGATTTCAGCAAGTACCCCATTCTTAAAATATTTTCCTTCCGAAGTTTTCACAACATTCTGTTACCCTGTTCTTCTCTGAACTCTTAATTCTTCCTGTGGTTTCCCTACTCTTTAACACTCTTAATATGAACATTCTCCTAGATTCAATCCTTGGCTGCCCATCTCTCACCCATTTCTCCTGTAGGAAACTGTAATTTGTTTAAACTATAACACAGTAAAAATAATCCCCAAACCTAGCCCATCTGGGAGCTCCAGTGCCACACTTTCAACTGCCTGATGAGCATAACTCAATACTAATGTGATCTCATTGCTAAATTTACTTCCTAAAGCACTCTTTGATCAAATTATTACCTTACTCTAAAACTTTCAATGGCTCACCCTTACCTACCAGATAGCAATCAAAAACAAAAAAGTATCTCCCAAACAGGGTCCATTTTGGTTTCCACAATTTTGTCTACCCTGTTTCCGCTACTTGGAATGCCTTTCTTGGTCCAATTCTTCAGCTAGCTCCCACCCATCAAGGTTCAGTTCAAGTCCTTTACCTTCTTGAAACCATCTCAGACTACTATACTATTATATCCTCTTCTAAAATCCACAGGGATTCTCATCTTAAATAACCATTTTGGCATTTATTATGCATTTTTTGGCATTATACATTAATTTGTCACATGTTGTCTTATGCTCGTTAGGCTTCACCTTCTTCAATGATTCTTTTTTGTCCCCCACAATACTATGCACAGTGTCTTTGCACAGTAGTCAAATATTTGTTGAATACTTGGTATTTACTACAATTAAAATTATAGATAAAGAAAAGTTCAAGTTTCTTGGGACAGGTTTAAGCACCATTTTTAAGCAAAGAAAGAGGGTGTTATATTACAATTTTTTTTGCTTCCTTCAAGAAATATCCTTAATCTGTCATAGCTGTATTACATAAAAACAAGTTATAAAAATAACAGAAGTGATGCTAAGGCAATGAATGTTTCAGTAAGTGAAAAGATGAACACAGCAGTACTTTAGCAATCTGAACATCACGGCAGTTACACTTGCTCCAAAGAGCAAGCGGAAAAAGACCACACAGTAGGCACTGTATTCCTTCAATAATTTCTACCCTTCCTAAACTTTCCTTTAGTCCTCTGCTACCCAGCTTCATTAGAACCATATCCTGCTCAAAGACCTTCGACTCCTCTCTAACCTAATGTTGACTCTGCCTCACAACCACACAGTTCCTCCTGCTTTCTTCGAAGTCTTTTATCCCAATGCCATGTCATGTCAGCTCTGCTCCCTCACCAGCCAACTGCCCTGAGGGTAGCAGATCAGCTCACCCTCTCATCCAATTCCAGGCTTGTTTATTCTCACATCTCCCACCTTTTGATAGCCAAATTTGCCTCCCTGAATAGAGGAATGGGGACCCAAGAATGCTTCTTTAGTCCTCTTGACTCAAAGCCCCTTTTGGAGTTCTCCATTCCTCTCTCCAGGACAACAGATTAGATGCCACACAAAAGGAAGAACAAAGGGATGTGCAGACCAGGATCTCACAAGAGGGCAATCTGACCTGTTACTCCAAGATAGCCAGCTATGAGGCAAGCAGGGTAAGCATCAGCGCCAGGCCACAATGGAAAAGGCTGGTATAATGAACTGGTAGGGGACAGGAAAGGGCACGAGACAGAGTCAGTATTATGTTGGAGGGCAGACAGGGCCCTTGATGAGGGAGAGGTCTGAAAGCTAGGTGATCAAAAGAAAAACGAAGTTAAAAGAAGGGCTGATTGAGGGAACACAGTACTTACCACGATACTTCTTTTGGCTAAACCTTATGTTGCATAACAGCTAATAGAAAAAAATGACATTCTTCATTCGCCGAAGGATAGACAGATGGAGGAGAAAGAGGTAACAGATGTCAAGCCAAATGGAAGGCACCAAAGACTGTAGACGAATAATTTTAATAAAACATAAGGCAATTATATTTGATAGTATCCACTGGTTATGAATCTACTGATGATGATAATCTGGCCCATTTTCAATTTGGATTTTAATTCACAGAAATAACTATAAAAGATATGATTCATGTTTATTTTACAAACCTGTGATTTCAGAAAACTGCTCTAAAGACTGCCTAGAGGGAAGAGGGAATGGGAAGACGTGTGTGGGATTAAGAGACACAAACTACTATGTACAAAATAAATAAGCAACAAGGATACATTGTACAGCACATAATAACTTTAAATGATGTATAATCTATAAAATACTGAATCACGACATTGTACCCCTGAAACCAATATAATGTTGAAAATTAATTACACTTCAATTTAAAAAAAAATGTTGTTAAAAAAAAAGACTGCCTAGAAACAGGAAAGTACGTGGGAGTTTGTAGAGGTTATGCTGGCAACTGTGATCTAACTTCAGCTGTTCCCATTATGATAATTCATAAAGTAAAAATATAAAAAGAAATCATATGCATTTTGAACTATAAAATGTGTCCTAGATTACTACTTCATCATTAATAAACATATATATATTGCATTTCCACTCCTAAGCCATTTGAGGATGAAAAAAAAGTATAAGATATAACTTCCTCAATCTACTTCCAATCTCAATATTCTCAGAATAAATTTAATCACTCTGAAAATTTATGGAAGGTCTACTGGCAGAATACTTCACGCAGATGGCTTTGTAATCTTAACTAAAAGGGATTGGTCAGTGAAGTTTGTCCATTTTGTCATACATTTTTACATTTACTATTTGAAGTTTTACTTTTCTGTGTTACTTAGGGAATAAGAAAATAAATAGATGATATGAACACTGTACTTAGTCCTACATAATATCATTAAGCAAGGAAGTTATGGTCAAAAGAAACAACTTCCAAGAAATTGTCTAGACTGATGTTTTAAAATGTATGCCTTCTAGTTCCTACTGTGGGTTATTTGAAACTATGTTAATGTTATGTTTTTTAAACAAGAAAGTAGATTAATTTGAAATACCACATAGGACACTAAGAACAAATATGAAGATGTGAAACCACACCAAAGCCAGGTGCAAGGGCAGGTGTGGCTAGATAATTTACATTCCCCCCACTCCCACTCTAGAACACAAACAAACTCCATGAGAATGGGAACTCCATTTTTGTTCTTTGCTGTATCTCCAGCACCTAGAACATAAAAAGCACTCTGTAAATACTTGTTAAATGAGTGCTGAAAAAGGACAACCAAGTTGCGTTATGTCCTTCAGGCCATATTTTTTTCTAATCTCCACCTCTTGCATGACTTTATCTTAAAGACAAAATCTAGGTTTTGCAGGAAAAATATCTGTGGTTTTAAAACTTCACTTGAAATTATACACTTTAAAACGGTGAATTTTGTTATGTGTATAGTACTTTGAGAAATAAACTAAAACAGGGAGGAATTTACCACAGGGATTAAAATGGATACACTTATATAATGCCTCCTCCACCTTTCCTAGCTTTTTGTCCCTACATTTTTTAAATAACAAAATATTTGATACATTACAATTTACAACAGTGCCTTCTGTCAATCTTATAATGGATAGAAATTAGCAATGATGGAGGAATAGGCCTAGCAAACATAAGCAACCTGTGCTGTCCTATAGGTAAGATTATTTTACCATTTTCCCTGTCAAGAGCAAGGACCCACTGTAATTTGCCCCCCGCATCATGAAACCTTTTACTTGGCAGAACAGGCCATTGAAACAGTGTTTCTCTGAAGTATCAGCAATGCACAGAGAGAATTATCAAAACTGAGCAAAGTTCTGCTCACATGTAGCAATTTGTTTCTTCCAGAAGAGGGTATGTTCCCTTTTTTCCCCTGAATCTTTTCTGAACACTGCATCATTTTTAAATGCAAAGAATATGTGTCACAGACTTACAGCACGACTTCTAAAACAGTCAAGTCATAATTACCATCTCGACATTTTAGACATGAACTTTACAGCAGAGATCACTCAGGAAAAATTCTCTATATTTTTACATTTTCTCTATATGATCAAGGAAAAACTAAGTTCATAATAGCTAATCAATGTATAACAACAGTCAATCAATTGTGGCATAAACAGGCAAAGGTATCAAAAACAATCTTTTTAAAAAATCTGTATTAAGCCATGGAACCCAACATCATCACACATTTCACCTACACCTTCTGTAATGAGCATAAGTTTTAACAATCCCTCTAAGGTTGCCTTTACTATTGGTGACTCAACCCCAACTAGATGACAGATAACACAGGGAGACAGACTCTTGTGAGCCTCTACAAAACAGTATTCAAAGATTTAACAATTATAATTCAAACTGTTTGCAAATAACACTGAAAGCCTGTAATATATACTAATTTGTTTTTTTGCTGAGGTTGATTTTATGGGAGCAAGTCAAGTAGCTAGTGAGTGAGCTTGGCTGACCTTCCAGTATTCACATCTTAAGGGCAACATTGTTCTCCTACATGTGTATGCTCTCTTTTATTTAGGGTCTAAAGGAGTCATACATTTTTCAGTAGTATTTCACTGCATTTTACAGAGAATTTCAAATGCTATAATTGTATTTGCAATTTTAGAGAGTCACAAAGGTTTTTTTTTGGGAGGGGTGTTTGTTTGTGGCAAGATTTAACTCATCCATGGATCAAGAGTTGACCATACATTTCATGATCTGCTACATTCTTATAATTCAAAGTATATTAAAACTAGGCCTTTATAAAACTAAGTGGGGTCTAAAAATTTTGATTACACAAAATGCAGGGTTACATTATATCCAATTTGCATTATAAAAGACCATGCTATATAAACTTATAAAACTAGTTCTGGGGCTTCCCTGGTGGCGCAGTGGTTGAGAGTCCGCCTGTCGATGCAGGGGACACGGGATCGTGTCCCAGTCTGGGAAGATCCCACATGCCGCAGAGCGGCTGGGCCCGTGAGCAATGGCCACTGAGTCTGCACGTCAAAACAGTGAGAGGCCCGCATACTGCAAAAAAAAAAAAAAAAAAAAAAAAAAAAACTAGTTCTGACAATGTTTATTATATTTTTAAAATTATAATTCTGGCTAATAGTCAAAGCTATAAAGTTTTTCTCCCTCAGGGAAAACTGTAAAACTCAGAAGCACTCATTGAAAAACACCAGAAATACCCTACTATATATAAATTACAGAAAAATCATGAGAGGAATTAAAACAAGAAACAAAAGCACTCTTTTGTTCCTTTTTTTAAAAATATATTGAGCACCTACCAGGAACGAGGCACTCTCCTGAAGATAGAAAGATCAAAGACATTCCCTTCTCTCACAGAACTGATGCTTAAGCAGGGGAGAGAACAATTAAACAATCACTTACAAAGTATGATAAATATGACTGATAGGAGTACACATTGGTGCAAAGAGCTCAGATGAAGGAAAACCAGAGAAGGTCTCCCAAACAAAGTGACATATGTATAGGCTTAGGGTTTAGACCTAAAAACTAAGGTTGGAATTAGCCAGACTTGGGGTGAAGGGGGGAAGTAGGAAAAATGTTCCAGAGAAAAAGACTTGGAGGTGAGAACAAAGATTCAGAATGAAGGGGAGTGGAGGAGAGAGAGAGAGAGATGCAGAGAACCTGAGACAAGATGAAGCTTAAAAAGGTAAAGTAGGAACCAGATCACAAATGATCTGTTAAGATGTGTTGGTTACGGAATGTGGCCTTTATCTTAAGGCAACAGAAAACTAAAGGGTTTTTAGCAGAAAAAAAGGCCATATTAAAATTAGCATATTAGCAAACAATAATATAACTGAAATGAAGAATAAATTAGAAAGAGATGCCATGGGAGGCAGGAAGAGCAGAGTGGCTGCCGTTACAGGTGTCTCGGATTAGAGATGATGGTGGTATGGAGGAGGACTGTGGTAATTAGTATGGAAAGAAACAGACTGGCCAGAGAAAGATTAGAAAGGTTGAACTGACAAGATTGGATGTGGGGACTAGCTAGACTGGGGGAAAGGAAGGGAGAGCAAAGTCAAATATTATTCCTAGATTTCTGGATCTTGCAATCTGAACTTAATATTTCCCTTCTATTGGAAATACCTACAAGGTTCTAAAAACATTACAGTTTCTTTTCAGTTACACACATTGATATAAACAGTGCAAAAAATATTTTAGATTTGGTTCTAGCAAATATGATTTTTATCTCTTGAACCATCTTCCACCTTTTCTACAATAAAGTATTAAAATGAGTCTGTATTCCACACCAAAAGGAAATTTAGTTAATAAAGACAGGTGCTCAGTGCATGGAGAAGACCAGCTTGAAATTAAAAGTTTGCTATCCAAAGTGAACCCTCAGATGAAAAAGTCAAGGACTGACAGTATCCCCAAACCAGAAAGTGTCTCAAAAGTGTTTTCTGTGAACCTGTTATATTACCAAAATAAGCACAGGACTAGCTCTTTCATAAAACCATGACAGGCTTTCTTTTTACAGCAGAATTTGATAGAATTTTGGCAAGCTAAATAAAAAAGATCTATAGAAAAAAAGAGCACCACCCTTTGAAATCCAATGTCAAGAACAAAAAGCACTTGCTTTCAAAACTCACTCATTCATTCAGAAGTTTAGGTGCTCTAAACTTCTGTAAATAGATTAACATTGGCCAAGGAGATTAAGCGCTCTTTAATCTTTCATTTTGTCTCTATAAAACTATAACCAATACTGTGAACATATACCGTCTACTCAGGAACGAAATTTCAAGAGCTACTCATTCCCTTAAACGTTTTACCACCTTATAAACAGAATACCATATTAAGTTTGTATATCAATGTATTTATAATGTATGTATTTATATAGTCATATGGGGGTAACAAATTAGATGGTACACCTTTCTGCCTCTGCAAAAATTGAAAATACTACTTGTATACTCTCGAGGCGATTTTACATATCACAAAATAAGAATTTCCTCACATTGAACGGATTCAACTAATCTATGAAATAAAAATTAGATGCCCCACTACAGGTATCTTAGGACCCCTTTCACCCAACTCCCATGGGTTTCTCCCATGAACTCTTTTATCAGTTATCTAGGGAATCTGTGAGGGATGGGTTATCATTTCATTTGCAAAACAGGAATGTGTTAACTATGAAAAATGAACAAAAACTATGTTTTCTGAACTATCATCATTTTCCCCTTTCAGTCTATGTGGCAGAAGGACCCATTTCTCACGAAAACTAACAGTAAACTTGGCGAATCCTGACTGCTATCAGAGGGACTATCCCCTACTTACACACACACATGTCCACTAACTTCAAGCCTCTGACAAAATGTACTCTCCCCACTCTCTCATATTGGAGGAAAGGAGAACTTTCCTTCTATAGCTATACAAATAAATGTCTTGCTGGCCTTTCTACAGTTTCCTATCGATGGGCATCGCTTCAAACTAGTTTAAGACTCGCGATACATCTTTCACGCCTTAGGTGAGGAAGATGATGCTAATACAATAATTTGCTAAAGATTACAATGCTGACGACTGAATGTGTACTGTCAAACAAAGCGAAGAATTATACTGTAATGTAAGGAAAAAGTCCTCAGGAAAGAACATATCCCTAAAGCCGTAAACGCAAAATTTTAACATAATTAGAAGGCCACGTAGATAATATTAACTCAAAATCTCCCTGACTTCGACAGTTGCTACCAAGTTTTCCCGTGAAATGGAGGTTAGGGATCGGCCTTAAAACGCTCAGAAAGAGAAGAGACTCTCCCAGAACTGAAAGGGGGAAGAGAAACCAGAGAAGAGAAACATGGTGAGGAAAGAGAAAAACCAGCCCTAACGCGCCAAAGGGTCTATTCAACAACAAAAAAGACATTTTTGAACCGATTTACGAGGGGTAACCCGAGCCCAAACCCCCGCAGACCGAGGGTCGAACCGCGGAGTCTGGGGAGGAAGGCACCCGAGCCCAGTGACAATAGGAACCGTTCCTTTCTAGGAGTGGGGGCTCCGAGAAGAGACCGTGCCTCGCCGGGCCGCCTTCCCGTCCGCTCGGGAGAAGCTAGACCCACCTGGAAACCGCCATGGCCGGGCGCCGGCGGTTCGGAGCTCCCCGCGAGCGACGCGCCGCGCTACCGACGCGCTAGTTTCCAGGGAGCGGAGCGGCGCAGGCCCAGGCCACGGAGCAGATAGGAGCGGCCGGTGCAGCGCAGGATGTCCCGGCGCGGGCCCTCGGGCATCTGCCCCGCCGCCTACCAGAGCTCGTCCCTGCCGCGGCCCGGGAGCAGGGGTCTGAGACGTCGTCGGAGGCAGCACTCCTCCGACCCGCACGACTTCAAACCGGGTGCCCCCAACCCCGCTCTTTGCTGACGCAGGCGTCGGCACGCCGGACTGAGCGTCAGCGCGCCGGAAGTGACGCCAGCTCACCGCCAGGGGCTCCGCTCCGCCGCTGAGTAGGAGTATGAGCCCTTACGGCCTGGCGGCGCGCGCCGCCAAAAAAAGCTGTCTTTGCTCATCTAGAGGGGGTCGGTAGTCTTCATACGAGGCGAGAGAGGAGAAATGAGTCCACTTATTTTCTAGGGAAGGAAAAGAAGCGATCTAGCCAAGGTTCTGGGAGTTAAAACCTTTGCTTCTGATTCCTCACTGCCCCGATCCCCATCTCACCAGACTGCTTCTAGAGAAAGCAGAATCCACAGGACCATAGCATGCTCTAGTCCAGGTGGCGATGCCAGTGGGAGGGGTGAAATCCAGAAAGATCTGCAACGGCACTGAAGACACGACTCGAATGTTTGCCATCTATCTGCCATATGTTCTGCCTAGGTATTGGAGGGAAGGTATTCTGTCAACCATTTTGCCATGTTTGATTTCTTAATTGCTTGTGTTGTTGGTACCATGATTTTCTCAACCATATTTGAAAACTCTCAGCCATTTATTTATGTATTTATTTATTTGCTTATGTGGCTGTTCAGTCGCTTAATTTATTAGGCTTTTAAACATTCTTCTGTCACCTAGTGCAGGCCCTTATCACCTTAAACTTGATTTTTATGATAGTAGTCAAAGTAATATTTCTCCAGCTTCAACTGAGTCCATCTTAAAGGCCTCCAGCAGATTAATCTTCATGAAACTCTGCTTTCACCGTGTCACTCCTCTGCTTATAAAACTTATCCATTGGCTTTTTATTATCTGTAGAGGCTTTGCCTCAACCCTGAGTCTTTTTCATCTATAAAATGAGGCTAATGAGAAGTACTATAGAAATAAAATGAGGTCATGTATCTAGAAAAGCTTACAAGAGTTTATAAAGCATAAAGGGAAAGAAACTAACTTAAGAACCTATGTGTTAGGCATTTGGCATGCATTATCTCATATAATTTGTAGGCCAACCCTGTAAAGTAAGTTTTAATCTTCATTTACAGGTGAGAAAACTAAGCTCAGGAAGGTTAAGTAATTTGCCCAAGATCCAAGCTACTAATAATATTTACTGTTCATTCTTAAACAAATATTAATTTGGCCCCTGCTTTATGCCAGACACTGTGCTCAGCACTGTTTTATACTATTAGACAATATCTGATTAAGCTGATGTTCACATGTCTTCATATTTCACAGCCTCCTCCCACCTGCCTTCTCAGTTCATCTAACACCACTGAAACTAACAAGCAGGTACATTTACTGATTGTACACTACATTCATTTATTCAGCCAAAATTAAGTACCTACCACATGCTAAACTCTATACTAGAGATTAGGGCTTCTAAAGAAACCAAAAACAGATAAGGTGCCCACTCTAGTTGAACTTACATTCTAATGGGAGGAAAGAGAGCGAACAGATAAACAAGAAAATATCATGTTTGTATGCTATGGAAAGCAGAATGATGGGATAGAGAGGGTGATTAGAGACCCCAGACTGGGTGATTAGGGGGAAACAAAGAAGGAGCTTAATCTGAGGCCTGAAGGACAAGAGGGAGCCAGCTATGTGAAAACCTGGGGAGCCTTCCAGATAGGGGATACATCTAGTGTAAAAACCTAAGAGAAGCTGGCTATCTTGGGAGACAAGATGGGAGAGGTAGAAAGGGGCCATTGTAAGGTATTTGGATTTTAGTCAAGCAATAGGAAGTCATAGGAGGGTTTTAAACATGTGAGTAAAATGATCTGATATACATTTTAAAAAATCTTACTCTTTAGTATCCAAGAGGTAATTAGATATATAGTTCTAAAGAACATATAGAAGAGAAGAAAAGGCTGGTGTTACAGATTGGTAAGGCATAGTGTAATAATCAAATATATTGAAGTCAGACTGACTTGTTTTTAAATCCTTCCTCACCACACTCAACAGTTGTGTGTCTAGGGAGTTGTATAACCTTTCTAAGCTTCAATTGCTTCTGGGAAATGGGGACAATAATAGCACCTTATAGGGTTGTGGTAAGGATATAATGAATATAAAGCATTTAACCCAGTGACTGAAACTTTAAGCACTCAAAAACATTATTAACTACATTGAGTGTTCTTTTTGTTAACTATGCAACCTTAAGCAAATGACTTACCTTCTATGTCTCAATTTCCTCAGCTATGAAATGGGGATAATATTAGTACTGGTACACAACCCTTATCTGAGACCCTGGCTAGAGATGGTTTTCTGAATTTAGAATTTTTTAGATTTTGAAAGGTAATCCAGTGCATATTATGTCACACCCTAGCAGCTTCTAGGGCAGCACCCCATGGTCAAGTACATTTATAGTTCTGCAGCAAAACATAGGAATAGCCATACTAAGAGGACTAAATAAGAAACTCTAAATAGATGCATGGCAGTTTAGGTCAGGTTTTGCTGCCAGACGCATTTTTTTTAAAGTATCATTCAGACCTTTTTCAATTCCAGAATTGTAAATAATGGATCATGAACCTGTACTTTGTAAAGTTGTTGTAAGGAGCAAATGAGTTGATACATGATACACTTAAGAAATACTAAGTGCTAAATAAATTGTAGCTATTATTTTTTTTTTTAATCACCAGAAAGGTGGCTTCAAAAATCAATGGCAGGACTTCCCTGGTGGTGCAGTGGTTAAGAATCCGCCTGCCAATGCAGGAGACACGGGTTCGAGCCCTGGTCCGGGAAGATCCCACATGCCGTGGAGCAACTAAGCCCGTGCGCCACAACTACTGAACCTGCGCTGTAGAGCCCATGAGCCACAACTACTGAGCCTGCGCTCTAGAGCCCGCGAACCACAACCACTGAGCCTGTGTGCCACAGCTACTGAAGCCTGTGCGCCTACAGCCTGTGCTCCACAACAAGAGAAGCCACCACAATGAGAAGTCCGTGCACTGCAACGAAGAGTAGCCCCTGTTCTCTGCAACTAGAGAAAGCCCGCACACAGCAACAAAGACCCAACACAGACAAAGAAAAAAAAAAAACTATACCCAGTAGGGTGGCTATTTTAAAGCGCACGCGCGCGCGCGCAAGAGAGCAAACAAAAAAAGTAAATAACGGGCTTCTCTGGTGGCACAGTGGTTAAGAATCCACCTGCCAATGCAGGGGACATGGGTTTGAGCCCTGGTCCGGGAAGATCCCACATGCCGTTGAGCAACTAAGCCCATGCGCCACAACTACTAAGCCTGTGCCCTAGAGCCCACGAGCCACAACTACTGATCCCGCGTGCCACAACTACTGAAGCCTATGCACCTAGAGCTCATGCTCCGCAAGGAGAGAAGCCACCTCAATGAGAAGCCTATACAACACAACGATGAGTAGCCCCCACTCGCCACAACTAGAGAAAGCCCATACGCAGCAACGAAGACCCAACGCAGCCAAAAATAAATAAATTATATTTTTAAAAAAGTAAATAACAAGTATTGGCAAGGATCTGGAGAAATTGGGACCCTTGTGCACTGTTGGTTGGAATGTAAAATGGTGCAGCCACTATGGGAAACAGTATGGAGTTTCCTCAAAAAGTTAAAAATAAAATTAGCATATGATCCAGCAATTCCACTTTTGGGTATGTGCCCAAAAGAACTGAAAGCAGTCGCGGAGCAACTAAACCTGTGCGCCACAACTACTGAGCCTGCACTCTAGAGCCCACGAGCCACAACTACTGAGCCCATGTGCCACAACTACTGAAGCCCATGTGCCTAGAGCCCATGCTCCACAACAAGAGAAGCCACCGCAATGAGAAGCCTGCGCACTGCAACAAAGAGTAGCCCCCGCTTCCTGCAACTAGAGAAAGCCTGTGCACAGCAACAAAGACTCAATGCAGCCAAAAATAAAACAATAAATAATAAAAATAAATTAATTATTTAAAAAAACTGAAAGCAGAAACTCAAATATTTATACACACATATTCATAGCAGCATTATTCAAAATAGCCAAAAGGTAGAAGCAACCCAAGTGTTCATCAACCGATGGATGCATAAACAAACTGCACTATACATACAATGGATTATTATTCAGCCTTAAAAAGGAAGGAAAATTTGACACATGCTACAACATAGATGAGACGTGAAGAAGTTATACTAAGTGAAATAAGCTAGTCACAAAAGGACAAATACTGTATGATTCCACTTATATGAGGTAACCAGAGTAGTCCATTCATGGAGACAAAAAGTAGAATGGTGGTTGCCAGGGGGGGAGGAAGGTAGGAATGAGGAATTATTGTTTAATGGGTACAGAGTTTCAGTTTTGGAAGAAGAAAAAAGTTCTGGAGCTGGATGGTGGTGATGGTTGCACAACCATGTGTGAATGTACTTAATGTCACTGAATTGTACACCTAAAATGGTTAAAATGGTAAATTTGGGGGTGGGATGAATTGGGAGATTGGGATTGAAATCTATACACTACTGATACTATGTATAAAATAGATAACTAATGAGAACTTACTGTATAGCCCAGGG
This sequence comes from Aethalodelphis obliquidens, assembly GCF_003676395.1. Taxonomy (NCBI): domain Eukaryota; kingdom Metazoa; phylum Chordata; class Mammalia; order Artiodactyla; family Delphinidae; genus Aethalodelphis; species Aethalodelphis obliquidens. Next base: position 11,287,191 of record NW_020837955.1, on the reverse strand, counting down.
AACTCTACTCAGTGCTCTGTGGTGACCTAAATGGGAAGGAAATCCAAAAAAGAGGGGATATGTGTATATGTATAGCTGATTCACTTTGCTGTACAGCAGAAACTAACACAACATTGTAAATCAACTATACTCCAATAAAAGTTAATTTTAAAAACAAAATACAAAAAAGAAAAAAATGGTACAATTTATTTTATGTGTATTTAACCACAACTTATAAAAAGTAACTTCTAGTAAGACGTTACCCCTTTCTGACATGGCATAGCACATCTGTGTGCCCTTATGTTTGTTTTGGGGGCAATGTTTCTGACAGAAAGCATGGTCTCGAATGTCTCCTTTAGTAATTATGACTTTCCAGTAGCAAACTTTTTCACTGTAATTAGTGAAAAATGTCACTAGATGTCACTCTTTAGCTGAAAAACTATTCCAATTTGGTTCAGTAGCCGATAGCTATAAGTAATTCCAGAGCATCAGATAAAAGCCTGTATATAGTGCTTTGCTCATACAAATACGGTTTTCTGGGAAAGAGAATGTTAATGTTTATTAACTTCGTTGGTACTAATTGTTTTTCACTATAAATTGAGTTTGTGTAATTAAGACATAACTAACTTTGTAAGTGATAGTGAAACACAAAGCTGAAATGTAAAGATCATTTATCATTGAAAGTCAGGTGGCTTTACCACTAAATGATGTGTGACATTGGGTAAGTCCTTTAATCTCTCTGATTTCACCAGAGTAGTAGAAACATCCTTTCTTAGGTCAATATACACTACCGTATATTTGCTCTGTGCTAAAACATATTTAAGTACACTCTAATTCTAAAATATTTTGGTTTTTATAGTAGTAATCAAATTGTAACTGTTGAAATACAATACCAATGGGAGTTCAGTAACAGAAAATACTGCCCACAAGAAGACATTAGGAAATATAATGAGACTTCTTGATGTCCTGAGGGAGTATTTTAGGAAAATACTTGTATTAAACAATTATAGTCAGAGGTATAAACTCTTGAAATAAAAAAGATCACATTTACTACTGAGAACAGTTTTTAAAAGATAATGGAATATCCTAAAGTGTAAAAGAAAAATTGCTTTGTTTACCTGTAAAATTCTTAAGATTCAAGAACACATTGATTCTTAAAGATTAACCATTTGAATTGGTAATATTACACTATAATCAAAATAATTTTTTAAACTTCTAATTTTTGTAAGAAGTTTGTAATTGAGTTATAATACCTAAAAACAATCAAAAGACCAAATGCTCACCGCTGGATGAAATGCTGGACATTATAATGCATCAGTAAATGAGGATATTACATTTTTATTAGTAGTAACAGTTATTAGGATTAAGAGTATTAGGATGAGAAAAACTATCAGAAATGGTAGGTAAAAATATAGAACTCAGAATGATATAAAAAATAGAGTGTAAATCGTGCCCAGTTAAGGATATTGACAGTTGTTTTGTTTAATTTCATTATATTTAACTCTTAAAACTTAGATCTTTCTGTTTAACTTTTATATTCACATGATTAAATATGTAAAAGGAGAGGGGGTGTAGTAGCTAAAGGGTACAGATTTGCTTTTTGTGGTGATGAAAGTGTTCTAAGATTAACTGTGGTGATAGTTGCGCGTATGTGTGAATATATAAAAAACCTTTGAATTTTACATTTTAAATGGGTGAATTGTATGGTATATGAACTATATCTCAATAAAAAGTAGGTGAAGGAAGCACTATTCAAGCTTTTTTTCTAATACTGCAAATATAGTTATGAATGCCTATTTTTAAAAGAGCATTGAAAACAAGTGGTTTGGGGGGGAGGGATAAATTAGGAGTATGGGATTAACAGATGCACACTACCATACATAAAATAGATACACAAAGATTTACTGTGGAGCACAGGGAACTATATTTAGTATCTTGTAATAAACCATAATGGAAAAGAATTTTTTAAAAAGGAATATAGATATATCATATATATGTATAACTGAGTTACTTTGGTGTATATCTGAAACTAACACAATACTGTAAATCAACTATAATTCAATTAAAATAAATAAATAAAATTCAAGTAAAATATGTAAAAGGAAAGAAAAGAATGATTTGTTAAAATTCGCGTGATTATTTTAAACACTGGAAGCAAAAAAGATTTATATTTCATGTTACATTGCCACTTCTATCATACATCTGTGTGTCTGTGTGTCCGTGTGTGTGTCCGTGTGTGTGTGTGTGTGTGTGTGGCACGGTGGTGGGAAGTCTCCCAGGGAAAGAGAGAGAGAAGTCTGGGAGGGGCATAGTCGGGGAGGCATGTTCCGTTCCATCGATAACACGTTCATTCACTGGAAGCCGGCTAAAACAGACTAATCCTTCTTGCAGTCATTCCCTCTATCTTAACAAGGCTCCGCCACCTCGCCCAGAACTCGGTAAGTTCAAAGTGCAGTAAAAGTGCGTTTTTCCAAAGAATAATCTGAAATGACATTGTAGATAATTTACTGGAGGGTGGAGAAGGGAGGGGGTGGAGGAAGGGGTGGAGGTGGTAATTATCAGGCATCGCTTTGCTATCATATTTGCAATGGGGAGAAAAACCTCAATGCGCAAATAGTTTCAAAAAGATTAGACAGTAATTGGCTTTTTCCCAGGAAACCTCTTCAGAGGGGCCACTCGCAAACTGCTGCTGCCAACTGAAAACCGAGGCCCAGAAAGTCTGGGGTGGAAGATTGGCAGGTGCCTGTGCTTGGGCCAAGGGCTGCGCCCGACTCAGTCAGTAGCCGTCTCTGCCTCTGTCCCCAGGTCTAAGGGATGCTGCTATCCTGGCCCTGCTACCACTGAAGCGCTCAGGGGTACCTGGAAAGCCGACCTGAGTGCAGACACCACGAGCCATGAGTCCTCTGAGGCTGCGAGCGTCTCTCTCGTTGCTGCTGCTGCTGGGTGGCTACCTCCTCGAGGGCGCCGGGAGAAACCAGGGGGCGGTCGGCAGCGCGGTCGAGTCAGCCCCGGGCCCCGCGGGCGGCTCCTCCGGTCGCTTCGTCAGCCCCGAGCGGCATGCTTGCAGCTGGCATCTCCTGCCGCCCGCCCCAGGGCCCGCGGCGGGCAGCGAGCTGGCGCTGCGCTGCCAGGGCCCGGACGGGGCGCGCCACCGGTGTGCCTACCGCGGGGAGCCGGGGCGCTGCCCGATCTATGCCGCCAGCCGCTCGCACTACTGGAAGCAGGTGCTGGGTGGGCTGCGCAGGAAGCGGCGGCCCTGCCACGACCCCGCGCCGCTCAAGGCCCGCCTGTGCGCGGGCAAGAAGGGCCAGGGCGCGGAGCTGCGCCTGGTGCCCCATGCATCCCCATTCGTCAGCCCTACTGGGGCGGGCTTTCCCCGGGATCCCAAGCTCCGGGCCAGGAGCCGGGGGCAGCCCCGAGAGACCGCGCGCAACCCCACCGTAGGGGCCCCGCCTCCCTCGAACGCGCCGCCCAAAGGGAAGCCCTCTGAGAAGAAGACCAAAGGAGGCAAGAGAAAGGCTGCATGGAACCCAGACGAGGAGCGATCTCTGGGGACCCGGCCCGATCCCGACGAGCTGGACGAGAACACGAAGCTCACGGAGACCTACTGTGCTGAGAAGTGGCATTCCCTCTGCAACTTCTTTGTCAATTTCTGGAATGGCTGAGGGTGCGGGCCTGGGGAGGGAAGGGGAGAGGGAGGGAGGGGATCTGTGCGCAGCCCGGGAGGGGAAGCTAAGGGTATCCTAGGCCACAAGATACTGGATAGAGAGTGGGGAAGAGTCCAGGTTCTAGAATGGGTCTGGGGGGTGGAGGTGGGGCTTGGGATGGGAGTATAAAGGCTATGGAGAGTCTGAGACAGCAGGGAAGTTAAAATTTATGAAGAGTCGACCCTGTTTAAGAGCAGAAGAACTAGTAGAAACAGAAGTAGGCATACCCTAAATGTGTAAAAACTGTAGACTGGGGAGAGAGACGGGTACAGAGAGAGGCTGAAAAAATGAGTGGGAAAAATTGACTAAAATGATGTGACTCTCGTGTGGGAAGCAGGATACAATGTACACTGTTTAACGCATTTCTATTAAAATATACTCATGAGCAGCTGATAACCTGAGCCAGGTTGAATTTTCAGTGCCATCTCACCTACTCAGCTGACAAGATTACCAACTTTTTTTCTCTTTAGGAATTAGTATGAACTTGGGTGCTCTCTCCTGTCATAGATGATCCCTATAGGGGATCAATGGATCTGAAGCCATTCAGAGCTCAAAACTGACTCCAGTGAAAAGGTTTTCAGCATGATTGCCTTTGAATTCTTTTAGAAGTGCTGCTTTTAAACAGAGTGATGCCTAGTGTTCTGAAACTGTCCTATTAACCTTCCAAATTCAGAAGTGAATTATGAGTTGAGTGCTCCAGTAGGTTTTAAAAAACAATTCTCTTTGTATTTGATCGTATTTTTTAAAAAAGCTAAAATGTAAGTACATATCTCAGAGTCATTTGGACCATTATGGAAGTCATCTCTCTGTCTCATGTAATTAATTGTTAACATATTTCATTTTAAATAAGATGAAATGATAGACTTTGCATGTGTTAGGTGCTCAATAAAAACTGTACGGCTAGATTTAAAGAACTGGCAGGACAATGGAAATTTTGACTGCATTTGATCTAGTTCTGAGTATACCTTGAAGTTAGTTCCTAAAAACATCTTGAATTGTTGGGGAAAGACAAGAACAAGTCTGCATAAGGGAAAAATCACAAACTGACAAACCCTGGGTCCTATCATTGCTCTGTTTGGCCTGCATGCAGTTCTCTCATTTTTCCACTCTTCCTCCCTCCCTCCCAATTGGGATTTGTTGCTAGCATTTAAAAATTAGATAATTTCATATAAAAAGCCAGATTTCTGAATTCTCTTGTAAAATTAGATCTAATGACATTGGACACATCTTTCCACATTGCAACAACTGGCTGATGCTGAATATTGGCTGACCTCTTTAGAGTAGATATATTTTCTTGGGTTTTCCCACTGCTGCTGCACATCTTATAAATTGACTTTATTCATTTATATTACAGGGCTGAACCCATGAGACATTTAAGCCACCACCAGATATAAGTGTTTTTGGCTGACCTTCTGTTTTTCTCACCTCCTCTCCTTTAAAATAATGGTAAATGCAACAATCTTACAGATACTGAAGATCTCCTGAACTTTTTCCTCCTTGACCAGCCCCTAGAAAATGTAAACTATCTGTTACCTATTCTGTACATTCTTCACACAATTGGCAAAACATTCAGATTGACCATAGTTTCATGCCACGTTTATGAATCACATTCTGAGTAACATTGACCATTAGATAAAATTCATCTTGGCCAAGGAAAGGAAGCTCAGAGTAGCTTGAGACCACCCCCTAAAGATAGGATTGCAAGGTTTGAGGGATCTTAATTCCCCGACCAGGGAACGAACTTGGCCCCCCTGCAGTAGACTGCCAGGGAATTATCCAAAGGGATTCAGTCTTACAGGGCACTTACACAAAATGGTGATCAGAAACTCTCCATCTCAGCTGGGAGCCACATAAAAAGAAATAAGCAAGAAATGTGTAGTTGTAGAAGGGAGAATTATCTGATGAGGAGAACAAAATACAGTGCTCGTATCCCTGACGCGTAAGCAAGAGGGTATGTGTGATGTCCTTCGATGACAGCGACTTGAAAGGAGATGAGAATGTTTCTGGTCTTGGAGGCTTGGGGACCACAGCTGCCCTCCCAGCTCCATGGTTTTCTTACAACTTCAAAGAGCATCTCTCCTTACTTCCTGCCCGAGGCTTACAGCTGCAGAGCTTTGATGAACTTACCCCAAGTTTGTCCCTCCTGTGACCTCTGGCTCACCACATTCAAACTCTTCCCCATTTCAATTTTTAAAAGCAGGCATAAAAGCAGACCAAAGCCTTCCTTTCCCTTTTGTAAAGCAAGACAGCTGCTTCAGCCATATTAAAATTATTAGGTGGTCATTATATACAGACAACAGCAGTTAGAAAAAGATAATGTAAGGTGCCATTAATAATAGCAATCCAATTCAATAAACTCAATAAAAATATACAAGAGCTATGTGAAGAACACAGAAATACTTCTGAGGGCAGAACAGAAAGACTTGAGTAAATGAAAACGTGTGGATTATGATTATGATTATGATTAAAGAAGCCTTAACATTTAAAAATGTCAATCTGTAAATAATCTATACATTTAAACATGATAACAACAGACTACCAAAAGGATTTTTTGGTGCGAGAATTGGGCAAACTGATTCTAAAATTCCAAAGGAAAACCAAAACGAATTTGGGGACTGGAGGGGTGCAGGGTTGTATGTTTCAGAGAGAGAGAAAAAAAGGATGCTTTCATTGAGGTTAAGGGTACAATTTGAAATGGTTAAATACAGAATCTCCCCAAGGACTGCTGGCAGCACAGTGCAAAACAATGTAAATGATGTGAGTGGACTGTTTCTAGGTAACCACAGGGACTCTCCATAGAAGGCCAGAAGCTTCCAACCAGCGCTTCGGTTGACTGTTGCCGCCTCTGAGCTGGGTGGTCATGTGATCGTGGCGGGGCTGAGGACCCTAAACCTTTGATCCATATGTTCTTTTGTTCCCAGGCATAACGATCACAATGAGAACGATTCTTCTCCAAATCGAGACAGGGAGAGGGCCCTTATGCATTGATTTTAAGATGTGGGGAGAGAGGTGAAGGGAAGATGGCCAGTGTGGGATCCCCAGGAGGGTGAGATGTCACAGTTTATGTTTAATCATGTGTTAGTATTCCTTGGGAGTGCCACAGGATGAAATGTTTGCCAGCATTTAGAGGTAGCTCTTTACCTTCTCTCTTTTCTCCCTTCCTATTATTACTTAAGGCTTGGGAGGGCTCTCGATTAAATTTTAAAAAAGCAAAGCAAAAGAACACACTACACAACAGAACACACACACACCATACACACACATACACACACACACACACAGAGGATTGGAGTATTTTGAAAACTTACTGCCTGCAGTATGCCCAGAGGAAAGAAGTTGATTAGGACAGTCACGTCTTTCATTCCTTAGCTCACACCAGCAGTCTCCACCATGTGGGTATGCAACCAGCTTCTCAGATGGGTTTGGATGTTCCTGCAAAACCCTGTTAAAATCCACAACATAAACCCTCAGGAAAATCTGGAGGGTGAAATCACTTTGAGTAACTGTGAATGGCTGGCACCTACACTGTTACAAAAACTTTGAGTCACCGAGAATGAAGAACCTCAGTGTAAGAGGACAGCACGTATGCCTAGAAGCAGGTGGGCTGCCTTAGGAAGGCTGGGGGCAGATTGAGGGCTGGAGAGCTCAAGTTATTTGCAGGAGGGATAATTAGCCTCATGAGACCAGCTGGTAGGATGTAAGAGGGGATGGGCCAGAAGGGGCCTCGACTGAGCCCCTTTGACTGCAGCCTCGAAATTTGGCTACTGTTTAATGGTAAATTTGTTCAAAATAGTAGAGGAGGCCTTCTCTTTTAACAGTCATGAAGTTTCATTTGCCGTTAAAAAATAATAATAACTATTGTTTAATGTCAATGATCTTCTTGAATTTTGAAAATAACTTAGAAAACCATTTAGACATGACTGGTGTGTTATTTTGGTAACGAATGCAGTTTCACAAAATTCTATATCAATAACATAAAAGTCCCTTTGTTTACGATTCTGTTGTTTATCTCAAAGTTTGCCATTAGATCCTAATTGAAATTCATAGACTTCCTGGTCCTTGTTAAATATTGAAAGTGAGAGCTCAGATCTAAGAGTGAGAAGGGTTAATGAGCTTGTGAACTTGTGTTGGTGGCCTGTTCCCAAATCTGAACTCCGCATGTGTTGGGGAATAATGGCTGCTTATTAACCTCCCAGGCGGAACAGCTGGTGGGGATCAAAGGCACACTGCACTACATGGTGTTGCTCAAACTGACTTCCCACCTAACCCCCAGGAAACGTGCCAGGTCCCCAGGGAGGGGTGGGTTGCACTAAACCCAGGAGCACATTGAAAGAAGGTCTGTCCCACTAGAGTCTCTCTGGAAATGTACCAGGGGACCCCTTGGGAGTAAGGGATTGATTCTCAGAGCTATAGAAATAGGGGTGGGAATACTACGATTATTTAGGCAGAGACATCACTCCAAGTCGCATTTCCCTCTTTAGGTCCTCCTCCAATATTTGCAGGGCCTGTGGCAAGAGTTCCAGTGGAGGGAAGTCCACATACAGTATGTCTAAATATTAAATAATAGTAACGCAAGCTAATGAATATAGTCTATCCTCCTATCTTGGCTATACCTTTGAACAACAGAATTTTAAATATATACTATGAAAACTATAATTTTTATACGATTGAAAGTGGTAAAATGTCAAAGACAATGAAATTTAATGATCATGGTGCGTGTTTGGGGTCCTCTTGATGGGCCGGTGAACGATGGATGAATAATAGTGACCTATATAATTCACAAGTTATTACATTGTAATTTTTTGTCTTCATTTCAGCAAAATTGCTAATTATGCTGTCTGGATTATAACGGCAAGATTTGTGCCAGAAATGCCCAATTACATAATAATTTTTGAGTCATCTTAGTTGTTAGGTGGCTTTTTATTCATTTCGATTTTGAGAAACTTCATTCTGCTGAGGCAGTAGCAACTGAATTTGTCAATGAATTTCTTAGATTCAGAAATGAACCCGAAATTTTATAAATCACATTCAAGCACTGGTGTTGGAATTGCAAATGATAACTAACATTATTACAGAAAGTAGCATAAAATATTTAATGTATTTGTAAAACATTTTAATTTAATCCTATAAATTGCTATCACTTATACTTCAGTGTTTCATCTCTTAAAGCAATATCTAGAACCATTCAATATTAAATTCAAAGTTTCCAATTTGTTCAAATCTCTCTTCAGTTGACAGGATACCTTGCTCTACAAAGGCCAGAAAATAGGCTCTATTGAAATTAGTTTAGAATCAATTATGAATAAATCTTTTCCTTCAAAGTCATGCAAACATTCTTTTCCATTTTGATTTCCTTATGTTTTATTAGAATGTCACTTTTGTTCATATGTCACATGCGGTTTCATTCAATTTAAATAACCACTTTTCACTAAAATTAAAAAAGTATTTTTAATTTTTTTAAAAGTGAAATAGGCAATCTTGAATCTATATGTTGTTCTTATAAGCTTTTGATAACCTTATTAATAGCAAGTGATATACCAAAAATAAGTACGGAGAGAGCACATTTTAAATTAATTTCATTTTCTATCACCAACTACAATTTGTTCTTCATTTGAAGATCTGTTTCACTTAACTCATCTCACACATGTTCTGTCTTATCTAGCTTAAGTCCCATTGCTTTAGCACCATTTCATAGGCTCTCACATTGTGTGTCAGACAGGTCAATTTTAATGTGTACTTCATCAAGATGTGACATCTCTGGGCAGATCCAGAAAATAGAGCATATAATCTTTGAATTGTTCCAAAGAATGCCATTGCTACTAGCACAGTTGAGACCCTGTCTCCTGAAATAAAGTCAAACTATGCACTGCACTGCCCAATATAGCAGCTATTAGACACATGAGGTTCTGAGCATTTGAAATGTGGCTAGTCTGAATTGAGATGGGCTGAGAGTATAAAATACATACTGGGTCTCAAAAGCTTGGTACCCCTCCCCCTACAACACAAAAATGTAAGATGTTACATGAAAAAATTTTATAATATTGCTTGCATGTGGAAGTGATATTTTAGAGATATTAGGTAGGTTGAAGAAAGTAAATTATTAAAATTACTTTTACCTGTTTCTTTTTATGTTTTTTCATATAACTACTTGAAAATTTAAAATCACATATATGTGGGACTTCCCTGGCGGTCCAGTAGTTAAGACTCCATGCTTCCACTGCAGGGGGCACGGGTTCGATCCCAGTTGGGGAACTGAGATCCTGCATGCCACATGGTGAGGCAAAAAAACCCCTTAAATTAAAAAATAAATCACGTATGTGACTGGCATTATATTTCTATTGGACAGTGCTGGTGTAGAACACCAAGAATGCTTCTGGATTTTTGTCCAAAATTCTGGTTTGCACATCTTTCCCTTAACCAAGATGGTATAGGCCTATTTTATTTATTTATTTAGTCCTCTTGGAGCGGCATGCGGTGGGAGAGGTGGGGGGGGGGGTGGATTTTAGTTCCCTGACCTGGGATTGAACCCACATCCCCTGCAGTGGAAGCATGGAGTCTTAACCACTGGACCGCCAGGGAAGTCCCCAACAACCTTTTAAATCAATACCTACAGTTGACATTTTATTTTCGTTTCTTCAATTCTTGAGTGAAAACCTGTGCTTTTTACAACAGGTGTGAAACTAATGAAACATTAGTTTGGACTGTTCTGGCTATAACTTTTGAAATCATTTTAATCAAATCCAGAAATCTGCTGTTATTTTCTGTAAATGTTGTGCTGTTAGTGCCATGAAAAATATCATGTCTAGCTGAATACTGGATATGTATTATTATTTTATGACTATTATGTGGATGTTTTATATTGGTGTTTAGTTGTCCTTGTGAAATAATATTTTTTTTAAATTATTTATTTATTTATGCTGTGTTGGGTCTTCTTTTATGTGCGTGGGCTTTCTCTAATTGCGGCAAGTGGGGGCCACTCCTCATCGCGGTGCACGGGCCTCTCACTATCGCGGCCTCTCTTGTTGCGGAGCACAGGCTCCAGACGCGCAGGCTCAGTAATTGTGGCTCACGGGGCTAGTTGCTCCGCAGCATGTGGGATCTTCCCAGACCAGGGCTCGAACCCGTGTCCCCTGCATTGGCAGGCAGACTCTCAACCACTGCGCCACCAGGGAAGCCCTGAAATAATATTTTTTTTAACATCTTTATTGGAGTATAATTGCTTTACAATGTTGTGTTAGTTTCTGCTGTATAACAAAGTGAATCAGCTATTGAAATACTATTAATTGTTTATTCAGCTTTTTTTTTTTTTCAGTTCTAGGGTTTGCATGTCTGTGTGTGTCTGTTTTTTTAATGCACAAGTGACAGTCATGTTCTTCTAATAGAGCATCTAAATGTGTCCTTTCACAAGTCCCTCCATTGGTCAAAGCTAATTATGACATGATTGTGAAACATGTAAGAGGAGCTACAGAATACTTTGCATTTGTGCTTAGAATTTAAAAGTCAGTTTCTCTATCTGAAGAAATTTTTATGTACAATGAAATATTAAACTTGGATAATCATTTACTTGAACTTAACCTGTTTTGGGGGGTAGCGCTAGGAACATCCTCATGCTGGAAGGATGTGAGGGCCATTTTCCAGGATCCTAACCCCCCAAAATCGTTCCAGAGGTCTCCTCTTTTTCATCTAGCTTGCCGATTTCATGGCCTATATTTTAAATGTAATTTTCTTTATCAGCTAATAGTCCAGAGTAGCATTTGAAGTTTTTGATTTGTGATTTAAAAGGAATAATTCTTTTAAATTTTTCATTGCTTTGATTACTCATTACTTCTCCACTTAGTAAAGACTTTGGAGGCGCAGAGACCTTCATCTACTTACTCGAGCTGTAGATTTGATGAGAGTAATTTTCTAGCCAGATTTCATTGTTTTGAAAAGTAGTTAAATATTCATTAAAGAATTTCTAATGTCATATTTGCACATTTTATATGGTCATGTCCTACAGTTTAGGGTTTAAAAAATAAACAGATCACTCTGAAAATGTTCTGTTTCCTTTTTCCCTTCAGCTTTTTTTCTGCTATGAGTTCCATTTGGATATTTTCTATTACAATCTTGACTAGTACTCATTCTCAGTGATCTAAGGGATTAAAAAATAAAGTGTAATATGGATAAACAACAAGGTCCTACTGTATAGCACAGGGAACTATATTCAAGATCCATATTGCACTGTAGGTCACAGTGCACAAATTTAAACTCCAGAAATATGCCAGGGAGGCTGAAAATAATAAAAACAATAATAATGTATAACAAAATTACTATAAAAAGAAAAAACATAACTAGATGCAATGCATGAAACTTTATTGGATTCTGGATTTTTTAAAAAAAATCTAGTTAGGGCTTCCCTGGTGGCACAGTGGTTGAGAGTCCGCCTGCTGAAGCAGGGGACACGGGTTCGTGCCCCGGTCCGGGAAGATCCCACATGCCGCGGAGCGGCTGGGCCCGTGAGCCATGGCCGTTGAGCCTGCGCGTCCGGAGCCTGTGCTCCGCAACGGGAGAGGCCACAACAGTGAGAGGCCCACATACCGGAAAAAAAAAAAAAAAAAATCTAGTTAAAAGGCATTTTGGGAAAAACTGAGAACATTTAAATATGGTCTATATTTTAAATGATATTTAAGCAGAGTTAATTATCCGAGGTGTGATAACAGTATTGTGTTTATGAAGAAAAACGTCCTTATGCCTAGTTCCTGCATGTGAATTATTTCAGGGCAAACTGTTATGAGATGCGCAGTTTTCTTGTAATTCAGGAGAAAGAAATCTCTCTATGCAGATATATGATAAAGCTAAATTGCAAAATGCTAACAAGTGGTGGACGTAGATGAAGGGTAGAGGAATATTCATCTGTCTTATTGTATTACATTTTCAACTTCTCTGTAGCTTTGAATATTTCCTAAATAGAAAGTCTGAAGAAAAACTAACTGGAAACTGATCACGCCTCTACTTAGGAATATAATAAAGTTACAGAGAGAGTAAGAGAGACAGAGCCATTGCCTTGCTGGCTTCTCTCCTGTGGGCTCTGTGCAATGGAAGCTTCCCAGGCCCCACGATTACCTTAAAATGTTTTCTACATTATTTGAATTGTAGTGAGAAAATGTGGTCCTGAGGAATGTAACCATGGTGATTAAATGTAAGATTGAAAAAAAAAAAAAAAAAAAAAAAGACAACACTAAAAGAGCCACGGGGCTTTCCTGGTGGCGCAGTGGTTGAGAGTCCGCCTGCCGATGCAGGGGGCACGGGTTCGTGCCCCGGTCCGGGAAGATCCCACATGCCACGGAGCGGCTGGGCCCGTGAGCCATGGCCGCTGAGTCTGCGCGTCCGGAGCCTGTGCTCCGCAACGGGAGAGGCCACAACAGTGAGAGGCCCGCGTACCGCAAAAAAAAAAAAAAAAAAAGAGCCACGAACACAAGTATATTTTAGAGGAAAATGAATTTGGCAAGCCAAAGCACTGCGCGCGGTGCTCGGGAGCGGGAGGTGCTCCGCGACCCGGGTGATGTTTTGTGCGTCCGGTGGTGCTCCGCGCGCCGGGTGATGCTCCACCGCGGGCGCACACAGGGTTAACTGCAGGCCGAGGGGCCCGCGCATCCTCTGCCCGCCCACATTCCGCCTCTGAATGGAGGCGATGGCCTGATGCCGGTGGGGTGATGTCGCGGCGCCGCATCCAACCTTCCCACTGGCCAAGCTCGCGCCCCTCCGGGGCCGACCCTGCGCTCTGCAGTCACGTTACCTTCCCCACCATTCACGCGGCCCGACGGGGGTTACAAAGCGGGACATTAAGAAGTCTATGGACGTCGTCGCAGAATCTAGAAATGATGGGCTAGGAACGTGGAGACAATTACCGTGATTCTTAAGGCCCCCGTCGTCGACTAGCCTAGTAATCTGACCCCTTTCGTGATGTGACAGGGGGCCTGTGTTTGCAGATCTGTTCCTTTGTCTGAATTTTGGAAATAAAGCGTGGTACAACTTGAGAAATGTGTGTGTGCGTGTGCGCACGCCCTTTCATTAAATCCCTATGAATCAAACAAAAAAGAGACACTTTTCCTGATTTGCCCTTGTCTAATCTTATAAAGCACCTCTCATAAAATATAAACTTTTTTTTAAATAATAGAAGAACTGGGTTTTAAGTTTATAGAAACCTAAATGAAAAGAATATATTATTTTCATAAATAATGCTCCACCAAATCTAATAATTTATTCTTCTTTCTGTAAAAACCATATTTTAAAAATAGCTTCAGCTGGCAATATTTCCTAAACTATTTTATAAAATATATAAAACATAAAATAATGTAAATCCTTTATTTTTATCACCTATCCAATTACCATGAAAATTAGAGAAAGTGTGATTAAGTGGGCAATACAAAATGACATTATCACCAGAAAAAGTAAATTGGCATGAATAGAATGAGTAAAAGGAAATGTCCAATAGAAAATTAAATCACTCCTTTAACTAGTACTTAGAGAACCCACAATGCCCCAGGCCCCAGGGATTCAAGAGTGTGTGGAACACCGGTCTTGCCCTCCAGAATCTCCCAGTATTCCTGAGGAAGAGCGTTGATTGAGGTGGCCAGTATTATGAAAGAGTGAGTACCAGGTGCTGCAGGAGCCCAGGGTGCTGCAGGGACACCCGACTGGGTCAGGGTCATGGGTGTGTGTGGAGGTGTCAGAGAGGGGGAATCAGGAAGCCTTCCTGAAGGAAGAAATACTGAGCTGAAACCTGAGAAAAGTAGTTAGGCCAGGGGTTCCCTAACTTCGTGGACATTGGAATCACCTGGGGAGCTTTTTAAAATCCCTGTGGCCCAGGTCACACTCCCGTACATCAGAATGTCTGGGGGTGAAAGCCTGGCAACAGCGTTTTTTAAAAGTATTTTAAGGGACTTCCCTGGTGGTCCAGTGGGTATGACTCCGTGCTCCCAATGCAGGGAGCCCGCGTTTGTTCCCTGGTAGGGGAACCAGATCCTGCATGCATGCCACAACTAAGAAGTCCTCATGCTGCAACTAAAAATCCCACATGCCTCCAGGAAGATCCCGCGTGCCGCAACTAAGACCGGGCGCAGCCAAATAAATAAATGTTAAAAAAAAAATTATTTTAAAACCCAGGTAATCCCAATGTATAGCAAAGTTGGGGGAATTACTAAAGCAAAGGGAGGGAAGCTGATGTTTTTTCGTTTTCTGAAGGAAAACATTTGCTCAGCAGGCATGTAGTAGTTGCTAGTCATTGTTCTTGTTTCCATCTTCTCCTCTGCGCTGCCTGCCTCTAGGACACATTCAGGAAATGTCTATTGAAGTTGGAGAAAAAGCGAATCAAAATCCGGATGTATAAGAAAACCAGGCCCTCCTAAGGAATGCCGGTGGACTAACTGGGGTCTGAAACTTACAATGGCAGGTCCTTCCTTAAAGAGAAGGTAAAATGCAACATTTTGAAACTGGGGAAAAAATGCTGTAATTGTCGCTTCATAGGCAACAGCTAAAGGACTATCGTTTCTATCTTGAAAATGGCTCCCCCCTCTTTATTAAAAAAAGCACAACGTCTGCCAAAATTATTAATAATCACATTAAGTAGATTAATCATGAACAGCCTAAGGAGGAGGCCACTCGAAAGAATATTCCTTTAAGTAAGTGTAGGCAAGCTGTGCCTACACTTAAACCACTTAAACCACCCACAGAGCTCATGAAAAATACAGATTTCTGGACCACACTCGGATCTTCCGAAAGTGACCATCTGGGGCAGCACCGGGGAGACTATTTTTAACCTGCAGACTGCCCAAGCGATTCTGGTAAGAATCACGTTTGGTAACTTGTTACCCAGACAAGACCCAGGAGTGTTTCACTTTGATTCGTGGTTCCTATGAGCTCTTGGGTCTAGTGTTTCCTTGGCCTTGCACCAACTAGCCCTGTGTGCTGCTGGACAGGTCAGATGTCTACCTACTGCCTCCTTCCCCCGAAGTCCTCCCAGTGGTTCTTCTGGAATGCCTAGCGTGTCCACTCTTTAGGAAGTTCTTCAGGTTTGGGTGGTGTGGTGATAACATGCACAGGTGTTATCTGGAGGAGCTGGTTAAACACTCTGCTGTCAACTTAGGACACTAGCTGTCCTGAGAATGTGGATGAGGGTCCCGGCATGAGGAGAGGAGGATGTGGACCTTGCTTGGGAGACACTCGTTCTGTTCCTGCACCTACCAGTTGGGTGGACTTAAATAAGTTGTTCAAACTCTCTTGGCCTCACTACCCTCTTCTGAAATCCAAGAAGGTATATCAGATCCAAATCCTTATTTCTAACAATATGTTATGCTGGAGACCAATGTGTAGAACAGGGGAAGTCTGATATGACAGGTGTCCACCAGGACTTAGAAAGTCAGAGAGTGCAGAGCACACGTGAGGCTTCATTTGAAGTTTTACCTCCTTGAATCACCCTTCTTCCCTGATACCATGGCTCACAGAGATGGAGATGCAAATAAAACCAACTCCCAAATCACACACGTCTTAAAAACAGATGTAACCTCTAAGAGTTTTTTCAACGGTGTGAGAATCTCAGACTTGAGCTAAACTGCCTTCTAGCTGGATGAGAAAAGAAATTTAAAAAAAGAATGATTACAACTGCAGCACATTGGAGTAGGATTAGAAAATTCTAAATTCCTCAATTTGGATTGAGGGAACACGATACTGACTTAGAAGTATCTTGGAGAAATGCTGTAGAGAGAAAAGCAAGCAAGGTGTCTTGTGTACTACTATTTGTGTTAAAAAAGAAAAGAGAAACAAGGAACCCATATACATGTATGGAAAAGTGATAATGCTGGTTACTTCAATGAAGGGAACTGGGTGGCAGGGAGTGGTTTGGGAGAGAGGCTTGCTCTTCATGCTATACCTTTTCTTACCTTTTGATTTTCACTATGTGCATTTTACTTTTTTAAACTACCCTTGGACATCCCCCATCACTCCCTTTGACCCTTTGACCAGCAATTCCACTTCTGGGAATTGATCAAACAGGTATACTCACATTCAAAACATGACATGATCATATAGTTGTTCACTGAAGCTTTTTTTTTTTTTTTTTGGTAATGGCAAATGTTTGAAACGTTGTCAATATCCACCAGTAGGAGACTGGTAAAACAGATTGTGGCAAACCTACAAAATGAAAAGCCATGCATTGTGCATATTAGTACACCGAGGATGCTCTCAATGTACTAACATGCAGAGATGCACAAGATACATTGTTGAGTGAAAATAGGAAGACGCACAACAGTGTGTATAATATGAATTTTAAAAGGGGGTTAAAATGTATACATACATATATACATTCATATTTGCTTGTGTATGTATTAAAATCTCTGGTAGGGTACACTAGAGACAAATAATAGCATTTACCTAATGTGGGAGAATTGGGTGACGGGAATGGGGATAAAAGAGAGATTTTATTGAATATCTTTTTATACTTTAATATTTTTGAACCATGTAAAATAAATATAATACCTACTCAAATTAAATAAATAATGTTTTAAAACAAACATATAAAAATTACACTTTGGCTTCACCCTCCTTTATACCAGCATGGCCATTATGGCTTTGCTTCAGGGCCAGAACAACACACTCTTTTAAAGAAGCCAGTCCTCGGGCCTCCCTTCATCCTTTCAAATAGCGACTTGCAGAAAATCCAAAGCAGCATCTCTTCCCTCTAGCTTCCTAGTCTTCAGAACTGTTCCATGCTAGCATTAATCCCCCCTTTTTCTTATCTGTCCCCCTTACTCGTCTCATCAATCTTCCCTGGGCCTGTAGCCACCAGAGCTCTGATTTACAGCACAACTTCGTGCTTGGAATTAAAGGAAAGCAGAAGCACAGCTCTGAACACGGGGGTGTCCCAACAGCTCCCTAGGGTTGGCCAACTCCTGTCTCTGTTGCAAGCTCGTAACTGGCACCACATCTCAATGTCCTCACACAGCTGACGTCCCCAGGTCCTTCAAGGGATAAATAATTGCCTTTCACACTAAATCAGTCATTTCAAACTCAAGGCTAGCTGAGCCTGCCCCCAACCCTTGGTAAACCCCCCACATACCCTGGTCACCCATCATGTGCTTATCTTTACCTGCTTCCTCCAGTTACCTCCAAGCTTGGCAAAAACTGGTTCTCAGAGCCTCCAGCATCCTCCCAAAAGCCACTCAGGCCTTGAATCAATGAACTCCCAAGGATATCACTGCATTCATTTCAAACATGTGTCCACGGCACTGGGCAGGATGCTGGAAGACAGTCACGAACAAGACTGACATGGTCCCTGTCTACGTGGAGCCAGTAGCCCAGTTGGAAAGGCAACTGAACAAGGGATCAAATAGTGCAGCTCTCAACTCCGGCTGCACATTAGAATTTCTTGGGATCTTTTTTAAAAATGCCAATATTCTTGTATTGTCCCCTCTTGGCAAACTGAATCAGAATCTGGAAGCGAGGACCGTGCAGCATTTTTTAAACTTCCCAGGTGATTCTAATGGCAACCAGGACTGAGAACCCCTAACACAAGAGTTACACAACTTCCTACTTGATAATACAATCTAAATGACTCCTAGATGACAGTCCTTAATTGAATCATAAAAATGGAATGTATTTTCTATAGATACAAGGCTAGGAACTAGGGCACTGTTCTGAAACCCCATTTCATACCACAAACAACACTTTAATCCTGAAATAAATGACAAGAAGCCTGAATACATGCTTTAAAAAATATCCAGTGGCAGGCATACAATATCAAAACATGCCATAGAGTGATCAGGGCTTATCCACGAGACAGGATGGAATACCTTGGTGGTAAGAGTCCTGGGGAATCAAGAAGTATTTTCCAAACTTCTTAAATCACAGGGTTTTCTCATAGCCTCCATCCATTCCTTAGAGGGTTCCAGTGGAATTTCAACTACACAGATAACCGTCTAGTCATTTCTTGTCTCTATGACTGGGGGCCCAAGTGTGTGCTGCTATGATGATGATGATTCTTCAGTCAGTGGGCCTCACAGTGCAGAGTTATCACTCCTCCCACACCCTCTCTAGTGGGCAGCTCTGAAGATTTCAGAAGGCAGGTGAAGGACTATGCATAAGGATTTTCCTTTAAACTTTATTTGGGGGTGTGGGGAATAATGCTTTTATTATCTCTACTGGGGTCTAATCAGACCAAAAGAAAAAATAACACATGGGAATTAGTGTCAGAACAATGAAATACATACAGCTGACAAATATATATATATATATATATTTTAAATTAATTAATTAATTATATTTTGGCTGTATTGGGTCTTCGTTGCTGTGCGCAGGCTTTCTCTAGTTGCGGCGAGTGGGGGCTACTCTTCGTTGCGGTGAGCGGGCTTCTCATTGCGGTGGCTTCTCTTGTTGTGGAGCACGGGCTCTAGGCGCGTGGGCTTCAGTAGTTGTGGCACGAGGGCTCAGTACTTGTGGCTCACGGGCTCCAGAGTGCAGGCTCAGTAGCTGTGGCGCACAGGCTTAGCTGCTCTGCATCATGTGGGATCTACCCAGACCAGGGCTCGAACCCGTGTCCCCTGCACTGGCAGGCAGATTCTCAACCACTGCGCGACCAGGGAAGTCCCCAGCTGACAAATATTTAACCCCCATTTTTCTCATCTATAAAATGGGCATCATTATAGATAAAACCTCATAGGTCTGCTACGAAAATTAATGGTTATCATTTAGGTAAGGAGTCTGATATGTAACACTACACGGTAGGTGGTATTTATTTCTTTTAATGTCTGAAAAGGAAGGCTGGAAAATGCTGTTTTATGATTTACAGATTTACAAATGAATCTACAAAGGGGTTACACCAATACACATTCCCACCAGCAGTTTAAAAAAATACTCATTTTTAGCACCTCCACCACAGAGTATCATTCTTAAAAAAGAAAAGTTGCCAATTTGATAGATAAAATTGGTATAAGTTATTTTAACTTTCATTCATCTTATTAGTTCTAGTGTTGAACTTTTTTCCTGTCATATTTCTGATCTATTTTGTATTTCTTTTTTGGTATCTATGTATTTTTTACATTTTAAATTTAAAAATGTAATCACATCTCAATCTTTTGATTTACAACTTTTGCTTTTATGCTTCTTCATCTTGAGATTATATAAATATTCACCTTTATCATCTTTTAGTTCTATTTAAAAAAATATTTGACTTTTAGGTCCACATGGAATTTATTTTAGACTATGATGTAAAGATTTAACTTTAATTTTTCCTAAACAATTAATTACTTCTATTAGGAACACTTATATAATTCATTCTTTCCCTATTGATTGGAAATATCATTTTTATTCTCTTTCAATAACTTTCACTGTCCCTTCTTATAATAATAGCACATATTTTAATTATTATAGCCTTGCAGTATGTTTTAGAATCAGGTAGTGCAAATTCGGGGGGAGAGTCTTGATACTGCATCTTGCTTGTGTGTCACACACTTGTTCATGCACATTGTCCCCTGAATTAAAACATACTACTTTGGGTAATGCAACCTAAGTTGAGATACTTTATATGGTAGAACAGGATGCAGTGATTAAAAAGAAGCTTTTCCAAAAGGAGATATTTAGCAACATGGGAAAATGCTCTGCATATAATATTAAAAGATTCAGGTTAAACAATATGATCTGGCTTTGTTACAACCAACAAATTTCCTGTCTATATGCATAGAAAACAGATTGTAAATAAATACACAAAATTGTTAATGGTAAGCTGTTTCTAAGTAATGGGATGATGGGTGATTTTTACTTAGCTGTATCTTTCAGCCTTTCCCAGATTTTCTGCAGTGAATGTTCTTTACTGTTATAAGCACAACAATCAGTAATTAATATTACTGAAATGGATGTTTTAAGGCCCACCCCCAGTACTTGTCAGGACGGTTGGAGGAGTCAATCCCACCCCAGAGAAGAGACTGGCTCTTTCTCTCCAGAGGGAGTCATGGACAGGTATTCAGCCCTGAAAGAGTTCAGTCCTTTTTTTTTTTTTTTTTTTTTGAGTTCAGTCCTTTTGACTGAGAGATGCTGCCATCAGAACATGTTAAATGCCAAATAACATCATCTGGAATCTCCTGGTGACCCTCTGTGTTGCCAGCTGGGAGAGGGCTGTGGGTGTCACCTCCTGCTCTCCCTCTCCAAACCCCACCCAGGAGGGCTGGGAAGACACAAAGATGGTGTGCTCCATCAGGGTGGTATACAAATGCTGGCATATCTCCGACCTTCTAATTCTATCAGGAATGCTTAGGGTGTGAATTTGACCATCTTTCTCAGCTCATAAATCTACTTGGGGGCACAGCTGAGCTGTCAGACGCCATCAAGCAAAGCTCCTTCTGAGGTTGGCAGTTTGAGTAAAACAGCCAGGATCATGCCTCAGTAAAGTCCAGTAAAGAGCTTTGTATGTGGGGGCCTGGCAAGCAGCTTCTCACATTTTGATACAATAGAACAAAACAGTGGGAAATGTGAATGTCTGATTATCTGGACTGGTGGTCTCCCCTATGCCCCGCCTGCCCACTGAGCCATGGATCTTTATTCATTCACAATTCTTTGCATGCAGATGGATCTACCTTATTCCCAAACAACTGCTTGCAGAGAATCCCGTCAGATTGGTTTATTTAATCCCTGTCTATAAATACAAATTGCCTACATTCGCTTCCACTGGAATCTGCTAGCCTTTTTATAATGAAATCTACTAAACTTCAGGCAGGTCATTTCTGCCTAGATTAATTCTCCCTTTATTCAGTGGTCAGAACAGAAACATTCTCCTCTTTCTGGGACAGAACACTCCCCCAGAAGAGTTCCCACTATTTCCTCCTGACAAAAATGTAGGGTTGAAACTATCAAAAGAAATCAGTTTCCACCTCTAGATTACAGCTCCATCCCGAATCCATCTGTTCCTCCAATTGTTCAGTTTACAACTCAGCTGATTAGAAGTTCTAAGTAAAAGCATACTTTCCAGCATCTGCGTCAAAAGGGGAGGCACTGAGGCAGGCAGTTAGATTTTCATCAACTTCCTTTTCGGGTCAAGCCTCCAAGCATGGTAGTGCAGTTTTCTGCCTTTAGAGTCATGAAGCTCCTCTGACAGATTCTGCACATCGATTGAGGTGAGGAGGAGTGCTGGCTCCAGGACAGGCACGCGGCCGTTAATTCCCTTGATCTGAGACTGGACGTCCCAGGAAAGACCTACCCACCCTGAATCTCCATATGGTAGAGGCAACCAGTGACACTCCCAAAGAGCCTATATGAAAGACTCCTGTCTCCCCAGGGCTGATTTACTGCTCGCTAAGAGCATAGCACCACTTAGGAGGGCTGAGAAACACAGGCAAAAGGGAATCGGAAAAGACTTACCAGCCTTGGCTTTGGGGAAGTTTCTAACTCTGGAGCTCCAGTTCCCTTCATGTGGGATTATCTGGTTTATGATGCAGGCATTTAATACATGGTAATTGTGATTACTGATCCAACTGATAGTGAATTGAGAACTGTGATTATTGATATTACCGGTAGTGAATTTAAAAAATGATAGCTATGATTATTGGTGTTACTGCTGGTAGTGGATTTGATATAAACAACTTTTTACTGTTGCTGCTGGTAATGCCAGTACTAACCATTTCTCCATATAATGGTGAGTAGACTTTAAAAGGACAGAGTGAAGATCATAAGCCCACTCACTCACTTAACAATGTTTATCGAGCACCACCTATGTGCCAGACACTGTTCCAGGCACTGGGGCTACATCAGCGGAATCCACCCTTGTGAAGTTTACCTTTTACTGTGGAGAGACCGAGAATAAATATGTTAATTATATGAATTTAGAACTTTTTAGTTTAATAGGGAAAAATAGAGCAGGGTAGGGAGGACTGGGAGTGAGTTAAGGGAGATGGGGAGTATGCAGTGGCATTTAAGATAAGGTAGTTTTGGGGCTTCCCTGGTGGCGCAGTGGTTGAGAGTCCGCCTGCAAATGCGGGGGACACGGGTTCGTGCCCCGGTCCGGGAGGATCCCACATGCCGCGGAGCGGCTAGGCCCGTGAGCCATGGCCGCTGAGCCTGCACGTCCGGAGCCTGTGCTCCGCAACGGGAGAGGCCACAACAGTGAGAGGCCCGCGTAACGCAAAAAAAAAATAAAATAAGGTAGTTCTGGAGAAACGTCCTGAGGTGATACCTGAACAACCAGGAAAGAAGGTGAGGAACGAATTACAGAGAATGCTGGGGAAGAGCATTCTAGCTGCAGAAACAGCCCCTGCAAAGGCCCTGAGGGTGCGGGCATGCCCATGCTAAGAAGGCTGGAGTGGCCAGGGGTCGAGTGAGAAATGGCATCACAGGGGTGCAGTGGCAGATCGAGTAGGGTCAACCTGGGTATTTTAAGCTTTTTACTCTAAGTGAAATGGGGAGTCACTACAGGGTTTTGTGACATAGTTGACTTATGCTTCAAAAGGATCACTCTGGCCCCTGAATTGAAAGTAGACTAAGGGACCTGGGCGTGGGGTTCGGAAGGGCTCGGTAGTGGACAAGGGTGAAAGCAGGAAGGCCAGGTGAGCTGATGTAGGCTGTGAGGGAAAGAGGACGCTGACTTTCAAGGTTTTTGTCTTGAACAACTGGACGGACGGAGAGGTCTTTCACTACGAAGAGGAAGACTGAAGGCACAGCAGCTTTGCGGGATTTCTTTCTTTTTTTTAAAAATTAATTTTTATTGGAGTATAGTTGCTTTACAATGTTGTGGTTTTGCTGTACAGCAAAGTGAATCAGCTATACGTATACATATATCCCCTCTCTTTTGGATTTCCTTCCCATTTAGGTCACCACAGAGTACTGAGTAGAGTTCCCTGTGCTATACAGTAGGTTCTCATTAGTTATGTATTTATACATCGTAGTGTATATATGTCAATCCCAATCTCCCAAATCATCCCACCCCCCCCAACCCCCCTTGGGGGATTTCTCAGTTCAGTTTTGGTCACACTTTTCCAGACTTACAGCTTAAAAAAACCTCTTAGATATTACCTAACTCAAATCTCATCTTTAGACAAATATTTTTAAATGAGTGCACAAAGTACAAAATTCTAAGTATAACAGATACAGAATAGAAAGTTGGCTTTCATTCCACCCCTATGTCTCCTGCCACCTGGATCTCTTCCTCAGCACAAGTTATGCCTGTGTGTTGGTATTTCCTCTCTATATTTTACAATGGTAACTGACTCTATACACAGTTCTGAACCTTGCTTTTGTTTTTTCCACTCAATAATCTATCTCCATCAGTACATGTAGGACTGGCTCATTCTCTTCATGGTTCCAGACTTTCTGGTGTATAAATGCGCTGTAATTTATTTAACCAGTCCCCTATTGATGGAGAGATGTGCTGCTTATAACTCTGTCTTTCCAAATAATGCTGTAATGTATTTCCTTACCACAGGTCCTCTTCCTCAGAGGGTATCCCCATTTAAAATTTGGACAAGTACTGCTCGGTTTTCCTTCTAGAGGCTGTTTCTCGATGAAGGAAGAGAGGTATTTTCCTCCACCAGTGGGACTGTACTGGCTGTTAAATATCGGCATGCTTCTGCGCCCGCTGGTAACTACCTGCTGCCCCCAGTCCTGAGTGCTCCTCCCTGCTATCTAGAGCCTCCGAGACAGCCCAGAGGCCCTACTTCCCCCACAATCTCCCACCATCCCTCAACTAAAGGGTTAACAGCAGGCAGAAGAGGCGGTCTTCAGTCTCTTCTGCCTGGTCAGTGTCTGGCTGTTAAATATTCTGAATATCACTCCATCTTTTCTTTTAGGAGGAGAAGCGGAAAATGGCACCACGGTACATAGTTACGCTGCATTTCTCCTCTTTAAATGCCATTTTAAAAAATTTCCTTCTCTGTATACTGCTCATTTTCTATTGGGTTGTTGGTGTTTTGATTCCTGATTCTGAAGAGCTTTTAATGTTAAAAAAATTAAATTCTTCGTTTACATGCTGCAAATATTCCTTACAGTTTGCCATTTTTAACTTTGCAGACAAAATTTGTGTGAAGTTGGATTTATCAATCTCTGTTCAAAGCTTCTGGGTTTTGTTATAATCAGAAAGGTCTTTGCTATACCAATATTGGTAACATTGTTCTGTTTTTCTTCTTGTAATTTTGTAGTTTCACTTTCTATCATTACATACTTGACTCAACTGAAGTATTCTGATGCATGAAACAAGGGTCCAACTTTATTTTGTCCTGATGGCTCCTCAGTTGTTGCAAGACCATTATCTTCCCCACAGTTTCATAATATCCTACCTTTCCTACCGTAGATCTGAGACCATTTCTGGACTCCCTATTCCATTCCAGTAATTAGCTTATGTGCCAGTATTACTGTTTAATAGTTAAAAAAAAATTTTTAATATGTGATATGGCTAGTAGCCCTTCAGTACTTTTTTCTCAGAAACTTTTTATAAGAATCCTTGTATATCTATTTTTCCACAGTAGCTTTAGAATCAGTTTGCATAGGTTCCCACCTCTTCCCTCAAAAGGGTTGGTATTTTTTGTTTAAATTAATTTTTATTGGAGTATGGTTGATTTACAAAGTTGTGTTAGTTTCTGCTGTACAGCAAAGTTAATCAGTTATACATATACATATATCCACTCTTTTTTAGATTCTATTGCCATATAGGTCATTACAGAGTACTGAGTAGAGTTCCCTGTGCTGTACAGTAGGTTCTTATTAGTTATCTATTTTATGTATAGTAGTGTGTATATGTCAATCCAGTATGTTACTAGGTCACGGCAAATTTATATACTTACTTAAGGAGAACCAAAATCATTATAATATTGAACTTTTCTATCCAAGAATAGCATATAGTATCCTATTTGTGCCAGTCCTATTTTGTTTCTACGTGACATTATTTTCATTGCTTTTATTGCTTCCTCTTTATATACCCAGAATTAGGCTCTTTCATTTTACTGGTAATGTCAAATTGTTTTCCAAAGCACTTAGACCCACAGCAATGTGTAAGAGATCCACATCCTCTAATAGTTTGCATTGTCTCAAGTTTTTTACTTTTGTCAATTCCAGCAGGTGTAAAATGGGATTACCATGTTACCTAATTTGAATTTCCCTGATTACCAATACGGCTGAGCATTTTTTGGAATGCTTAGTGGTCACTGGGGTCTCCCATTTTGAGAAATGCCTGTTTATTTTTTTACTCATTTCCCCCCTTAGTTTAATATATCCTGGATATGAATCCTCTGCCCTTTAAATGTGTTGCAAATATTTTCTCCCACTTTGTGACCTGCCTCTTTACTTTCTTTACAAAGGTCGTTTGATGAACAGATGTTCTTAATTTTAATACAAATTTACCAATCTTTTCTTTTAGGGTTAAGTGTTCTTTGAAGCTCAGTTAAAAGCTCTTTCTTATCCCCAAATCAGAAAGTCTTCTTCTGTATTTTCTTAACATTTAAAATATTTTGATTTTCAAAAAAAAAATTTTTTTTTGATTTTCATATTAAGTCCCATATAAAATCCATCTGGAAGTGATTTTTGTGTATGCATCCAGATATACAAATTTTTCCCATATGCATAACCAGTTGTTTCCTGACAATTTATTGAACAGCTCCTTCTTCCCACATGATCTGTAGTGCTACCTCTGGTGTATATAAAAATCCCATTTATACTCTGTTCAGTTGGTCAGATGAATCCATCCCTGCACCAATATTACTACACTTATTTACTGGCGCCTTAATGCTACTGACGTCTGGTCCTCTCGTTGACGCCCCCGCCCCCACCATTCCAGGAATGTCCAGCCTGTTCTTACCCCTTTACAGATAATTTCCGACTTGTTTAGGATTCTTTCATACCTTTTGGGAGAAAAAAAGTACATGAGTCACCTCTGATCCCCACTTTTGCTGGAGTGTTCTTTTACCTTTTTTCATCTTTACAGTTCTATTTCTACTCCTTTAGTGATTATTCTTAAAATTTTAATATGCATACTTAAACTCTGAAGCTCATCAACACTTTTAAAGTTTCTCCTATCTCCCACATTATTGTCAAGTAGTACTTTAAATTCCACCTTGTTTTTAAAATCTCATTATCTATTTATTACTCCTACGGTATTTTTATAGACAATGCTTATTTTATTATGGTTTTGTTTAAATAGATAAAATAGTCCTGCTAGGGACTTCCCTGGTGGTTCAGTGGTTAAGAATCCAACTGCCAATGCAGGGGACACGGTTCGAGCCCTGGTCCGAGAAGATCCCACATGCCATGGAGCAACTAAGCCCATGCACCGCAACTAATGAGCCTCTGCTCTAGAGCCCGTGAGCCACAACAACTGAGCCCGTGCGCCACAACTACTGAAGCCTGCGCACCTAGAGCCCGTGCTCCGCAACAAGAGAAGCCACCACAATGAGAAGCCTGTGCACCACAACAAAGAGTAGCCCCTGCTCGCCGCAACTAGAGAAAGCCTGCGCACAGCAACGAAGACTCAATGCAGCCAAAAATAAATAAATAAATATAAAAAAATAGTCCTGCTATAAAATTCAAAAGGAATAAAAGACTATACAGTGAAAAGTCTCTTCAACACCTCTGTACCCTGGCACCTAGGTGTCCTCCCAATAGTTTGTGTGTATCCCGGAGGTGTTTTACGCATAAAGAAGCAAATGTATATTGTACTTTTTCCTGTTTTACACAAATAGAGTACCAAATCATACACAGTCATCAACCTCTTTTTTCATTTATTGTATCTTGAAGATGATTCCTTATGAGTTAGTACTTACTCTTTTTTTTACACGAGTATAATTTCAGTCTGTTTACCAACACGTTTACCAATTCCTTTGTTCACCACGCTTCTTGCAGTCCACTCCTTCCTTTTGGATTCAACTGCCTTCTTTCTGGAATAAATCCTATGAGTTCTTTCAGGAAAATCTGAAAATGTGTTTTTCACCCTCTCATTTGAATGCTAATTTGTCTCTGTATAGATTTCAAGGCTAACATCCTTTTTTCTTTTTTTTTTTAACATCAATTCTTTTCAACACTTACAACTTATTTTATTGTCTTCTGGCCTATATTGCTGCCATTGAAAAGCCTGCTACCAGCGTAGTTATTCCTTTGCAGGTAACTTTTCTTCTTAGTCCCTTTTAGATTTTTCTCTTTTCTTTTGTAGTTGTACTATATGTCTAGAAACAGACTTGTTTTTATTCACTCTCCTAGATATTTGTTACACTTTCTTAACTTGAGGATCCATACCTCCTTTAAAATTCTGGAAAAATCTCCAAATATCTTCCTTCCCCTATTCTTTATGTTGGATCTTCTCATTCTATTCTCCATGTTTCTTAGCCTTTTCCTATTTCCCATCCCTTCCTCTGCTATAACCAGGGTATCTTCCTGATTTATCTTCTAGTTCACCAATTCTCTCCTCATATATGCCCAATCTGTGGTTTAATCTGTCCACGGGGCTCTTAATTTCATTAACTATACATTTTTTTAGTTCCCCAAAAGAGTTAGCTTTTCAAATCTACTTTGCCTTTTCCAGTGTCATCTTTTCTAATGGTTTTTATGCTTTCCTCCCCCAGCCAATCATTTTAAATATTCTTATTCCATAGTTACCATCCTACATTAAGTTTGTGAGGGTGCTAAAGCTCTAAGGTTGTGTCTACTGACTTATGCTCACAGTGGATTGTTTTGGACTTTTGATCATGAGTTCATTTGAGTGGAGTTTGTTTCTTCTGTACTGTAGGAATAAGATGCAGGCTTGGGTTATGGGTATGTCTTCCTTCCCCAACCAGGTTGCCATAATGTCTATGTGCTATTGTCAGTCTTTTTCAAACTGAGATCCTCAGCCTCCTAGGGACATACATACCTCATATTTGAGCTTCTTAAGGTTTCATTGGAACAAAGGGAGCAGTCCAGTGGCAAATAAATTTTGCTGTTTTAAAATTCTATGTTCTATATCTCCATGACAAGTGAGAAACTCAACCACTGGTCCTGGGGATTCAGGGAAATAATAATATAATTACAATAACCAGTTTTTGCCAAGTACAGCACTTAGTGGCACATACAGAAGATCATTTAGTTCCCTCAACAAACCTATGAGATAAGTATTGTAAGGCTTATAAAGGTTATGTAATATGTTCAAGGCTGTAAAACTGGTGTGGGATAAGGTAAAATTCAAATCCAGATCCATCTAGAGCCCAATCACTTAATCACTATTCACTCAACAAAAATTTACTGAGGAATTACTATGTGTCAGCCTATGCTAAGTGATGGGTCTAGTGGTAAAAAAAACAGATATCTTTCTTCTACCTTTCAAATTATCTGTGAGGGACTACTGTTTCTGTTTTCCTCTTAATTTCCAATTTGTTGCAGACCAATATTTTAGTTAAAGAAATTTAAGAGGACTTCCCTGCCAGGCCGGTGGTTAAAACTCCATGCTCCCAATGCAGGGGGCATGGGTTTGATCCCTGGTTGGGGAATTAAGATCCCACATGCTGCACGGCACGGCCTTAAAAAAAGAAGAAAAAAGAAATTTAAAACATTGCATCAATGTCAAACTGCTATAAAAGTTTCCTCTCAATTTTTGTTTTCATCTCTCCACGGGCTGGTAACAAATAGGTTGCAGACCAGCCCCACCTGCAGGCCACTTTTGCGTAGCACCGCTCCACAGTGTATTGGCAGACCATCTGAGGGGCTTTGTGCAGATTTTTGTGATGATGATGACAACTGTGGGTGAATAACAAAGTGGAGAAGACACTTCTGACAATGGTGGCTTGTATATGGAGAGCAAGAACCTTCTAAGAAGGTACCATTAAGTATTTTATGTCAGTCTTCCTCAGCTAGTAAGCATGAAAAGGAGGAGGCGGATAGAGATTCAGCAGATAGCGAAAAGGCCACATTACAGTCTAACTCTACACAAATCTGGCAGTTCTCCTGGTGAAGAATGTATATGACCACTTGCTTCCTCTGTTACTCTAGTCCTCTGATAGGACAGGACAGTAGGTAAAGGGCCAGTCAGGAATACTAATCACAAAAGCTTAGGGAAATTTATTTGCAAGTTTTCTCTCCTCATCACCCTGCAAACAACTGGATCACATCATACAACGGCATGCACGCTTAGGAACTAGCAAGCGAACACTTTAATATTATACCAAATCAAGCAGTAAGATAAAGCTGCTGAAAAGTATTTCAAAGCCAAATGACTTATGGATTATTTGCACCATCATTCTCCTATTATAGTAAGCAGGGACCTGATCACACACACAGACACTTAGCATATTGAAACCTAAAATACATTTATCTTACTATACTTTCTTTTAAGAATACTAAATACTACTAACTTTAAGATTTGTAAAGTTATAAAGAAATTTTCTATGACACGGAATATAAAAATATATTCTTATTCCTCTTTATAAGTTAAGATAGATTTCCCAGGGGAATTCCCTGGCGGTCCAGCGGTCAGGACTCCAAGCTCTCATTGCCGAGGGCCCGGGTTTGATCCCTGGTCGGGGAACTAAAACCCTGCAAACTGTGTGGTGTGGCCAAAAAAAAAGAGATAGATTTCCCAGGAAACAGCTTTAAGGTTTGCCAAAACTTGTGTAGGACAGACTAAATGTCTAAAAGTGTCTGACAGCTACTTTCATCTTAAAGCATCTGAGCAGGTATGGTCACGACATTCAGTATTTCAGATTTTAAACTGCAGTCTTTATCACTATTAGACTCAGAACTACATTATTTTCCTGAAATTGTGGTTTATTGTAATCTTAATCCATTTTCTCAAAGACCATTCAACAACACATTTATGGTATTCCAGTAATTACCATGCTACCCAGAAAAACAAGTGAACAGTTTATTAAGAATTAAATGAGGGTATGGAATGTGATACAAGTAAGACACTCAAGATGGATATAATAGTACTACTCACACAAAAATTTAAATCTCTTAAAAAAAAATCACAAGACAAAAGAAAAAGCAATTCCATCATCAATAAAGTAAGGTATTCCATGCAAAAACTTCAAAGAAATCCCCAGTCACCCCCAACCACCCCCCAAGCTCCTAACAAAAAGCTATCTGAAATATTGCCATGCTAACATATTAACCACAATATAATCATTCATAGAAAAGCAACACACTAATTAAGCAATGGATTAGATGAAACAACACAGGCTGCAATATCGTAAACTCATAGACCATGATGATTTTACATGATAAGCAATTCCAGAGTCACTCATAGGGTGAGCAATATGGGCTAAATGTTGAGAGATAAGGTATGTAAATATAAACTCCATTAACTCATCTCATTATCTTCTAATTATAAAACCTAGCTTCCAGAACCTGAAAAATTACATAAAATTTGGCATACTCCATTTGTGTTCCAAGAATGACGTTAGGATATCTGCCATTATTAGAGAGCTGTATAAAGCACTTCATGGTCAGGAATTGGCCTCTTAAATGATCACAATTTACATCATAGAAACACAACTCCAGATATGCAATACATTTACTGTGATTAACTCTTACTCAAGACAAGAAACATGATTTTCTAGCACTTTATGTACAAGTTACTGCAAAAGCCCAGTTAATTTAGAGACCGAATAAAATGTAAAACAAATGTGAACTGGTACAGAGAGTGAAGGGGAACAGCCTCATTAACAAAGATTTAATAGGTAACAATCTTGCCTTGACTTCTGAGAGAACTACAGTCAACAAACAGACTGCCAAGCTGTAACTCATGTCTCTGTACCAAGATGCTTTAGCATATTTCATGGAAAAGATAGTTTTATGTTAAAAAATAGGAATGGCATTTTATGGGATAGCATTCCCCTCCACAGCTGCCCAACGAGCCTGGTCACCAGGTGGTGCATAAACAAAGCGTTATTTCCAAGTGGGTGTACCACGTCATGATGAGGCAACCCAGGAGCGGAAGCACCCATTTCACTGCACCTGCCTATTCAGGAGGCCAGGAGAGAACTGGGACACCTACATTTCATGGTTTTGGGTTGAGCTTACCTATGGTGTACAGACTGGCTATAAGTAAAACAGTAAGGCCAAAGAAAAAGAACAGGAGAAAAATAACTTCAGAGAAAAAACTACCCACTCCCATCTGCTATTTTTTTCCCTTTAGATTTAAGCTAATTAGAACAGGCTGGAAAAATTTCAGGATTACCCTTCCCACATCTGAAAATTCAACTTCCTATTTACATTCCATGAAAAGAACACTATAATTGTTCAGTGGCAGGATTTAGCCTCTCTAAAAAATAGAAGCTCTTGCTCTAATTTTCACAAAATGACATGAGAAAATTTTCCAATGTGAAACCCAGAGTTTGAGGCTAGTAAAGAAGTGTCTTTAATAATCAGGACCATCATAGTTAGAGCTCTTTGGAATGTGTGTTATACATACAAAGTTATCACAAATTAAACTCCCAGAGTATTTATGAAACAAGCTCTTAAATGGGAAAGACTTCTAATGAGACATAAATGCTTCCATCAGCAAATTAAATCTGATGAATCAATCCTTCCCAAGTGACAAGGTCTCTGCTAACGACTCAACATAGCCTCTGGAATCAAAGGTAAAAGATCATTCAATCATGATGATGCAAGATGAAGTACAGATGAGCAGTACATATGAAAAAAATCTGTAAACCGCTGCAGTTCTAAAACAGTAGATTTATATTACAAAGCAATGTAAATAAATATGGGGCTAGTACAAAAGCTCTTATTTACAGTTTTACAAATGAAACTGTATTCAGTGTAAATACTGTGTTTTAAAGAACACAGTACTATATTAGTAAAATGAGTTCTGTTGAGGGGAATTACAGTTTCTGTTAGAATCAATGTATAACGTATAAAAGATTCAAGTTAACTCTGTTTATAATTTAGTACAGACAAACCCAGTTTAACCTGGAATGGCATCTGTTAAAGTGCTGAAAAACAGGAAATATTTAGAAAACACTGTACATTATTAAAGCTTTATCAAGTCAGAATGTTAAAATCCTTTCACATTTTTAACCTTTTGCCACAGGCTTGTGGACAAGATGATTTTTCTCAGCAAAGGAGTAAAACTTACGAGGCCACCAGCTGCTTAGATGATTTTAGGTTCAGTGTTGCTAGTTTCCTAAAACAACTATTTATCCATCAACCATACCTTCAGGCCTTACAATCTGGTAAGTAATTAAATATTCAGGATAAGCCTAGAAGAGAAAGATTAATTCAAATATTGGTAAACAAATTTTTTGAAAGGAGACTTATTATAAGGATTCCTAGGGAAGAGGTTCTAAATTAGTGCTGTGGATCAGAATCATCAAAGGGCATTTTCCCAAAACAGCCTTACCTTGACTCCAATCCCTTAGACTCTCAATCAGCAGGTCTAGGATGAGTATTAAGCATGCGTTTGTTTTTAATAACTGAGGTGATCCTGATACGTATCCCCAGTACACAACGCTCTAGAGATGCTTTTGACTGGATCTATGTCACTAAGAGCAAGAGGGAATGATACATTTCTTTGCTACAGAGAGGTTATCTATTAAATATAGGATGCTAATTATATTTTACAGAAGCTAAAAAAAAAAAGTATGGTTGACAAAATTTGAATAAGGTCTGTAGGTTAGATATATTACATTAATGATATTTTCCTGATTTTGACAATTTTAAGGGAATGTCCTTGTTTTTAGGAAATACACACTGAAGAATTTAAGGGTAAAGAAAGATGCCTATTACCTACTTCCAAGCAGCTCAGGAAAAAAAAAAGTATACACACATACAGTAGGGAGAGCATGATAAAGGAGAAAGAGAGAATGCTAAAATGTTAACATTTGGAAGATTTGGGTAAAGGTTATAAGGGAATTCTCTTTATTATTTTTGCAATTTTTCTTTAAGTCTGAAATAATTTCCAAATATGAGTTAAAAAGAAATCCAGCTCTTAAGGCAATATGCCTTGTCAATTTAAAAGATTAGTAAGAGGTTAAAGTATGGCTCTAAAGCATTTTTGAAGATGAGCAAATAAAACTGAATTACCTGTTCTCCTCTGTAAATTACATATTCAGCTAATGCTAGTCCATTTACACTGGGTCGACCAGTGACTGAGTGATGTCCTGGAGGAGAATGTGCCATTTTCATTGCACTGAACTGCAGGAAAGACTTTCCCAAGGTTACCCGGCAAAAGAGCAGCTGCCTATAACATGTGAAAAGGAAAAGATCTCCCTGAAGACAAGTCGTACGTGACAATTTTATTTATGTACACTACATAGCTTTTTAATGCATTTATACATGAACACTTATGATTGTTTCTATCATTTTACCCTTTAAAGAACTTTGTAAGAATGTCTTCTACTACTCTCACTAATGAAAGAATTTGTCACTTTAATTAATCCTTATTTTAACTATAAAATGATATCTTATAGCGATTGTAATAATCTTACAGTGATATAGACTCTGCCATCCTGTTTGTATCCCAGCAAAAGCACAAATCATAGCCCAAGTGGGAAGGAGGAGGAGGTTTTAAGGGGCTTCCATGAAGTGCCTTACAAAGTTGAACATTTACCCAGGTAAGTCCCGTGGATTCCACTTTCAAAATGTATTGAAATCCATTCTCTTCTCTTAACTCTACTGTCACTATTGAGTCCAAATCACCAAAATTTTCACCTGGACTGTAACAATGGCCTTTGAATTTTCACGTGGACTGTAACAATGGCCTTTGAATTTTCACGTGGACTGTAACAATGGCCTTTGAACTAGTCTTTCTGTTTCTACTGTAATTCTTTTTTTTTTTGCGGTTCGCGGGCCTCTCACTGTTGTGGCCTCTCCCGTTGCGGAGCACAGGCTCTGGATGCGCAGGCCCAGCAGCCACGGCTCACGGGCCCAGCCGCTCCGTGGCACGTGGGATCTTCCCGGACCGGGGAACGAACCCGCGTCCCCTGCATCGGCAGGCGGACTCTCAACCACTGCGCCACCAGGGAAGCCCTCTAATTCTTGTCTAAATTATTTTCCATCCAAGCAATCAGTGATTTAGGGGAAAAAAACCAACAAACAACAAAAACCATAAATCAGATCGCATCGCTTTTCTGCTTAAAACCTTTTAGAGGCTACTCACTGTGCCTAGAAGAAAATCCAAATTCCTTTTAGTGGCTCTAAATTCTTGAATTTTACTCTGTGTTCATTATGCCCAGGAGCATTAGTTTTTCTTCCCACAGGCCAAACTTTCTTGCCCTATGGCCATCAGACATACTGTCTCCTCTATCATCTAGAATGATATGTATTCTACCACTCTTCTACTGGCTAATATTCATTTTTCAAGTTTCAGCTGAAATGTCACATCTTCAAATAGGTCTTCCCTCACCAGAAGTTTTAAGTATTACATTCCCACTCCCCACAGGCATATGATTGGCTTTCCTTAGATCCAATGAACTTTTTATTACTTCATTGTTTCTCTAATTTCCTTTTTTCTATATAGGAGAAGAGGAGATTTGGTGGACTAATTGATGATTCTGTCTCCAAAGAAGACGGGCTATGTACTTTTTATTCTAAATATGCCCCATGGAAACCTTCTTAGCGTTTCTTTCTTTCTTTCTATATATATATTTATGGCTGCTTTGGGTCTTCATTGCTGCACATGGGCTTTCTTTTTAGTTGCAGAGAGCGGGGGTTACTCTTCGTTGCGGTGCGCAGGCCTCTCGTTAAGGTGGCTTCTCTTGTTGTGGAGCACAGGCTCTAGGTGCATGGGCTTCGGTAGTTGTGGCTTGTGGGCTCTAGAGAGCAGGCTCAGTAGTTGTGGTGCATGGGCTTAGATGCTCCGTGGCATGTGGGATCTTCCCGGACCAGGGCTCAAACCCGTGTCCTCTGCATTGGCAGGCGGATTCTTAACCACTGTGCCACCAGGGAAGCCCTTCTTAGCGTTTCTAATAGATTTTCTATTATAGTCACAATCAGTCCCATGATAATCCAGCATACAGAAATCTTAAGTTAATAAATAAACTTATTTCCAGACATACAAGCATTCTACTCCAAAGACAGCTGAGAAGAGGTACTCGAACAATGCTTACTACTAATACTAATAATCAGAACTATTTAGCCTCCAGATAATATATGACAAGTAAAAGTAGCAATGTTCAATTTACAGAATCTCAAGAAATTACAAGCCTCCTAACCATTCCAACTTATGATCTAAAATAGAAATGGGTGGGAGGTCATACCCAAGAGGACTGACTGTAGATACCTATGTGAGTCTAAATTTAGGGGGCAAAAAACAAGAACAAAACATAAACAGTCTTTGTTTCCCTTCAGGACTACAGTCCTTTACCCTTGGTAACCTTTCAATGTCAGCTGGGAAGGTTTTAAAAATCCCATGCACAGACCAGACCCCAGACCAATTAAGTGAGAATCTCTTGAGGGTGGGACACAGGCGTTAGTTTTTAAAGCCCCTTAGGTAACTCCAATGTGCTGCCAAAGCTGAGAACTACTGCTCCAGGGTTTCTACATCAGTGATCAGAAGCTTCAGCATCAGCTAGGAACTTGGTAGAAACTGGCAGAAATTCAAGTTCTAGGGCTCCACCTACTAAATCAACAACTCAGGACGCATGGCACCGGAATCTTTGTTTTTACTAGCTGTCTAGGTGATTCTGAGCTTGCTCATGTTTGATAGTTACTGTTCTTGGTCTTTATAAGCAGTGTCCTAACTATAGAATAAACCTCAGTAATTAATCTTACTTGATTTTTCAAATGGTGAAAGATAATTTATTTATCTATAAGGATTTTATCAATTAGACCCAAGTCATTTGAATGATTTTAACAACTGAGTTAGACCAGGGTTACTGAAAGTAGGAAAGAAGTACAAAGTAGTTCTTTGATAATGTGCTTTCTAAAGGGGCTGATGTATTTTATTGTAACTTTTTGAGTAGTAATATCACAGATTGAGGATTAAGATCACTATCACACTGGAAGAGAGACTCCCTCACACATTGCCATGAAATGATTAGGTGTAACAAGTAATGCCATTTTAGCCTTTGAATACTAGATTTTTAAATAGTCCACAATAAAATCTCTTTCATGCCCAGTGATATCTTCTATTCCATATTCTAAAAGCACCATATGCTCTAATGATTGAATGAGTTGAATAGGTCAAGTGTGTAGAACTGTGCTTGGCCCATACAGATCATTTAATAAATATTAACCATTACTAGAACTGGTGAGAGGACCAAAAGCAACCTGAAATATGACTAGCTTGGATTCCTAAAGTTGTCCGAGATAATGTTGTGCCCCCCAAATTTCTCAAATTTGAAACCAGTTCTTATCTGATTCTTATCAAAATAAACGAGAACAAGTGATCTCTTACCTGTGGCAAATGTAACAAGATCTGTCTTTGTGTACTGGACACCCAGTACCTCCTCCGATTCCATACACATACTGATTGCTTTTGGAAGAGTTTTCAGCAAAATAGATCCCAGCTCCAAACATGCCACCTATGTAGGCATGCCTTTCGTCAAAGCCTTTATGAATAATTGCATTCACAAAGGGAGACCCTAAAATACATACAAATACATAACATTTTAAAATTATCTTAGAAGAAAAAGAACAAAAGCTAAAGCCTCTTAGAAGTTAAATTCTTAAACATATATACACCACCACCACAATAAAGCAAATTCAAAACACAAGGGTTAACAAGTTAACTGTCAGCTAGCTCACCACCCTAGAATAAATAGTTATTTTAGAAGAATTGCTAATATGAACGAATGTTTCTAATAGGGTGGCGGTTCAGATGCCAAAGTAAGGACACATACAGATTCAACTAGAAAAACAAACAGATCACCTGAAATATCAATGCTAGAGTTATCAAATTCCAGGCCCCAAATTCATACGTATCCAGACCAAGAGTCTCATAATTCACCTCTTACGGCAAGGCTGAATGCAATTAGGTCATGCAATGATGCCCACATCTGTGTACTTTTTCTAGATATCAAAAGTGGCCAAAGTGATCTTTTCATGTTCATTTTCTTCTTTACACCTCTTCTCTCCTATCCTTCCACTTCTCTGCCTTTTATCACTTGCTAGTACCAGATTTCAACTGCAAATGTGGTGTGTTCCTTCTTTGCCTACATATTGACTTCATTCTCCTCCTTCCTTGCACGTGTGCCAAGAAGGAGCTTAGCCAAAGGAGAGGAGGTACTAAGCATGGGTACCAGGCCAGGGAGTGGAGTGAGGCTGGGGGTTGGGAAAAGCCAGTATAACACAACTAACTGATCCATCAAGATCAGTGTCCCTGTTCATAAAGGGACAGGAAAATACACTGAATTCCACTTTACAGAAATACTGAAGAATACAATAACTTATTTGAATTTGGAAAACCCAAAACCATTTCTATTATAAAACAGAAAAAATTATTCATTACAACCATCAAGTCAATACATAAATAAATATGCTCTGTGCCAAGAAATTATCATGATGATTTTTAGGGTATTGGAATGAGAAGTACCATTTAGATATTATATACCAATTCAGTCTGCTATAGCCATTCTTCCAGGGGACTGTGAAATTTAAATGTTGTGTTTTATAGCACTTTACCAGTCTCTAAAAATTTTCTGCAATCAAAGCCAACTGAAGGAACAGACTGGACCGATCATGGATAATGTGCCTGAAGACTTGATAAACACTACAGTAATATCTATATTAATCTTTGCTATAAACACGAAACACCAATCATCAACACCTACCAACTTGCAACATAAACAGGAAATTTCAAGAATGACAAGTAATGGTGCTCGCAATTCAACAAAAGTTCTCAGAAAACTCCATAGGTTCAATGACAGTGGCTCTTTTCGCTGAAGTTACATGTAGCCTTGACACTTAGAATCAGTCAGAACAGGATGCATATATTCTTCTGAGGCAATTTTCAGATCTTATTTTAACTTTAATTCACCCAACCAGTTAAAAGTAAAACACCATTTTTCAGAGTAATCATCACACAAAATCAACTATATTAAAATAAAAGGGAAAGTATGAATAGTCAACATTCTCATTTCTACACTTTTTCTGTTATGGTAATCCTATTTATACACGACCCACTGTAAAACATAAAAACTCAAAAAAGATGTTAAAAATACAGGGACTTCCCTGGTGGCCCAGTGGTTAAGAATCCGCCTGCAAATGCAGGGGACACGGGTTGGATCCCTGGTCTGGAAGATCCCATATGCCACAGAGCAACAAAGCCCGTGCGCCACAACTACTGAGGCTGTGCTCTAGAGCCTGTGAGTCACAACTACTGAGCCCATGCGCCACTACTGAAGCTCACATGCCTAGAGCCCGTGCTTCTCAACAAGAGAAGCCACTGCAATGAGAAGCCCGCGCACTGCAACGAAGAGTAGACCCTGCTCGCCGCAACTGGAGAAAAGCCCATGCACAGCAACGTAGATCCAACACAGCCAAAAAAAATCACAAAAAAATATAAATTTAAAGATTTACAGAAATACTATTTATTTTTTAAAAATGACATGAGGAATATACAGATTCATTATTATTTCAAACCTGACAAAAAATGCGGAGGAGGATGGTGGTAGGGTTGGGGGAGAGGAATCTTACCATGAAATAGCATTCTTTCATTTGCATGGTTGTGGTTTTCTTCAGAAACTTCTTTCCTCCTGTGAGTGTATCTTTCCCATAGTTTCTTGTTACAAACTTTCTGAATCTTTAAAAAGAAACCAGAAAAATAAAATCTCTACATCATAATAATTAATCTTATCCAAAAATGGGCCACATAGGGCCAGAAGAAAGGCAAAACTTTTCTCTGAAATATAAATTATGTGTTATTTTTAGTCAACTAAAAAACTTTAACCCAACCATAAAAATGGAAATATAGGTACATTTTGGAAATCAAAAAACTACAAAGGGGAAAAAAGCTATATGTAAAGGTCAAGAGTACTGTTAATTGATTAAAATACTTCCATTCTCATTACTTTAGAATTATTACTAAAACACCTCCAAATCAGACATGCTGAGTTCTGTATGGAAGTATAAGAAAGAGAATACTATCCTTTCCCCCCTGCTTTATCTGGCTCAAAGTACCATCTTTATCTGTTTTTAATTAAAAATATTTGAAATACACAAGTCAGAATGGCCATCATCAAAAAATCTACAAACAATAAATGCTGGAGAGGGTGTGGAGAAAAGGGAACCCTCTTGCACTGCTGGTGGGAATGTGAATTGGTACAGCCACTATGGAGAACAGTATGGAGGTCCCTTAAAAAACTAAAAATAGAACTACCATATGACCCAGCAATCCCACTACTGGGCACATACCCTGAGAAAACCATAATTCAAAAAGAGTCATGTACCACAATGTTCACTGCAGCTCTATTTACAATAGTGAGGACGTGGAAGCAACCTAAGTCCATTGACAGAGGAATGGATAAAGAAGATGTGGCACATATATACAATGGAATATTACTCAGCCGTAAAAAGAAACGCAATTGAGTTATTTATAGTGAGGTGGATGGACCTGGAGTCTGTCATACAGAGTGAAGCAAGTCAGAAAGAGAAAAACAAATACCGTATGCTAACACATATATATGGAATTAAAAAAAAAAAGGTTATGAAGAACCTAGGGGCAGGACAGGAAGATGCAGACGTAGAGAATGGACTGAGGACACGGGGAGGGGGAAGGGTAAGCTGGGACGAAGTGAGAGAGTGGCATGGACATATATACACTACCAAATGCAAAATAGATAGCTAGTGGGAAGCAGCTGCGTAGCACAGCAAGATCAGCTTGGGGCTTTGTGACCACCTAGAGGGGTGGGATAGGGAGGGTGGGAGGGAGACGCAAGAGGGAGGGGATATGGGGATATTCGTATATGTATAGCTGATTCACTTTGTTATAAAGCAAAAACTAACACACCATTGTAAAGCAATTATACTCCAATAAAGATGTTAAAAAAAAAACTGAAATAGCCACACCAAACACACACACACACACACACACAAACACATACACCTACCTAGTACTCCCTCTATCCCTCCCTACCCCTCCAATTCCTAAAATTTGTCTGGAGAAGAGTTAAAGATGGATACTGGTTTCATCAGGAGTACTGTCAAAATTTACAATCCTAGTGCTGTTTCTTAGCTGTATTTAAGGGTGCTACAGCCCCCTGCTGGTCCTAGAACACATCTGGGAGCTGGTGGTTTTAGTCTTGGTTCAAATTAACTCAAAATACCATCACAGACATAATCAAGGCACACAACTGGCATAAACAGAGCTCATTAATGTTTAAAAATAAAAGGGAACAAAGTTTTATCAATGAAAAGACTTTTATTAGATATTACATTAAAATACCTTTATAGAGGAAGAAAACAGCATACCTCCCAAATTCAGTAACTTTGGAAATCAAACACATATTCTCTTCCCTGCCTGCACCCTTAACAAACCTCTACACATTCTGTTACTGCTTGCACACAAAAGGGACTTGACTGAAATTTGCCTGTAGTAGGAGTAATTATTTGTCTTATTAAAAATTACTATATATATATCCATGAATAGAAATCTCAAGATGTCACTCAGGTCATACTATGATATGAACTAATAAAATACAGCTCCCAGAAGAATAACCGTTTCACCTGAATAATGTGTTCTTGTTTTATATCATCTTATTTCTAAATAGTATGAACAGAGCAATCTCAATGAATAATTTTAGTATTCACTAATTCTAAAATATGACATCTATTAGTATACTCATAATAGTATATTATTGTGAAACAGTACTACAACACAGCTGAAAGATTTGATACTGTTCACCTTTGAGTTTAAAATTTAGGTATTAGAAAGATACTTGCCACATTTTAATTATAACTCTAACTCTTATAATGATTAAGAATATACCAATGTAGTTAATAGAAAATCACTATGCATCTCAAGTAGAGTATGCAGTTTGGTTGCTATATAGCTTCAACAACAACAATACAAACTAGCAAAGCTGAAAAAGGTCCTGAGAAGAGTAACTGATATCAATAACAGTCAGGACTCTCTTTAAAACATTTTTTTTAAAGACTATTTTTGGAAATATGGAAGGTATACAAGGAGTACTACTAAAATTACCAAAAATTGGTGTATGTGGGGACTCACAGAAACCTGGAGTAGTCACAGTTAGGACAAACAAACCATGGTGCAATTATAAAGATGGGAGTCCTTCCATGAGTCACAAAAAAATTCAACTTTGTTACAACAGAGTACCTTAATAGTAGTTTACATATTTAAAGTCCTAAACCTGCAGGATTTACCTTTACCCCAAGATAAAGCATAATCCCTAAACTTAAATATGTTCAACAGAGGCTGAACTAGTGTTTAGTACAGAGATTTGGGGATCTTAACCTTCCAAGGACATATTCTTTCCCAAAATATCCCCATATGCCCTGTGAAAGACTTATTGGGCTGGACAGATTACATTCTTGTGAAAGTTAATCATGGCTTCAGGCTTTGAAAACTATGGTCTCAGCAAACTTTATTTCCACTAACTTATTACCTTGAGAATATTGTATCTGTTGAAGATTCCACCTGCATGACCTCCATCTCTGTGCTCTCGGACTGTACTCTGCATCTGATGGAAAAATATTCCAAATATACGTGCATTAGCTTTTGTGTTTTTTTTTGATTTAGGGAACATGGTTCTTGACTCATATGATTCTATTTTTGAGAATACAAAATGGGTTTTTAACATTTTTGTTGTTTAAGGAATGAATTCTATAAGTTCACACGTACTATTTTTGAGGGATAGCAGATAGCTAATACAATCAATCTAAAAATACATATAGGTGAAAATTATACAATGCAAACTACAGGAAGAAAAAGAAACAAGCAGATGCATAGGTGAGCTAAACATACAAAGCCAACCACTTCACATACCAAAAAAAACCCCAATGATTTATTTGTTCCCATTTGTTTTGCTCTAATAAAGCACAATTTGTATTTCATTGAGAGTTGGAGTTTCCTGAGCTTTAGAACTAAGTCTCACTCAACTTTGTATCTCTGTGCTCAGCTCACACATTTAGGGTATGATGTTCTTCAAAGTGCAAGGCAGTATTCTAAGATTTTGGTGGATCCAAGAGTTTTATGGAAAGAAAGCTAGAAAAAAATTTCCTAGATAAGTAGCATTCACATGTTCTGGGTCTTGTCTAAGATACTGGGCTTTGCAATTGCCTTCATGAAGGAACAAAGTATTAGCAACCTCTTCTTCAACAGAATTCTGTGTATTAATTGTAGTGCTAAACCAAGTTATTAGAATTAAGGTTTACTGAGATAGTGTACTTTAAATGCTGATTTCAGAAGTTTTCCAGGTGGCAAAGAGTTAGGGACATTAAAAAACCCTGCTACATACATGTTCAAGTAGATCTGGAAACTTCTGGGAAATTTAGCCTACTGAACCAACATTTATTTAAGGTATATGAACATACCTCTTCCTCCACAGACTGAAACTCTTTATCATCAGGAGACAGATCTATGAGAATTGTTCCACTTCCAGAGGTGTTCAGAGTTAAGTATGGGTTAAGACCTATCAAATGAAATTTAAAGGTAAAAAAATATTTGCCAAAAAACCCCCCAATAAACATCAACCCAAAACAACCACCTAATTTATCTGATGCTTACTACCGATTTTAAAAAACTTTTTATTTTAGGATAATTTAGATTTACAGGAAGGCTGAGAGCACTCAGAGTTCCTGTGTGCTCTCACTCCACTTCCTAATATTACCATCAGGAACATTAATGTTTCCTTAATGTTACCATTTTACACAATCATAGTACACCTGTCAAAAATTAAGTAAAGTTCAGATTTTATTCGGATTTCACCAGTTTTCCCCACTAATGTCCTTTTACTTTACCAGGATCCAAACCAGAATATCACACTGCATTTAGATGACTGTTTTTTTTAATCTTACAAGTCATAAGGGTTTTGTGAGAATAGTTCACAAAATCTTTCTATTCTTTATTTCCTGTTTGTCACATGTTTTCTTCTTCAAATTATTTCCTTTATTAACTAGGCAGCCCTTTCAGCATTTGGTCCCTTTATTTTTTGTAAAATTGAGGAAGAAACTTGCGTGGCCTTAGGTAATTTTAAATCATCCAAGAATGAGAAGTCATAAAGTCTACTAATGATGGAATGCTTATTCTAACCCATGATAGATTCTTTAATTCAGCAATGAATTTGTCACATTTTCTGAATGTCAACAGTCAAGATAATCATATATATTTTTGTATCTTTACTCTCACAAAAGCTTTTTAAATGGAATCTTAAAACAGAATTTTCTAATTTCTTTGTTACAACTGTAACACAACTCTCCTTTAATCTCTACAAGATCTCCA
Organism: Aethalodelphis obliquidens; assembly: GCF_003676395.1. Lineage (NCBI taxonomy): Eukaryota > Metazoa > Chordata > Mammalia > Artiodactyla > Delphinidae > Aethalodelphis > Aethalodelphis obliquidens. The sequence continues at coordinate 11,243,196 of NW_020837955.1, read as the reverse complement.
GAGCTCCACTGTTTTCTGAGTTAGGGCTCAGATGCTTTACTGCTGGGTTAATGCATGATGGTTTGCCTCTGGAGACTAAGAGCACTGTTCTGGTCTGAGTAACAGTACTACCACCAACATGCCAAACTCTAATAAAGATGTATAGATATGGCTGAATTACAATGTCTACAGGAAGTATGGAGACTATACAGAGAAGGTATTTTATAGAAAAAATACTTAATAAAGTCTGTGACAAACACTTGACTAAGCCATCTTCTAATGGCCTCAAGAAGACATTTATCAGTGCTGAAAGATGAGAACAAGTAATCTATTTTTTTAAAAAATAAATTTATTTATTTATTTATTTTTGGCTGCATTGGGTCTTTGTTGCTGCGCGTAGGCTTTTGCTAGTTGCAGCGAGCGGGGGTTGCTCTTTGTTGCGGTGCGTGGGCTTCTCACTGTGGTGGCTTCTCTTGTTGTGGAGCATGGACTCTAGACGCGTGGGCTTCAGCAGTTGCTGCGCACGGGCTCAGTAGCTGTGGGTCACGGGCTCTAGAGTACAGGCTCAGCAGTTGTGGTGCAAGGGTTTAGCTGCTCTGCGGCATGTGGGATCTTCCCGGACCAGGGCTCGAACCTGTGTCCCCTGCATTGGCAGGCGGATTATTAACCACTGCACCACCAGGTAAGTCCCAGAAAAAGTAATCTACTGACTTGATGCACTGAATGATAGCTAAGGCTGTTAAGTCAGCGAGATGAGAGAGTGTCAGAAGCTTGCCACTGGTTCCATTTTGCAAATTGGGTATAATATAGGTATAGAATCTTGGCTTCAAATGAAAATGAGGAAGGTGGTAACTTTATGTAGGAAAGTGACCCTGATGTGCTAGATCAGACAGTCATTCTGTGTCATGATGTTTCTCCTCCATGTAGGAATGAATGTTCCTACTAAATTGTAGCTGGATGTTATCAGAATGACCAGAGGCAGCACGGAGGTACGTACCTGACACTTGAAGGCGGTGTACCTGTTTCCATCGTTTCCTGAGCCTTTCAACAGTCTTAACTGCTATCCTACCAGATCCAGTGTTTTCTAGTAGAGTCATGATGCCAGTCCACAACTGAGGGTTCTAGCTCCTCTTCATACTAACATTCCAGGGAGCCATGAATCTTCCCTCTTCTTTATCTCATAAAATTTTGTCTTCTATACTAGAAATATCCAAGACTATCTCGCATTTTAAATGTTCTGCCCCAGTTCCTATCAGGCAAGTAAAGTGCATCTACCTTTAATCAATTCTATTCCAGAATTCCAGTCTAAAACATTCTTTAGCTTGAATCACCTGATTTTCAAAGCTCTCTTTTTTCTTCTTCAAGAGATGGACCTATCCTGGCTAGCATACATCCTTCCCTAAAAATGCTCTCAGTTTTGCTAATGGGGGTTTGTCTTTAACCACAGTTGTACAGCCAGGTCTTCAATTACAGGATGTTTCTGACCCTGGGGTACATCACTCCCTCAGTTTAACAATGAACTTAAAATGTGGTTCTGACACCTAAAATAATTCATCTTTTATACTCAAGACCTGATATACAGGAAGTGTGAATATCTACTGAACAAACGCAATTTGCATTTTCCTAACATATCAACATTCAAGAGAAATAAAATATTTTTCAACTTTGTTTTGCTAAGTTTCTTTAGTTGCAACATTACTATTCCCCAATATTTTTTTTTTGTTTTTCTTTTGTTCCCCAATATTTTTACTGCAAGTGTTTAGAATTTAACTACAACAAAAGAGATTCACAACATTATTTTATGGGCAGGCCTGAACACCTAGTCATTACCTATTATATTACCATAAGATATTAGATATCCAAGTTTCAGATCTTTTAGAACCATACAATTTTTGAGCTACAATAACTTCAGAAATAAGTGAATGGAAATAACGGAAAAAACTTCAGAGATAAAGCAACACCCACATTTCTCAATGGCCCAGACACTTCACTTAGGTTCAGAGTTAAAGGTAGCAGCTCAGGAAGCTTAACAGTGGCAGATTTAAGATTCGATCCCAGGTTTCTGGAATCCTACTCAGTATGCTTCTTATTAAGTGGACTCTCTGTTACAGATTTTAAAATTATCATTTACTAAGTTGAGGGCTGCCTTTGTGCAAGCTGTTAAACTGATGATAGCAATGACTTAAAATGAAATACCTTGTTGCCCAGAGATAAGTCTCTCAACTCCTTTAATTAGTTTGTGTCTATGTCCATAAGCATTGATTCCAATCTCCTTCAGCTCCTTGTGCCCCATCTCAACTAATACATCCAAAGTGATCTTACAAAAGAGAATGAAACTGTTTAGAAGACTTGTTTGGAAGACATTCATATATTGGTGTTCTCACAATGTATTAGATTTATCCATTTATTTCAAATTATTCTAAACAGATTAGAAATGAAAGCACACCAGCTGTTAAACTGAAACTGAAAAGATGCAGATAATTAAACAGAAAGTTGAGTCATGAACTACCAAAAATATCATTATTTTCATTTAATATAAGAACCTGAGCAGAACTAAACTGTAAAACAAAAATGCATTTTCAAATTAGCCATATTTAGGCACACTATTTTACCATCACTCTGCATCCAACCTATTTACACAATGTCTTAATGTAATGTTCCTACAGACTCTGGACTATGCTAACTGATAACTTGAGCATCATTGTTCAAACTAAGCCTTTTACCTCAAATATATTATTCCCATTTTGTGAAACTGAAGACATTCTTTAAAATCCTGTATTTTTTTTTACAAATCTTCCATGAAGCTTTCCCTGAACAGTCCAGCTTGTAGTAATCCTTTTTTTCTTATAATTTCTATGCCAAAAACTTGACTCTTTATATGTTCTTGGTATAGCTCCCTAACTAGATCGAAAGTTCCTTAGAGGTGCAAGTCTATAATAATTATATTTTCTGGACTCAAAAAATCAGTGAATGTATTCTGACAGAACACTTTAAATTAGGACTGTTCTAGAAACGCCCAGATATATAGTTTGTGTGTCTATGTGTCTCCCCATAGTGGCTAGCAAAGTGTCAGGCTTAGAGTGGGTAGTGACTGACACAACAGAATTGAACAAACTGAGCTCAAGGATAACTTACTTTTAAGAAATGAATACGCTAAACTTACTCAAGAAAGCTATTTTACTGCTACTACATAAGAAACAATTTTTATGTGCTAATAAACTAAATGCATATTCCAAGAACAAGCCAAATTAGAAGACTGACTGATTTCCAGTCTCTTAAAAAAACATCCTTTTCACCCCTCAACAGGCTGAATGGTTCAGGGCATGTCAAGTATGTTCTATTTTTCCCTTGAGGTTCCCCCAAACACCAAACCAAGCAAAACAACTCATGTACTTACCTGTTCTCTCTCAAATATATCCATTAGGTGTTCAAGTCCAAGATTCCTTACAAACTGAGTTATGCTAAAATCTACTCCTGGAACTAGAAAATAAAAAAAATCACAGTACACAAAATTTCCTATCAGAATAACGTGTATCAACATTATAACAGCAAAGTTTTGTGACATTATTACATGCATGAAGAATGTAAAGATGAAGCAAAATATTAACAGCCGTTTGGGATATAATATTAAACTTAACATCAAAAATTGCAAGGAGAAAGCTATAAAATTTCAACATTATTAGAAGAGAAGAGTTAACCAATGGGGAACTCTCATGTTACAAAGATATCTTTTATCTTTTCTTTTTAAGAAATTTTATTTTTAATTGTATCTTTCAAATATGTTTCCATACAGCTTAAACTAATAAAATGTTATATGTCAATTATATCTCAATTAAAAAAGCAAAGTCTCCCTATCTTTGAAGAGGTAATAAACTATTTTACAAAAAAAGTTTATGAAAATAAGTTCCAGTGTTGCATAGGGTGAGATCAATTTTGACAGGTAAAAGGTAAAGAGACTGTAGGTATGTGTCTTTTTTTCTTTTCTTTTTTTTTTGGCTGTGCCACATGGCTTGTGGGATCTTAGTTACCCAACCAGGGACTGAACCTAGGCCCACAGCAGTGAGAGCGCTGAGTCCTACCCACTGGACCGCCAGGGAATTCCATTTCTTTTCTTTTTAAAAAATGATATTCAAAATTAGGTATTTTGATGTGGGGTTAAAAGTATTTCATAATTCTGTAATAGTACACTGGAAGAGATAAATAAAGGCATAAGTACTCAACCAAAAGGACTTCTATACCTTTCAAAAAGTATGTTTACATCTAAAGAGTAGGTTAGCAGCAGAACACTCATCAAGTCTCATCGCAGAGGGAGAAAGTTTCATTAGGAATTCTAATACTAATGTAAAGAAAACAATAAAAGGCTAAAACTTTTAGGCTATGTTAATCTGATACTAACAGTTGTATCTAAGGTTAAAAAAATGGCTTTTTAGTAATCCAAATGACAATATGTGGCTACAATACCAGTTATTTTGGCTGAATGTCTCACCTTCCTTTTTCTCCAAACTGGAAGCACCCTCTGTTCCACTTGAACTAACTACTGAAGACAGTTCAGAAAAACTGCCGGATAAGTTGTCAAGACTGCTGGCTGCAGAAAGGCTTGATGGGCTGGATGGACCTGAAGACAGAGCATCTGCAGTGGCTCCTGGGCTTCTCACGCCATTGAGCACTTGAGATTTATAACATGAAGGCAGAGCAGAAGGGGGCATGGCTGCTGTCAGGAGAGCACTGACATCATCTGCCTAGGGTATATGTCAGAGAGATGAAATCTGCAATAAGCAAGTTTTAAAATTCTATACTATACCCAACAGAACGCATTAAAAAATATGAAAAAAACCCAGCAGATTTGCACTAGAATTGCTTATTATATAAAAATTATTTTACAAAGTGAACCAAATAAGTAATATTCAGCTAAATAAGTGATATTCAGCTATTGAACATAAAACATTAATACAGAACACATCTTCTGAGACATACAAAATAAAACTGTTAAATGTGGCAAAGCAAGAAAAAAATCCTAAGATACCATGATTGAAAAGCACTGAATTTTAGAAATATAAAATTTAAAAAGATTTAAAATCTTTTAAAGGCATTCTGAAGACGTAATTCAATCTACATAGAACTTTAGCAAACAGAATGAGGTGTGTTTTTTTTTTTTTTAAATATCCAGTAATGTATTTGTTCCTCAAAACTGAACATTTGGAAGGGTAGGAAAAAAGATAATCATTTTAATCAAATCTGCTAGAATGGAAAAAAAAATCCCAACTTTACTGGTATATTAATTTGTTTAATAAGTAACAAATAACTATTCTTTAACAATGCTCAATTAAGACACTAAGTAATTAACATTCAGCAAGAAGTAAACAGTACTTGTTTTCATGGCTTTTCATTTATACTGCCTTTTCAATCCTCACCCTTTTCTTCCCCTGAATCTGAGGACTCCCATGACACTCATAGTTGGTATCTAACACTTAAAAGTAACATTAGCACAATTTTTGGGGTGCTTTTTATGTACTTGATACCACGCCGAGGACTTTAAATATATCACCTCATTTAATTCTCATATTAACCAGATATATTTTACCTGCATTTGGAGATTAGGTAACTGAGGCTTTGAGGTTAGGCAACTTGCAACACTGTACAACTGTAAATGGTAGAGCTGGAATTCTAAGGCAGGTCTGTTTGACTCTAAAACCCATGCATGTTTAGTGCACCCTGTTTCAATGTCACTTAATTATATCTCGTGGACTAACATGTGCAGACTGAATTAGAAAAGGTCACTTCTAAGGTAGTTTGGAACTGGAAGGATATTTCTCTTAAGAAATAATGTTGCAAATATGGTTGGGTTGTCAGCCTGCTGAGAAAATTCAATTCAACCCCCAATGCAGCTGAACTAAATCAGCTTCTCAATGTAACTTGCAACAGTGGAATCTCAGTAGAAAGCAGTGCGCAGAAGAGACTCCCCTTCCTCTCCACCTCAAGAAGAATTTCTTCCCCGTTTCCCTCCACTGCTCTGGGTCAATGTCTTCAGTGGCAGAGGCAAGAGAAGCACTTGCATCACAGTGGCCAAAGCAGAGGTTGGAGGCCACAATGGAGACACCTACAGGAGTTTCCTTGGGAGAGGAAAGAAAAAAAGACTTCCCATGGAGAACTGGAGGAACAAACTTGTTTCGTGAACAGTTTTGGTGGGGTAAGCAATAAAATCTTTGTGATGAGGCAGTGCTGGGAGGGAAGAAAATCTCTATAAAGGCAGGCTTTGCGGCTGCACCCTGAAGGCGATGTTCCCAGCTGGGGAAGTTCATAAAGACCCATGGGCCTGTAGCATCTTGTGCCCTATGCACTGTAACAGCATCCACTGAGGGCCTTGCCTGCTTGTTTCCTAACTAATGTAAGCAGCTATACCTTATACTTCTTTTTCCCACTTCTAAAAGTACTCAGCTTACAGTAACTGATAATTCTATTATTTACTCATTATGTTTTAATACCAAAGAGGTCTAAAATTTAAATTGGGCTAAAAGCCAGATTTTGCCACATTCACCATAAAGACATTTTATATATACCAAGTGAATTTTAAAAAGTCAGGAAAGCACTGAGATTTTTCAAAGAGCCCATCACTTACTGAAACTAAATCTAAAGGTGTTTGTCCTTCCTGATTTTTAAGAGTTGGATCAGCTCCATGGGCCAACAATAAAGCACAAAGCTGTGTTCGTCCCTTTTGGGCTGCTTCGTGCAAAGGTGTGAAAGCCCATTTGTCCGTAGCATTGACACACGCATTATACTTTATTAGTAAAGCTGCTACATCTACATGCTGTAAAAGAAAATACTCCTGTTACAGTCGGAAATATTATTTTATTGTACTTTAGTTCTTAAAAAGAAACCAGCTATATACCTATTTTTCCAGTTTCAAACTTACTCTAGAATGAAAAACTGTGTTTTCCCCCCATCATCATAATTTATGGGTAGCTGATTAAAAATTACAGTAGTAGACATTTACCTAACTTGAGAAAATATCTAGAAAATCATTAAGAATTCTACACAGGAACTAAATTAATAGCACTTTAACAGTTTCTAATTTATTTAAGTGTTATAACTGCTAAACATCAATTTATAAACCAGCAGCTTTCCTTAATTAATCAACTGAAGATGGTCAATACTGATTGTTAACATTCAAGGCTATTATAAGTCAGGAACAACGCATCTCATCTCTACAGATTCGTATGAATCCCAATGAAGTTTCTGGGCACCAACAAATAAACAAAATCACCAACATCTCACTGAAAATAAGATGCATGTGCTAAGGAAGGCAATACAACAGAAGACAAAACGTGCTGCACGTCACATGGCAAGCTACAGCAGATTCGGAATTGAAACCTGGAAGTTATTTAACCTCTTTAGTTCTCATATTTACTTCTCTGTAAAATGAATTCCTTTTGAATTGTAATACTGATTTTCACTTTAAAAATTTCAGACATTTTTAAAGGTAACATGAAAGAACTTACCCCATAAGATGCTGCATTGTGTAAAGGAATAAGTCCTCCTTTGTCTTGAGCATTCACATCAGCTCCATGTTGTAGCAGATACTCTGCAACTTCTAAGTTATTATAACCAGCTAATTTAGAAAAAAAGTAAAATTACTTGTTAATATAAAAAATAGCTACATATATGTATATATACAAAAGATAGGATTTTTAAAATAAGAGATTTTTATAGAAATCTGAAATTCTCCAATGGAGTCTATTAAAGATTTATCTTATGAAAAAAAAACTGCCCACCGGCCTCAAGTTGGAAGCTTTCAGTAATGATACCCATTTGTTTTGGAGACTCTAAAGTTCTATTGACTGTTATACTTAAATCTTTCCTTTTAAAACCTTCTTACCAAAGTCCCTGCCTTCATAGTTGTTGTATACACAACTTCCTGAACTCAGGTACATGGTCTCAAGGCTGCAAGCAAAAGACATCCAATCATATAAAAGCCAAGTTAGGAACACAAGTGGCTAGCAGAGCAGAAGACAACACACCAGTGTGGGTCTCAGGGCCCCATTTCCCCATAAGGCCACAAGGACATGCTTTTTGCTAGAGAGAACGTAAGGGTGCATATCTCTACAAGCAGCAGAATCCATTGCTGCTAAAGCCATGAAGTAATAAAACTTAGTATTTTATAAATGTACCGTAACCTCCCAGCTGTCATTTTGAGAACTGTCAGCTATCTTAGTAAATGCATGCTCACGGTAAAGTATGTATATTTTATTTGACACATAATCAATAGTTTGAAAGCAAATCTGGAACTTAATTTTGTCAGCATAAAATCAGGTATCACTTGAAACTTTAAAATAGTTCAAAGTATTTAACTCATTCATTTTTACTGTAGTTTTCAGCCTTTTGCTGAAAGAGCTAAAGCAAAACAAACAAAAAAAATTTAGTAAGATCAAGTGAAGAAAAACGAAACTACAAAACTACCATAAGCTAAATACTACACCAAATCCAAAAGTCCTTCCAGATCTCAAGGTATAATACCGCCTAAGTAAGAAACATTTTGTGTATACAATGTATTTGCCACTTACAAAGAACACAGACTTAAATAGTAATATTAAATGTTCTAGGTAAGCTACCATAAAGATACAAAGCTGATATACGCAATTATGCACAGCACAGCACAATTCAAATCAGAGGTCAGGCCACATTTTGTCTTCCATGGACTAGAAACTCCTGATTGCCAGTGAAAGAAGAAAAGCTTTACCTCGCTTTGTTAGCATTTGTGGCTTATCACTTTTAGTGCACTTTTAATGCTCTAAAAGACACATAGATGGAGTAATTCTTTTCCTTTGCCAGTGGGGTTCCAACTTACATGGGGTCATAATTTAAAGGTAAAAACCACATACACTAAAATTATCTCTTAAGGGACTTCCCTGGCAGTACAGTGGTTGCAAGGGGCCCGGGTTCAACACACCTGGTTGGGGAACTAAGATCCTACATGCTGCACAAGGCGTGGCCAAAAAACACAACAAAAAACCCCCCCAAAACAACAAAAACCTAGGAACATAGTTGCTCACACTGTGAGACTGAAAGGAACTGAGAGAAGAGTAAACTTACACCTCCTACATTACACAAAGTGGCAGAAACACCTACATTCTTTTTCTCTTTTCAAACCACGTGTTTTTAGATAAAACTTGTATGAGTCAAATGTGCCTATGATGTAACTCCACTAAAGTATTAGTTGTAGCTCAGTGATTTTAATGGCCCATTCCCTAGCATCTTTTTTTTTTAAAGGAATATGCATTTGTAACTACTGTTTTTATTTATTTTTTATTTTTATATTTATTTTTGCGGTACACAGGCCTCTCACTGTTGTGGCCTCTCCCGTTGTGGAGCACAGGCTCCGGATGCGCAGGCTCAGCGGCCATGGCTCACAGGCCCAGCTGCTCCGCGGCATGTGGGACATTCCCTGACCAGGGCATGAACCCCTGTCCCCTGCATTGGCAGGCGGACTCTCAACCACTGCGCCACCAGGGAAGCCCTATTGTTTTTATTTAAAAATTTTTTTTTGGCCAAGTGGCATGCAGGGTCTTACTTTCCTGACCAGGGATTGAACCCGTGCCTCCTGCAGTGGAAGCATGGAGTCTTAACCACTGGACCGCCAGGGAAGTGCCCCTAGCATCTTCAATGCAGCTCAAAAAGCTGTGCTGAAATCACAATGCTGCATTACATGCAGTGAAGACAAAGATACACAGCACCAATTTTATGAGTGAAAACTTCGAACAAATGTTTTGTACTCAACTGTATTCCCCAAATATCCTGTGTTGAAGCCCTATCCACTAGTACTGTAGAATGTGACTGTATTTGGAGATAAGGCCTTTTAAGAGATAATTAAGTTAAAACAAGGCCGTTAGGGTCAACCCTAATTTAATGCGACTGTTGTCCTTTTAAGAGGAGGAGATTAGGACATAGAGACACCAGTGATGCACATACACAGAGAAAAGGCCATGTGAAGCCCCAGAGAGAAGGTGGCCATCTGCAAGCCAAGGAGCGAGGCCTCAGAAGAAACCAATCCTGCCAACATTTCCAGAACTGAGAAAAAACATTTCTGTTGTTTAAGCCACCTAGTCTGTGGTAATTTGTTAAGGCAGGCCTTACAAACTAATATGACAAGTAACAAGAAGTTTATGTAACTTCTGGAAGTCTTTAAAGATTTTTTCCTGCTTATGCTTAACAGCTATCATCAGAAGAATGGAAAGATTTAGCGTTCCATGAGGATGGCCAGCTCAGCAGGCCTACTTTTAAAGTTTCTGTAGCCAAAACACACTCACCAAAGATGATTCAAACAATATGATGACCTGGAATAAAGGTTCCAAAGCACATGGTGACTGGCAGAGCCTCTTTCGATTGTTCTTAATGAATGTAACATGCTAGCGCTAAAGTGAACATGGCCCTGTACAAATACACTAGAGTATAATTGCTGTATTAGAAGATACTTGATTTGAATCTTTCAAATTTACTTACAGGAAATATTTTACTCAGGTAAAACCAATCTTAGATGTCACCAGCCTCAATCTGTGACACTTCATTCACTTACCTGCTAAATGTAAAGGGGTCGAATGTCGGCCTTGGGTATCACGGCAATTCACATTATCTGGTGAAGACAACTTCTTTACTCTGGCTAAACAACCCTTCTTGGCAGCATCCAACAAAGCTGCATCTCCCCTAAGTAGATCTTGAATATCTGTATCTCCATCTTTAACAAGATCCAAGGGAGTATTTCCATCTCTATTTTTCTTTGTAGGGTCTGCACCATGCTGGGCATGTGAAAAACAGAAAAGGAGGAATTACCTTAAGTTTGCCCTTGGTCAATGAGAAAATATTCAATGTAACGATACCAAAGAAAACTTTTTTTTTTAAACATCTTTATTGGAGTATAATTGCTTTACAATGGTGTGTTAGTTTCTGCTTTATAACAAAGTAAATCAGCTGTACATATATCCCCATATCTCCTCCCTCTTGCATCTCCCTCCCACCCTCCCTATCCCACCCCTCTAGGTGGTCACAAAGCACTGAGCTAAAGAAAACTATTTTATGCAGAGACTATACCTTAAAGGTTAACATGACTGTTAATAATGCTTAATTTAATAAATAAAAAATTACAATAAAAAATACAGAGGCACTTAAATATTACTGGACTTTAACAATGCAATAATATAGTCAAAATTTTAAACTACATTCAAAACAAGGTAGTATTTCACTAAAAATTACCTTTCACATATGCTATTTTTAGTTTTCACAAACATATTTCAATGTTTGTATAAATTTAACTATACTCTTGTTTTTACTGTAAAATATCTACACTGGTACCAGTATAGATAAACAAGTACTATCAATTTCATTAGTACTAGATAAACCTGGCTTATACTGTTCATGACATTTATTCTGAAATCTAGGCACAGAATTAGATTTTTGCTTCATACCCCCTAACTAGTTTAAGTTTACATTAGAATTATTAGAAATATCATAAACATATTCTACATAATATACCCTGTCCATAAGTACTTAAATATACCTGGAGCAGAAGTTTGCAAATTTCATATTTTCCTTTTGCTGCAGCTTCATGTAAAGGTGTAAATTTCCATAAGTCTGCTACATTAACCACTGCTCCATGCTTAACAAGAAGTTCTGCAACTTCATAATGTCCATAAGAACATGCATTGTGCAAAGGTACAAGGCCTCTGAAAAGTTAAATAAGCAACACAACACAAAGATATATTTAATTTAAATAATTACATACAGCTGATAAATTTCTTGACCTGCATAAGAAATTTTACTGATTTAAATTTATAGAACCTAAATTTATTGAAAGCAGAAATGGAATTACTTTGGGGCGGGGGGGTGGGCAGAGAGGACATTTTAAAAATATTTAAAATTGCAGAGAACACAACAAACATCTATTTTGCAACATCTAGAATTAAGAATATTCTATTCTATTCTATAGCCATGCAGCGCAGCTTATGGGATTTTAGTTCCCTGACCAGGGGTCAAACCTGGGGCCACGGCAGTGAGAGCAATGAGTCCTAACCACTCAACTGCCAGGGAATTCCCAAGAATTATATATATATACTTTTTTTTCCTTGTCTTTTTTATTTTACATCTTTATTGGAGTATAATTGCTTTACAATGGTGTGTTAGTTTCTGCTTTATAACGAAGTGAATCAGTTATACATATATATATATCCCCATATCTCTTCCCTCTTGTGTCTCCTTCCCTCCCACCCTCCCTATCCCACCCTTCTAGGTGGTCACAAAGCACGGAGCTGATCTCCCTGTGCTATGCGGCTGCTTCCCACTAGCTATCAGTTTTACATTTGGTAGTGTATATATGTCCATGCCACTCTCTCACTTTGTCCCAAGAATTACATATTTTTAAAGAAAAATAATTTTAAGATAAACTGGAAGAATTCAAGTATCCTCAATGAAAAATTTACCACATTGAAAATCAGCATCACACTATTTTTGTAGTCTCCTTGGCCATTATAAAAGGCATTATGCAACTAAGTCTTTATATAAATGCTACTCATCATAAAATCTCAACTGAAATTAAGAAGCTTTATTTAAGCCAGTTAGGAAGCAGACTTCTCTGAAAATAAAAGAACTACCATCTATCATAAAAATGTTTTCAGATTTTCCTAAAAAGGTCAGATAAAGGAACAGAGAGGCCATGGCAATTGTTGGTACTTGCCCTTTATCTTTAGCGTGCACATCAGCTCCGTGTTGCAGCAGATATTCCACCACAGACACCCGATTATAGCCAGCTGCAAAATGGAGTGGCGTAGACTGACGCCCTTCAATGTCTCTGCAGTTGACACTCTGAACAGTACACAATTTCTATAGGACACAACACAGTATACACATGATGTTACATATTCCGACTTCTTTTCATTCATTTAGTAGAAATTTCAAATGTCTGATTTATTTTCTTGTCTCATCTTATCAGTATTCTCATACACATGATGCTACATATTCTGACTTGTTTTCATTCATTTAGTAGAAATTTCAAATGTCTGATTTATTTTCTTGTTTCATCATATCAGTATTTTCAGAAACTCTTTGCTATTTATTCTTATTTCATCTTGTCATTTATTGAGAATCCCTCTGGTCCTCTTATCTAAAATCATCTACCTTTGCTAAAGCTAGTAGGTAAATTTTATTATTACCATTACTGCTATATACATAAAGGTAATGCAAGTACCTGAAAGCAATCATAGCTTTCATTTTGTGAAAAATGTATGTAGAGATACACTGGATCATAGAAGCATGATGGCATCACCTGGGAACTTGTTAAAAACTCAGATTCTCAGACTCCCACCTACTGAATCAGAATCTGCACTCTGACACGATCTCTAGGTGATCTGTAAGCACATTAACGTTTGAGAAGTACTGTTCTAGAACAGTAGTTCTTAAATTTTCATGTGCAGTGGGTGCAACCTCCAGATTTCCTAATCCAGTATGTCTGAGATGGGGCCTGAGAAGTTGCATTTCTAACAAGCTTGCAGGTGATGCTGATGCTGGCAGTTGAGGAATTACACTTAGAGAATTATACTGTACTATATGGAATGAATTAACTAATAGAATGATATTGGTTAGGTACCATCCTTGGGAGAATTAAAAAAAAGTCACTCAAAGAATTTTTTTGTGTTTTGTTGGTTCAGATGAGGACGTCTAGCTGAGAAAGGCTGTCAGAGTAACACTTAAAATACTCAACAGTATTTTGCATGAAAAGTATGAACATTTGGGGAAGGAAAGCAACATAGATAATAAATCATGGTGTTCAAAAAAAGTCAAGAGTATTTTAGTAAAGAATATTAGTAAAAACCCTTCCCTCCCCCCTTTTTAAAACTACCCTACCCTAAAAGCAGGGATAACTTTAAGCCTAATAAACCAAAGGAGCCAGCTATCAGTGGATTTATCTCAACAGGTTTAGTAACAGGTCTGATAAAGCTCTTCAGTGCTTCCCAAACAAGATGTCCCAAGAAACACTGAGAAACAGTGTTTCATGGGTCTGAAGCCAGGCTCTAGGAATGAGTATTTTTAACACGTGTCAAGTGCTGCTAGGTTTGGTAGTTACCACTGGCCACTCTAACTTCCTAGCTCTCAAGTTTAATTTTGTCCACTCAGACAAGTTTTCTAATAGTAAGCTGTCCAAAAAGTATGTAGCCTGATAGCTCACCAGTAAACACAACCAAGCACATAATTAAGTGTTCACTGGGTAAATGTCCCAGTGATTCATACCAAGCCACCTGTCTAGAGATATACAAGGAACAGAAAGGTTGTTGGAGATAAATTTCCTCTAAGTGACTTTATTATTTTTTTAATTAATTAATTAATTAAATTTATTTATTTGGCTGTGTTGGGTTTTCATTGCTGCACATGGGCCTTCTCTAGTTGTGGTGAGCAGGGGCTACTCTTCATTGCGGTGCACGGACTTCTTATTGCGGTGGATTCTCTTGCTGCAGAGCATGGGGTCTCGGCACGTGGGCTTCAGTAGTTGTGGTACGCAGGCTTCACTGCTCCGCGGCATGTGGGATCTTCCTGGACCAGGGCTCGAACTTGTGTCCCCTGCATTGGCAGGTGGATTCTTAACCACTGCGCCAGCAGGGAAGTCCCTCCTCTAAGTGACTTTAAAAGCAGAGATAAGGGAAGACAGCCTAATGACTATCACAGGGATAGAGAAAGGTCTTCCTCAATTCAATGGCATTCTGTTATTCTCTAAGTCCAATTCCTGCCCCCAATCTCATCCTCTCTTCATCTATTTCTTCCTCTAGGCTTCTTCTATCTCTATGAGAACAAAGCCTGGTCTTTAATATTAGATGGACTGAATGTAGTTTTATGCTCTTTAACATATGTAAGTAGATGAGCATTACAATTTTTTATCACCACCTCCACCCCACACACAAAAAAATCAGCTAGTTGACTCTAACTCCACCTGCCCAACTTATCACTCCTCCAGGAAAAAACTCAGCTCACTACCCTTAACTCAAGTGATTTGTTTTTCCACAAGTCATTAGTCAGTAAGAGAAACAAAATCCCCCATTCAATATCATGTTAACCTTCTAATTAAGGGCATGAGAACGTAACTATGAAACAAGTCAAACAATAAAATTGCATAATAGCATTTTTCTTTCAAAAAATGAAATTATTAAAAAAAAACCCTTAAATTATTTGGAGTTGACTGTACTACCTACACACATAAAGCAATAGGAAAAGATCACATGGACTTTTAAATCAACTTCCAGAAATCTCTTTATTTAAAAGGACAGTGAATAAATGTCCTCAGAGCTCAAGTTCTGATGAGGCCAACGTTCACATTTTGTTCTCAGGAAATGTAAAACTGACTTTGTGGGGTGGGTCTGTTCAGGATTAGCAACACCATATAGAAATATAGTGAAATTGGTTGAAATAGAGACTTCTGCCATGAATCAAATCAATAATTTTAGCTTTTTATAAAATTTCTTATTACCTATCAATGCCCCCTCAAATAGGACCTAGCACTGTTTTGAAAGTCTGTGGGGGAGGTGTTGGTGGGGAGGGAGGGCACAACCGGGCTTCTCCCCCCGCCCAGCTTTGGAAATTAAAATTAACATTATTGCATTACTAAAGAATTATCTGGGCTTCCCTGGTGGTGCAGTGATTAAGAATTTGCCTGCCAATGCAGGGGACACGGGTTCGATCCCTGGTCTGGGAAGATCCCACATGCCGCGGAGCAACTAAGCCCGTGTGCCACAACTACCGAGCCTGCGCTCTAGAGCCCGCGAGCCACAACTACTGAGCCTGCGTGCCACAACTACTGAAGCCCGAGCGCCTAGAGCCCATGCTCTGCAACAAGAGAAGCCAACACGCAATGAGAAGCCCGCGCACCGCAACAAAGAGTAGCCCCCGCTCGCTGCAACTAGAGAAAGTCTGCGCACAGCAATGAAGACCCAATGCAGCCAAAAATAAAAAATAAAATAAAAGATTGTTAAAAAAAAGAAAAAGGAATTATTTAATCATGAAACATGCCGAGTTAATTTTAATTTATATTAGTTGACCTGAAAAGCAGTCTTGCTCTTTCAAAATTTTAATGTTCTGAGTTAGTTAGCTGGATATACAGTTTCTGTAGGTAACAGAAATATCTGGTATAGGCATTGAGATGTTACATGTGATTCTACAGTAAAAGCAAAATTTGAGAAAAGGTTATTCTAGGGAAGACTGTTATAGGAGATGGGGGCCATAGACGGGCTCAAGTTGGCTCTTCTGAGAAAGAAAAAAAATATTTCAGTCCAGATAAATTGAAGATTATTAGGAGACAGTGTCTCTGAAAGGTGGTGACACTATATTATTACTATATTTAAACACTGGGTCCTCACAGAGGTAGAGAGGGCAAAGAAATGAAGAAACCAGAAAAAACATATAGACAGAGGGATACATTTAGTTTTCTTCCTTTCCTGTTTTATGTGTCATATGTAAATAATAATGGACAATAATTTCATATACCTTATTCTTTGAAAGGGACAAATGAATAGGTTCTTTAAACAAAATGCATTCCCATAAACACAGTCACAAATTTAAATTTGTGACTATTTAATTTAAAATAGTCAAATTTAAATTTGTGACTATGATGTATTTATTGAGATGCATGTGAAACTAAAAAGTTTCTTTCATTACCCAATGATCCTCATTTGCAGAGCAGAACTAGATTAGCATTATTTACCTTTTAAAACAATGCACATATAAATAACTAGATTTTTCATTCTTACAGTATATTCATTAAACACTGTCAAAATAAAAACACAAAGTTAACAAAACTATAAGATTATGTCTTACTTTTACAGTTTCTACATCTCCAGCCTTTGCAGCCTCCAGCAATTGTCTGTCTGCCTCTGAATTACCTAATGGGATACCCTCTAAAAAGAAAGAGAAGTAAAGAGTGATTAACTCCCATTTGGAAGGTGGGACCAAGTTTTAAGGAAGGCATCTTATCTGAGAGTAAAGTTCTTTTTATAGTTTGGTGATAATTATGTAGGGAATCTCCATGGTAGTAGGCGAAAAGCAGTAAAAACTTTTGAAACATTACATACGTCAAATGTATGTAGATGTGAATAATAATTATAAAATGAGATTTAAGCAATATAAAGGAACATAATGTAATGAAAGATGGCTTGCTCTATAACCAAGTCAGTTGACTGGGGGTAAAGTATTAAATTAGGAGAGCAGGGCTTCCCTGGTGGCGCAGTGGTCGAGAGTCCGCCTGCCGATGCAGGGGACACGGGTTCGTGCCCCGGTCCGGGAAGATCTCACATGCCACAGAGTGGCTGGGCCTGTGAGCCATGGCCGCTGAGCCTGCGCGTCCGGAGCCTGTGCTCCACAACGGGAGAGGCCACAACAGTGAGAGGCCCGCGTACCGCAAAAAAAAAAAAAAAAAAAAAAAAAAATTAGAGGAGAGCAACAGCTAGATATCTAACCATGGTTCTGCCATCGACTAGCTACCTGAATTGGAGCAAGTCACTTGAACTTTCTGGGCCTCTGATTTTTCCAGTTCTAAAAAGAGAGAAGTTGGACTAGAAACATCTGAAGTTATGTTCAGGTCTGAAACTCTATGATTTATAGCTCATTTAAAATCTCATAGGAAAGGAAGAAAACATGTACCTTGTTCTCAGAGCAAATAAACTTCAGATGGATTAAAGATGCTAAGTATAAAAAAATTAAACCTTAAAAATACTAAAAGAAAATATAGGTGAATATTTTTTGTCTTGGAGCAGAAAAGCATCTTAAAGCAGTATATCAAAGGCAGAAACAAAACTAATTTGGAAAAATATCTGTCAGGCAATAACACAGCATTAAACAAAATCATAGGCAAAGAACAAAATGGAAAAAGTACTGCAACATAAATCTAAGAAATGCAAATTAAAATAATGAAATACTGGGCTTTTTTTTTTCATCCATTAGTGGGCAAAGAGCAAATGGGGAGTTACACTGTCAATATTTCTATAATTTGCATTTTAAAAAGAGTCTATTACTTCTGTAATTTACATACACACACATAGACACACATTCACCCAAGGAAATGATTAAGAATCATAATACCTGGGGCTGACAAGGAAAACAGGTCCTGTCACATACTACTGGTAGGAATGTAAAATGGTACATAACAGTTTTTCTAGAAATGATTTAACAATTATGTTAACCTTGACTTGGAAATTCCACTTTGATAATTGACTCTAAGAAACTGGTTGGAAAGGTAAGTAATAGCACTTAGTATAAAACTAGGAAGACTGTAAATGTCCATCACTAGGTAATTAAATAGGACTAATGTTATTACCCCCAAAACTGACACTGAAACAAATGCATGGTATACGGGGAAGTAAAGGTAATTTTGAGAGCAGTCTTGTAGTTAGTTCACAATTTTAGAAGTTCACAGGAGATCTTATTGATCTGCCTTCATCTATTCAAGCAGTGTTTTTCTCAAAATGTAGTTTCCAGCAAGGATCATCAAAGGTGACTACAAAAGGTACAAAAGGCTTGATCTGTTACATTTCTTCTCATTTGAGCTTTGAGATGTCAAAGACACTCCATTAAATTCTAGTAAAATACAGAGATATACGCAAAGACACTAAAATTTATGGGACCAGATTTCTAGGCTGAAATGTTTAACCTATGCCAAATGTGTAGATATCTGATCTAAATTGATCTGATTTTAAAATGTAATAAGTATCAGTCCATTCAACAGTTACATGTAAGTCAAATAGTTGGTTACCTTGTACAAATTCTATATGCTTTATATGAAGGATCTAAAAAAGAGTGAAGAGGCAGGGCCAGTCTTTAGAATACTATTTATCACTATGGTTGCTCTTCTAAGAGACTTCATCTACCCTTTTCAGTTTTCCTTTCTTTAAAAAGAAATAGCAACTGTCGTGTCTCAATTTTAAAAACTTTCTAGATAAAAACTTAAGAGACAGCTATATACTCACAGAAGCTGGGCAGCAAATGCTACTGGAACAAACTCATAAAAGAATTGCAACATTTGGGCATTGAGTACAATGAGTTGATTAAGAAGAAATAACAGCCAACAATTCTGAAAATTTTTCTTTTCACTACCAACTCCTACATGATATGTGAAAAAAACTTCAAGGTTAATTTAAACAATAATAATTTCATGGAAGTATTCAATACCTTGAAGAAGTTGCTGCACGTTTTCATTTCCCATCTGTAAGGCAGTAAAGCCCTGAAGGGATATAATGTTAGGATCACACCCATAGCTGAGGAGCAGGCGACAGGTTTGTAGATGACCACAATGCGCAGCTCTGTGCAGAGAAGTCTGACCGAGATTATCCAGAGCATTAACCTTAACAATCAGAAAAAGGTGAAATTAGCCTGCGGTACAAAATTTAAAATGATCTACTCATGTATCCAGCACTTGTTACTAATTAAAAAATCTCAATTAATCTCTTATGAAGCCCATTATCCAGTGCCAAAGAAAGTATTTTTGCTCAAATCTAGAGTATAAATTCACCAATTCATGAAGGTCCAATTTTTGATTAAAAATATTGAATAACAGTTGTTTAGCATTGAAGTACTCAATAGATTCACCACATTTAGAGTGAGACACTGCCTAAGAAAGTCTAATGCATGTACTTTTATGGATCTCTGAGGTGCAGAAACGTCGAGAGACTAACCCCAAGATAACAGTCGGTAACAAAGCCAGAGACTAAATTAGCATTAAAATACTTATTTCTATTGTCTTAATCTTCTATCTTATTTATCGTGTAAAATATAATCTGTATGGATAAGGACACTATGGTATATTCACACAATGGAATACTTCTCAGCAATAAAAAGAACAAGCTATTGATACATGGTTCAATCTCCAAAACATTATCCTAAGTGGAAAAAGTCTTACATAAAAGAGTATATATTGTACGATCCCATGAAGGCCCAGAACAGGCAAATCTAATCTATGTTAGAAAAAATCAAAATGATTGTTGCCTCTAGGCATGGAGACTGCCTTGGATGGGACACTGCCTCTGCCATGAGATAATGTTCTCTATCTTCAAGACTTTTGGTTACACAGGTGTATGCATTAGGCAAAATTCAGTAAATGTACATTTAAGATTTGTACATTTCATTGCATATAAATTTCACATCCAAACAGAGACTATAAACAAATATTGACCTCTAGCTGATGCTATTAAAAGAATTTAGGGAGAAGTGTGTAGTAACTTGTGAATTACTCTGAAGTGTGTCAAAAAATAAGACATTGATGGATAGAGAGAGAAATTGATGGATATGTAAGAAAATAATACGGTGAAATGCTAGCGGTAGAATTTAGGTGGTAAGTATATAGTTATATTCTAAAATTCTTTCAGCTTGGTTGTATTTTTGAAATTTTTCATAATTAAAAAAAAAAAATCACCTGTAAGACCCCTCCTATCTCATCCCCACCCCCCCGCCCAGGAAAATAATTCTTCGAAACCTAACTGAGAAATCAAATTCCTCAGTAATCAATCATGTGACCACTAGTGTTTTGAGACACTGTCCAATTCATATTCATGGAATCGGAGAAGACCTGCAACAGGATTACATAGTAAGACTTTCGCAATGAATCTAAAAGTATCCTATAAAGAGCTAGTCTCCATGCTTACAGAATCAGAAAAATCAACTTAAAATGCCCAGAGCAATTAATCTGTTTATTCATGTACCAAAACTCACTGCAATGTGAACTATATATCCACTTGAAAACTTTATTTGGGTGCCACTCTGTGTTAGGGTTTGGGTGACGAACTCGTCCTGGTTTGCCTGGGACTTTTCCAGTTTTAGCACTAAAAGTCCTGTGTTAAATCCCTTAGTCTTGGGACAAACCTGGATGGTTGGTCACCCTAGACAAGATTGTTTCACTGAGCTTCACAACTCAAATTTAATATGCAACCAGATATTCCTCAAGTAACGCACCACATGTAAAAAAAAGTGCAATCAACGAAAAGTTATAGGACAGACAGACAAATGAGATATGCCAAGCAGTCAAGCAGAAATAAACTTTATTTTTTCAATACTTTACAATAGGAAAGATTGAGATTATACATTATCAAGAATTCCCCCAAATAAAAGAGAAATTAGGACACTGAGAGTCAACATAAAAAGAAACTGTAGAATTCTAAGTGGTTCCTTGAGTGGAAACCCAAGGAAGGACAGATTAGAAAATCATTCTGCAAAGTTCATTTAGAGAAGAGCCTCAGGGGTCCCCAAGGGGTAAAGGGATCTCTATTTCTTTCTTCTCCCTTCATCACAGCAGCTCAATTCTATTATATAATGAATTTCTACCACAGATTTTCTTTGAAGAAAGCAACAATCGATGGCTATAAACTGAAAACTGTTGAATTAGGCGACTGTTATCTCTTCCAATCTGAGATGCTATGTGTATTGCTTACTGAGTAATTTTTTTTAAGTTCCTGGGTAAGAAATAATGACTTTTAGCCTTGATGAAAACCTGATTATTCCATGAATAAAATGCTTTGTTTTCTTTAAATCCACTTGACTTTTTTTTGAGGTATAGTTGACATATATTATATAAGCTTCAGGTGTCCAACATAGTGAAATCACCTTTTAAATCACTTTTTACTTTTAAACTTAAGTATACCGTTTCTACAAATAGGAAACCAATATTCTCCTAATAAAAATTATAACTCTTATAAAAATGTTCATTTGGGATATTCCCTAAAACCATCTTACATGCCACATTTTAGAATACATTTCTCTACTGAATGCTCTGGAATGAAGGACTTTTGTGATTGATTTTAAAAAAATGCTTTGTGTACAAATGCCAACTACAGAACTTCGCAATATGAGGAGCTATGTTTTCATTCAAGTTACTTAATTTATTTCCTTCTGTTCCATGATCTCTGGCTTAGTTATGAAATAACAGAGGGTAAGAGAGACTGTGGTTGGGGTAAATAACAGGAGTTATCATGGTAACCAAGCAACAGAAGATAACAGAAGAGAATCCCAGAAAAGATGATAGGTCATAATAAATATGCCTGGCTGGGGATATTCTTAAGAGTGTATTGTTAGAAAAAGAAGGATAACTTGACCAGTGGGGTGTGGTTAAAAGGAAGGGAGAAGGAAGGATATATAGGAATAATGTTTCTTGAGTAAATCCACAGACTCTCTAGCAGAAAGATATAGAAAAAGTATCTGTAGAACTAATCTGAGGGAAAAATACCTATGAAAGAGTAAATAGCTTGGGAAGTCAGGCATTTCACCTGCTAAATAGAAAACAACTCACTGGATTACCAAAGATTACCAAAAATGAAGTATACCTTTGCTTCATGTTTCACCACTACTTCGACAACATCGTTATGAGCTTTCTCAGATGCAACGTGTAGAGGAGTCAAGAATCTTAAAGAGAAAAAGTCAGCCGGACAATGAATGTATTTTCCAAAAATAAAAGTGTCAATAATTTTTAATTATTAAAAGCAAACTTACTCTTTAGTCTTTTCATTGATGTTTGCTCCTTTTCTTAGCAACAGTTCACATATTTGCTTTCTTTTGGGATATGGAGATGCGGCAGCACAATGCTAGATAATTTAAATTGCAGCATTAATCAAGGACTATACATAACTGATTTTTAAGAACTTTCGTGTTTCCAGTCAAGAACAATTAAGTTATTTCATGTCTTTGTTTCATTTTTGACTTAACTTTGCTCTTCAAAGACTTTCCTTTGGATAGAATGTGCAATGATTACCAAATTCTGACAGGGCCTGAAACCCCTATTTAGCAAGTGATACGTTATTAAATATTTTGATTAAGCTTCACAGTTGTCCTATATCTCTGAAAAAGCTACTACTGCTGTAATGAAAAACTTAAATTGTGACCAACAGTCCTTTCAAAACTGTTCCCAAAGAGCATGGTGTTTATGTTATTTTTTAAAGGTTAATAAAACACCCCAAAGGTTGGGATTTCTTTACATGAAGAAATAACACAGCACTTGTCAGCTCTGGATTCTGCTTAGAAAAACATTGATGGAATAGCCAACAAAAAATCTTCCTCAATGAGTTGCTCCAGCAGGATAAGGACTTTGAATTACTTGTTTGGTAAAATCAGTGGTAGAAAATTATATACTCTGAGTTGGAGGCTGCAGGATCTATGTCTATGATGTATCAAGGAGAAAAGGAGATAGGAGATAGGGATTTGCCAGTTATAAACCCAATAAGTATCTCATGGTCATGTCCCAGATCTTCATCTCTCCACCATCCAGGATTATACCCATACACAACAGGTGTTCAATAAATGTCAGAATGAGTGAACGACTAAATTAATGCATGAAAGTTAAGTTAAAACTGAAACCTGAGATTTCATGGAATAAAAGTTCTGGATAACTGTCAAGCTAACTTGCGCACACATCTAAACATAGTACATATGAAATGTGTCTGATTTTAACCTATTGCTAATTATAAAGCTTATCTGATCTTCATGACTTTGCTTCAGATTCATTCTTTGATGTTGTTGCTGTCACCAAAATCATTCCTTTGCCCTCAATAAAATCATTTCTAATTGGTGAACACAGCTCTTTTGGTATGTTTTGAATAATCATCCCAGGACATCTATCAGGATGGCACAAAGAATGGAAAATAGTTTATAACCAAGAATTCTTGAGTTCATCCATTTCAAACTGCACCCTTACTCTTCTGCCCCATCCTGTTACAGACAGGGCCTGTAATCTCTGGAAACCTGGAAGACAATGCCTCTGCAACACAACTATCTACCAACAGTTAATTCCCTGTATTTTAAGGTTAATAAAAAAAATGAGTCGTTTAATGGTAGAATACTCAGAGGAAAATAACATGTAGAATTAACTTTTCAGACTGGAAGATTTTCCAAGTCAGTTTTTCCAAGTTTCCCTGTACCATCTTGATACTGTTATGATTTAAATTTTGCAGTGGTATTTCTTATTAGTCTGCAACTTTGCTATTTTTCTTTAACACGGATTTTTTTTTTAAAGTAGCAAAAAGTTCTACAATGTTTTATAGATAGGTTTCTACATAAAACTTCAGAGTTTATATCATGGCATAAGGAAGAAAATTAACCATAAAAGATATTAGGTAAGTAAGGCTATTACAAGTTAAATCTTCCCCTAAAGACATTAATTTACTTAGTGTCATCTTCCCTCACCGAAAGCACATTCTGCAACTCATACAACTTTGTTCCTTTAAATTTCTACTTCTAAGGTAGCCTTTGATCACAACATTCCCTTTCCTATCTTCCACCACTTACCTCTACTAGCTTCCATTCTTTTCTTACTGCTTTTCCATAGACTGCCCAATTCTCATCTACTTTGTTACAGTACCACAGAGCTGACATTACCTCCATCAGGGAAGCTGCCTCTACTCACACAGATACTTTACTCACACAGTATAAAGGGGATATATACAGACTTTAGATCTAATTCTGAAAAAATAACAATACCAAAAGGAAAATCAAGTGGCTTTTATCTTGATGGCAAGATTATTTTCTTTTTCAGTGGGTTCCAAATTTTCAATCATAAACATTTATGCTCTTTATAATTAAAAAAAGCAAATGAGATATACGATTTATGATAATAGAAAAGTCACATATAATACATGCCAGTATGTGAATAAAATTTTTGTCTGGAAGGATGTGCAAATGAACAACAGTACTGCATTCTGAGCAGATGTGGTTGTCTATTTCTCTGTATTGTTTGAAATTTTTTCTTTATATACCTACAGGCATTAATTCTTAAAAAGCGCATATTTTTAAAACAATACTATTATTAAAAGTAGGACATTATGTTAGTCATCCGCCATCACCAAAAGAAGACATTATGATTAACTTAGCATGTTTTTGGTTATTTCATTTTAAAAACTTAAATCTGAAACATTACCAATGCTGTTTCATGTGTTTGAGGATGCTTAAAATTCACCATTTCCAGAGAGAGATGTTTTTTGATTCGTGTAACATCAGCTTCCCGTGCAGCTTGAAGCAACGAGTGACCTTTAAATTCATCTAGATAAGAAAAAGCATTTAAATCTGCATGAGAATTATCAAATTTATGGGGCTTGCCAGATGTGGTATTTTTCTTGAACTTATTTTCAAAATTATCTACCAAGTAGCCAGAATGAAGCTCTAAAGATAGTCTCCAAATATAACCCTTGGAAAGGGAGACAGTGGTATGCCAGCTCCCCTCAGTTATGACCCAATTCATTCCCATGTGTATACAACATGGCCTATTCAAGGTCTATTTTGGTCTGATATAAGGATTATTGCTATATATTCCCAGACCAGAGAGTTCTGAGAATTTTCCAAAGCACAGAACTTTTCTCAGTGAAGAAATAAAAGAAAAGGTGATCATAGTCCCCATATTAACATTACAGCAGCAGCAGATAGTTCTGCTCACACATCAGAGAATTGGGGACTAGACTAGTGGGATATTTCTAAGAGCCACCTACTGATCAACAAATGAAAGAGGGCATTTTCTCAAGATTCCTCGCTATTATTCATCAGACTTGTGAAACCACCCATTATATTTTACTATTCCAGAATAATACAAGCTTAACACAAGTTTCCTATTTATGTATAGTAATACTATATCTGAAATACGTGGCTATTTCTCACCACTACATCTATTTCAGTTATAGACAGAAAAGCACAGAATTGCCCAGATACCAAAGAATATTAGATGGTAAGATCTGGGGACTATGTTTACAAGACAGCAATCCTACAAATAACACTTTAAAACTTCACAGCAGCTAATAAGAAAGTCACATCAAAGATAGGAATAAAACTCAAATTCTTTCTTTCCAAAAGCATACCATCCATAAGAGTAACACACACAAAAAGCATTTAACTTGACTTGAAAAAAGCAAATACAAATATACTTTCTTTTCATAGCATCTTAAGAGCAAAATGAGTAGAAAACATTCAAATGATTAAATATGTTAGTGTGGACAATAATAGATACCCATGGCTAAGGAAAATACCTTATTATTCAAAAATTTCCAAAAAACAAACAAGAAAGAAAAACTGTTAGTTTACTGATATAACAGCTTAGCTGAATGAACATTCATCATTTTATACTTACATGCTAATCTTTCTTTTAACTGTGGCGTTGGAGCCAAGTCTATAGCACTTTTATTGTGACAATTCAGCAGTGTTGGATCTGCGCCGTAACTTAGGAGAAGAGAACACACTTCAACTCTGTTCTTGGAAGCTGCCTCATGAAGAGGAGTGAACTGCCACAAGTCCATTGCATTTACGCAGGCACCATGCTGGGGGTGGGGTAGGGTGGGTAAAGCATATACTTAACGCTCAATTTTTAAGAGAATTTAGAATTATCAGTGGTGTGTAATTTAACAGCATGCAAGCTTAAAAAGGTTATGTTCCCAAAGGTCACTTTTCAAACCAATTACTTCAGAAAGAGTAATTTTTTTCCCCGCAGAAAAATAGTCAGTGGTTGCCAGGCCTACCCACAAGTGCCTATTGAATTTTATTGTTAAAAATAGTTAAAAATGAAGCTTTACATTTAACCTGCATCTTTTCCAAGAACTATTTTTTCCTTTCCTGAGATACAATGTACATATGGTAAAATGCACAGTTCTTAAGTATACAGTTTGATGAGTTTTGACAAATGTATATACCTGTGAGACCATCACCCAATTCAAGATAGAGGATGCTTTCATCACCCCAGAATGTTCCCTCATGCTCCTTTTATAGACAATTCCTGCCCCCATTCTGACTGTTAGCACTATATATTAGAATTACCTGTTCCTGAATTTCATAAAAGTAGAATAGCACAGCATGTACTTTTGTGTCTAGCTTCTTTCACACAATGTTTCTGAGATTCATTCATTTTGTTGTATCAAGTTTGTTTTTATTGGGGACTTCCCTGGTGGTGCAGTGGTTAAGAATCCGCCTGCCAATGCAGGGGACACGGGTTCGAGCCCTGGTCCGGGAAGATCCCACATGCTGCAGAGCAACTGAGCCTGTGTGCCACAACTACTGAGCCTGTGCTCTAGAGCCCATGAGCCACAACTACTGAGCCCATGTGCCACAACTACTGAAGCCCGCACACCTAGAGCCCGTGCTCCGTAACAAGACAAGCCTCCGCAATGAGCAGCCCGCACACCACGATGAAGAGTAGCCCCCGCTGGCCACAACTGGAGAAAGCCCCGCGCAGTAACGAAGACCCAACACAGCCAAAAATAAATAAAAGTAAAAAAAAAAAAAAAAGTTTGTTTTTATTGCTGAGTAGCATTCCACTGTATAGATATACCACAATTCACTTATCCATCATCCTGTTGATGGGCATTTGGACTGTTTCTAGTTTTTGACTATTATGAATAAGTTGTTATGAACATTCACAACAACTATGAATGTTGGATACATGCTGTGATTTCTCTTGGATAAATGCCTAGGGGTGGAATTGTTGGGTCCTGTGGAAGATGTATGTTTACTTTTAGTAGAACTGCCGAACAGTTTTCTAAAGTGGTTGTATTATTTTTGTATTGCCATCAGCAACGTTTTGAGTTCTAGGGCTCCACATCCTTGCTAATATTTGGTATTGTTAGTCTTTTTAATTTTAGACGTTTCCAAGTATTGGATATTGATAAACCACAGAGGTCATTCTAGCTCAACCTCTCATCAAACACAAAATCCCTTCCATAGCATTTCTGCAGAAGGCAAACCAGCTACTTACTCTTTTAATACTTTCAATGATGGGAAACTAATTCTCAACGAACACAGTGTTTTATAACTATTAGATAACTCCTGACTCTCCTGAGCTTGACTGCTCTGGCAACTGCACCCTCATCTCACTTAGCGTCCTCTCTATATATGACCTCCTCCCACTCTTATTTAGTGAACACTAGGTCTTAGGAAAACACCATTCAGTTGCCTGTAAGTCCCAATGCAATCTATCTCATATTTCACTCTCATCCACAATTAACATTCCAAATATTCTGTTAAATTCAAGATTCAGTTTTACGATAAGCAAAAGCATTACTGTTAAATGTGTAATATTATAGTCACCTTATACATTTTAAAAGGCTTATGGGCTACTCAGAGTATCTAATCATTATAGTAAAGTTATTTCTGTGGGAAAATATATTCGGTGGTAGCACATGCCCAAAAGGAAGCAGAGAGGCATTGGAAACAAATGCTCTCTTTCCCTTCTCATGACAGCTGCTGACAGAATGAGGAAGAGTTTCAAGGGCAGAATGGAAGCGGAGTGAGAGAAGTGTAAAGAATGTCAAATACATATGTAGAGACTGGGGGACAAAAAGAAATGGGTGTGGGTAACATCCTTGAATCCACTCTCAAGGAGAATATATAGCTTCTATTCTCATCCAACAGGGAGCAAAACAAGAAGTTTCTTGCCAGTCCCTGGAACCTGCTTGTTAAACAAGAGCTGCCCAGCATAACGGAAGAAGTATGGTCCACTAAAAATTACTTCTGATATTTTCAAGAGTTTTGAAACTTCAAAACTTTATTCTGATATTCACAAAATGGGACAGGTACTTTATATAAAAACTCTTACTGTATCTCAAAAATCTCAAAGCAGTCAGATGCTGATCTATCGATCATCCACATTTTTGTAATGATTATAAATACTCTTTCTATATCTACCAAGCACTAAAAACACAAAGAAGACATATATACTATGTATTTCAAGTAATATTTTATAAGAAAAGTATACAAGAACTAACCTTGACCAGAAGTTCAGTTACTTCATAATGACCATAGGAACAGGCATTGTGCAGGGGCACCAGGTCACTACAATACGAGAAGGGGGAAAACCCTGTGTTATTAAAGATTCCCTAGGCTTTAATTTAATTTTAATTAAATTTACACAAATTTAACTAGCAAATAGCTTATGTGACCTTCTAACAAAAGTGTATAAAACTTGATAATATGTATTTGAACCCTAAGTCCTAACAATTCTAATGCCCAAGTCTCTTTCAAATCAACCCCCCCACCCCTGCCCCCACTGTTACTGCCATCCCCTTAGTTTGGGCCTTGTTTATTTCTCCCTGTACTACTGAAATGGGCCCCACTTCAATTTATACTCCAAGCTATAGCCAGTTTTCCTAAAAGGTAAATCTGATATGGTTAGTCCTCATTTTCACGTCCTTCACTGCTACTTCCTTGCTTTCAAATGGTGGCTCCAACTGTTTAGCCTGGCATACAATGATCTGACTCTCTAGCCTTACTTACCCTTCCATAACAGTATGCTAAACCATTTAAAGTTCTCGGAACTCCATAGTATTCCCTGGGTGTAATGGGATAGATTTCCCTTCCTTCTGATTTCTACACATCTTTTACAAACTCAGAGCTCAAACACTGGCTCTTCTTTGAAACTTTTTTTTTCAAGATTCTGTAAGGTAAACTGCTATATTCCATAATATAAAACCCAACTCCTTCATGACGGCAATGGAGGAAGAACTTTCTATACAGGAAGGTACAGCAGAACCTTAAAATCCTGAATTATATCTATAAGTTGCTCCTCCTTGGGAATCACTCACTAATCACCACAGACATCATCATGATGGCCGCTGCTGAGGGATGGCCACTGCTGAGTGATGGCTACCCATGGCTTAGTCTTTAGTTCTATCAGTCCTCTCTGTAGAGGCTCATGGCTTTCCTCACCATTTTGATTATGATTTCTTACTTACCTGAGCACCAATTTCATTCCCAACTATCTACTAGCTACCTCCACCCAAGTTTCCATCATCATCTCATAAAACCAAGCCTTCTAAAAGTGAACGCAAGGTTTCTCCCCTCCAGGATAATTAATTTTCTCTACTGGATTTCAGTATGTGTATCATTGGGTCTCACTCATTCAGCTTCAGAATATGAAATGGAATAATCTCTACTATTCTCCCTCATCACATCCAGGTATTCGACAAACCTTAACCATTCTTACACTGTAATATCTCTTGCATCTGTGCCTTCTTTTTATTTCCATTTCCTCTGCCACTACTATTGCAGATCTTACTACGCCTGAACCCCTACAATGCTCACTCTCCTAACTGCTCTTTTTGCCTCTAGTCTCCTTCTTCAATCTACCCTACACATTGCTGCCAGATTGTGTTTCCTAAAACTCCTCTTTGCATAAAACTCCTCTTTTAGAAGAAGCATTCCCCTTGCTTAAGATCCTTCAACAGCTATGGTGGCTCACAGAATCAAGCTTGAATTCCTTAGGCTAGAATACCAAGTTCTTTAAAAGCTGGTTCTTACCTACTTCTCCAACCCTAACCTTTACTTCTCCCCTATATTAATCATAGGCTTCAGCCACGTTGGCCTAGTCATTGTTTCTTAAGATATGCTGAAGTATCTGTTTTAGCACGTTCTCTCACATCAGTTCTCTTGCACGGAGTGATGTTTCCTAAACTCTCTGCTTTCTTGAATTAAGTCCAGGTCAAGTATCATCTCCTCCTGAAGGATTTCTCAACCACTACAGCCAGCACTAAGCATTCCCTCCTAGGAACTCCTATAAGTGCTATCCCTTTCTATTTATCACCTCACACTTAGTAGAGAACTTATACTGTTAGGTATCTTTTCATGCCTCCTAGAGTACAGTGTAAGACCTATGGGTGGTGGCCTTAAGGTTTTATAATTCCCTGTGCTCTCAGAGCAATCTGCATATTATAAAAGCTCAATAAATGTTTTATGCTGTTTAGTAAAAAATATGATTTTTACAAGATTACAGAGATTATCACAAGTACAGTAACATTTAAGAAATCCTCATTTTTGTTTAAATGCTTATTTACCCTTTATCTTTAGCATGAACATCAGCTCCATGTTGCAACAACAGCTGTACAATCTTTACTCTGTTGTAACCCGCTGCCAAATGCAATGGAGTTGACTGAAATGTTAAACAGACAAATTAATAAAATTCAATAGCTAAGAAATATGCATGAAAAGGTTAAAATCCAAATATAAAACCAGAAATCCAGAAAAACCTTTATAACTTCAGTCTAAATAATAGTAATAATCTGGTTTTACAAAATCCAACATATATACTGAAGGCATAGTATAATAGTTTACAAGTTCACTATTGCAAATAGGAAGCTACCTAAATGTTTATTATTAAAAAAGTTTTACTAAGGTTAAGAATTAATCCAAATTATTGCTTAAAAGAAAATATCAGCATTTTTGTCAAATGTTTTAAGTTAAGAGATAAACACAATTTCATGTTACCAGGAAATGCACACAAACTTAGTTGCAAAAGGAAGTACCTTTCTGCCATCACTTGCATGGCAGTTGACATTTAATGGTGTAAGCAGAGCCATCATTTTTTCCTCATTGCCACTCCTAGCATACAAAAAAATGTATTAGCAATTTTTATTCTTTATCAGATCCTATCTGGAGACATGTATGTGACCATTAAAAAAAATGCATTCTCTTTTAGAGAGTTTGTTTATTGTAAAAAAAAATAAAATTAAAAATTAAATGGTGAAATATTTATGATACATATTTATAACACTAGTACACACCTGGCACTCTCCAAGAGTTCATCTTTCTTATATTCACCTGTGAATTAGGGGAAAAAAAAAAAGCAGAAATTAAAACAAAATTAATTACAGAAGTAATGTCAGTTTTATGCATAAAGATGCTCAGTGAACTATATTTAAAGTAGAAAAAATTGGAAATAAATGTCCAATGAATGGAAAATAGTTAATCAACAGAATACTGTGCAGTTTAAAAATATATATATGAAGACAGACAGAATACCTCTGTTATGAAAGTGAAAAAAAGATTCAATGTTATATAATGAAACATTACCGCAACTATATGAAAACAATATGCACAGAAAGAGGAAAGCCAAGAAGGAAATAAATCAAAATTTTAACAAAGTTTGTCTTAGGGGGTAGGTTATGGGTAACCTTTTCCATTTCTTTTTTACTCCTCAAATTTCATAAAACCAATGTTATTTGTTTAACAGACAAAATGCATTCAGGACTTCATTCAAAATCAGAACAAAACAAAATCCAATATAAAAATATAACAATATCACAGAAATTACAAAAGATACTCTATAGCATCACCAATGGAACATAATCATTAACATTTTTATGAATCCAGAAGATTTTTCTACACTAAAATTGTTTTATTACAATGCTGCTTTAAATATATATAAATAGGGCTTCCCTGGTAGCGCAGTGCTTAAGAATCTGCCTGCCAATGCAGGGGACACGGGTTCGAGCCCTGGTCCGGGAAGATCCCACATGCCACGGAGCAACTAAGCCTGTGCGTCACAACTACGCCTGTGCGTCACAACTACTGAGCTTGCTCTCTAGAGCCTGTGAGCCACAACTACTGAAGCCTGCACGCTTAGAGCCCATGCTCCGCTACAAGAGAAGCCACCGCAATGAGAAGCCCACGTACAGCAACGAAGAGTAGCCACTGCTAGCTGTAACCAAAGAAAAGCCCACGCGCAGCAATGAAGACCCAACACAGCCAAAAATGAATAAATAAATTTAAAAAAATATATATATATACACACAAAAACAGGACTAAATAAACTTCTTATGCCTATAGCCTTTATATTTACAAATGAATACAAGCAAAAACTTTAAAATCGATACAATTTAAATTAACATAATAAAGTGTTTATTTATTTGCTTCAACGAAATCCTAACTGGTGTCCACAATATGAATTGAATATTGATTGCTGTGCAAGGCTTCTTTTGAGCCCCAAGATTTTTAACAAAGGTAAAAGTAGGGAATAGCATGGAATAGGGAAAGAGGAAATGAACACTGAATTGTTGGTTACAATAGCTCACTTTTCTAGAACTCTTTTAGGGGGCTAGTCTAAATTTGCTCAGTAATACCAGAAGAAATATCACAAAGCCCAAGCACAAAAGCTCACAGCAGAGCCCCTCAAACTCTTGACTATTAGACATAATTCTAATGGTGATCACACAGTAGATAAGAATACAAAAAATAATATGGCAGAGAGTTGCTTCAGAGGAAATACTCTGGTAAGGGAGAAAATATGTGAAGTAGATACTACCACTCAAAAAAGCCTGACAGTCTGAAATAAACCTAAACCTAGGGAACACAGCCTTATATATCTTAATATGTTCCAAGCACATGAATATGTTCTAGTAGAACACAGTAATTCTTACTCTTCATGGTACTGAAATTGATGTGCCCAGAATCCTGTTTAGAAAAGCAAGAGAATGATTACTAACGCACAATTATCTACCACCCCTGCCCCCAATAAGGCAGGAATCACAAATTTAAAAGCTAATTCAAAAAAAAAACACAGGAAACTTTACCTTCCTTGGACAAGAATCAAATGTCAACTGTTCAGATGCAAAAAAGAATAGCAACTGAGGGCTTCCCTGGTGGCGCAGTGGTTGAGAGTCTGCCTGCCGATGCAGGGGACACGGGTTCGTGCCCCGGTCCGGGAAGATCCCACATGCCGCAGAGCGGCTAGGCCCGTGAGCCATGGCCGCTGAGCCTGTGCTCCGCAACAGGAGAGGCCACAACAGTGAGAGGCCCACGTACCGCAAAAAAAAAAAAAAAAAAAAAAAAAAAAAAAGAATAGCAACTGAACTGATACTATTAAAAAAATCTCATTGAGGTCATTAACTGACTGTCTACCTAGCAAGTTCATTCTTTATATTCTTCCCAGAATACCCAAAGAGAGTATGTAGACTTACCAGTCAGCACTGCTTTGGCAGACGGGTCTGCTAAATCCAATGCTGTCCTTCCATCTGTATTTCGAATGGTTGGCTCAGCTCCATGCTGTAAGAGCACTGCAAAACAGCAACACTACCTTTCAAAATGGTAATTGTGACAATTTGATTTTAATAAATCATTTTCTCAAAAATTCTGGTCCAGGGGCTTCCCTGGTGGCGCAGTGGTTGACAGTCCGCCTGCCGATGCAGGGGACATGGGTTCGTGCCCCGGTCTGGGAAGATCCCACATGCCGCGGAGCGGCTGGGCCCATGAGCCATGGCCGCTCAGCCTGCGCACCCGGAGCCTGTGCTCCACAACGGGAGAGGCCACAACAGTGAGAAGTCTCAAAGTAATTTAAAGACTTTTTATATCCTGATAGTATGGTAAATGTTATATTTTAAAGATAAGAATATATAAAATATTCCATTATTTAATGTATTAGACACATTTAATTTATCTCCCCTAAGCTCAATGTCAGATTTTCCTTTGCTAAACAAGTGAGTAAGGACAGATAAAGAACTAAAAGGCAAGTTTACTTGAAAGCTTGTTTTCTCACACCAAATGAACACTGTCTAGAAAGATTACTCTATAATAGCAAAAATGAAATTTCTAAAGCTGTGAATAGCCCAGGAATAGGGATCTGCGGGATTAAAAAAAAAAAAAGAAAGAAAGAAAAAGAAAAAAGCACTCTGTAGAGTTAACAAACCCCCAATCAAAACTGCTACATTACAACCCAAAAAGCATAAAAAGACTTGTGCTATACTCTGTACATATTGCTATTTGGTTATATAAAGATATTCCATCACAATGTATAAATAAGGAGCTGGGGAAAGACAGGCAAATACATGCAAAAAGGGAAGCTCAGCTCCTGTTCCTTTATAGGGTTAATGTTCATTCCACTGTACTCCTATCTCTAACAGTGATGTCCAATAGAAATAAAATGTGAGCCACATATGTAATTTAAAATTTTCTAGCAGCCAGATTATAAAAATAAAAAGAAACAGGTTAATTTTAACATATTTTATTTAATCCAATATACCCCAAATATTGTCATTTCAATATTTACATTTATATTGTAAGCAATATAAAATTGAGATATTTTGCATTCCGTTTCTTTGTACTAATCTTTGAAATCTGGTATGTATTTTCCCCTTACAGTACATCTCAATTTGAACTAGCCACATTACAAGTCTTCAACTACCATACTGGACAGTGCAGATCTATAACTATATTTGGAAAACCCTACATTATTAAAGCTAATTATTTATATGCCTGAAACTCAGGTACCAGAAAAGGATTCTGAGCAGAGGGCAGATAACACAAAGGACAAAAACAACCAAAAAAATATAACACACAGGAAAGGAGAACTGGACAGAGGTTACTAGGTAATCCTTTTCTTATCTTTATAAATTACCTAACCTAATTTAAACTAAGCTCATGACTTCAGTATAAGGTGATTTGGGTTGGTGGAGGGCTGGGAGAGAGAGAAAGAACAATTTAAGTCTAGCATAGAGCCCCTAGACTTTTCCTAGTGCACAGAACTGGTTTTCTATCTGTCTCAAGGATTTCAAGTGTCCCTGTTTTGCATCAGGAAATAGAGGTAAGGTAGCAGTCCAAAATCTGACTCTGTTAAGCTCAGAAAAGTCAATACCGGGTTAATGACAATTCTCAAATAAGCAGCCTTCTCGCGTATAATTTTCTGTCAGTGACCAAACTGTTAAGCAAATCCTATTTCATTCATTAAAGTATCCTAAATGACTGACAGTTTTTCCTTCAAATGCTTCTTGACTTATCCTGCCATTTCTACTCTCCTACAACCACCCTAGTTCATGCCTTCATCATTTCTCATCTGCATTATTCTATAGCTTCCTAGCTAGTCTCCCTAATGCCATCCTTTCTACTCAGCCCTCTACCACATCACTCTTTCTAAAATATACTGCTCTCACCACACTGTCCCCTCCTTAAAAGTTATCAACGATTCCAAACTATTTACGTAACAATATCAAGCTCCTTACCCTGGAATCCGAAGCTCCTTATAAAGAAGTCACTACCTACCTTTTTGACCTTTCTCCCCAGTACTTCCTGGGAAGACTCAGGAAGGAGTGACTCAACTCCAGCCCAGTCACTGCACTCATTATCCTCTAACACTCTGTTCACTTCCACCACACCTTCATCTGGTTCTTTGTGTGTTATTCCCAAGAGAATCCATATTTCTAGAGAAGAGAAATTCTGTACTACTCTATTCTCTAAAATACTTAAGCTCAGTACCACATACAAAAAGACACTTAGTAAACAGTGGTTGGATTAATCACGAAATGTTCTTAAATACTTAAATTCAGCCTGGCAGAATTTGATCACATTAACAAATGAATTCAATTAAGATCGAGAATAGTTACAAACTATTTCAGAAAAATTCTGGAATGTAAACAGTCTTACCAATGCAAACATCAATCTTTCCTTTAATTGCAGCTTCATGGAGAGGAGTATAATTCCAATTATCACGAGCATTTGGGTCTGCACCATGTCGCAAGAGGAGATTGACTACTTCAGCATGACCAAAAGAGCATGCGTTATGAAGAGGAATAAGCCCCCCATCATCACGTGCTTGGACATTTGCACCATTCTGAAGCAAATATTCAACTACATCTTTCCGTCCAAAACCTAGAAGAAAACAAATGATCCACATTTAAATTCTCCAAAGAAAACATATCAAATTAGAATCAATAAGTACAAGCCATGCTAAAATGTTTTTGGATGCAAAACAGTAACAGATTCAAGAATTCATTGATGAAATATATCATTAACTAATCTTAATTAGAAAGTCAAAGGGTCTCTCCAATACATTAGGTAGTACTACTACTAACTTCAGAGGAAGGTTATGAAATTAGTGACTGAAAGCCCAAAGTTCAAACATTTCCCACTCTATAATAGCATTCCTAATCGCAAATGATGAGTTCTGCATATTTTGTGTGCAGACATTTTCAGGTATTCAAAGTATATACTAACCAACTCTTGCTAGAATCCCTTTCCCACATGTATCTCATGAAATGTTTCTATTGAACTGGGGGACTATGAGACAGCAACAAAAATGTTTGTATTTGTCTATGTAGTGAAGATAGAGAGAGGTGATACTAGGCAGAAGTGTGATATGAGGTGTCTTCAAAGGAGCCCTTACTTTGCCACCTGCACAACACAAGCAACTTCTGCCTAGGTAGGAGGCCTTCTTTAGAAACCCATGTCCCACAGTTCTGCTGCAATTGCCCCCGTAAGGAAAAAAACCAAAAAAGACAACTCATTTATACTGGTTAATAGATTTAGTACCAATGAGTTTCAATCTTTTACCATTCCTACGTAACAGCACCTGAAATCTTTTTACACTTGATAGTAAAAAGAAAAGGATTTCAGGCATATGTTAAAGTAGTTGGGGAGACATACCTGTGTATTGGGAGAGAGACAAAAGACCTTTACATTCATCTGAAATTTTATCAGAATATTCTTAAAACCACCAAGCCTGAATATAGTCCTTCTAAGAAGACCAGAGTGGAGTTGAATGAGAAAGCAACAACATACAATGTTTCCAAGGTGTATGTCTGAGGCTGGCCTGGCTGCAACTGAGGGAAGAGTTACATGACTGAAGAGATTAACTGTCTTGTTTTGTTTTGTTTTGTCTAAACATTCTAAGCTCTATGTCACAGAGGTGGGTGTCTTTGATACTCCCTATTCTTGATCTTTGATTCTCCCTACTCTCAAAGAGTTTACAATTTAGGATGTGGAGAAACAGTAATCTCAATATACTATAACTGTCATAAAAGAGGTATATAGAAAATGCTACTAGAACTCAAAGAAGAGAATACCTAATTGGGGGAAAGCAGAGAACAGGAAGGACTATCCCAAAGGAGAGTCCAGTGATGACATGTCAGCTGAAGGCTTACAGAAAAATGAAGGGATCATTAGGAAAATGAGAGGAGAGAAGTGAGGTGAGGAGAAAAGAGACAGGGAGTGGGAAAAAGCTAAGCAAGGAAAGAGCACTGCAGTTGAAGCAGAAGAAATAAGATGTACACAGGCATTGAAGTGTGAAAGAGCTAATCATTCATAGTAGCCAGGACACAGAATGCCCAAGTAGGCAGAAGCCAGATGAGGAAGAACCTTACAAGCCACACTAAGGTGGTGCATGGATTTTGTCCTATAGACTAGTGTTTTTCAAGCTGCTTTCAGGCGATAGATTTAATGCAATTTTTTTTGCCTTAAAAAAACTGAGATATAATTGACATATAAGGTTATATTAGTTTCAAGTGCACAACATAATGATTTGATACTTGTATATAGTGCAAAATGGACACCACAATAGTCTAGTTAACATTTATCACTATGCATAGTTAAAATTTTTTTCTTGTGATGAGAACTTTTAAGATCTACTCTCTTAGCAACTTTCAAATATATAATACAGTATTATTAACTATAGTCATCATGCTGTACATTTCATCCCCAGGACTTAATTTCACATAACATAATGCCCTCAAAGTCCATTCATGTTGTTGCAAATGGAAGATTTCATTCTTTTTTTACAGCTGAATTATATTCCATTGTGTATATACACCTCAGTTTCTTTATCCATTCATCCTTGATAGACACTTAAGTTTTTTCCTATGTCTTGGCTATTGTAAATAATGCTGCAGTGGCTCTATTTACAATAGCCAAGACATGGAAGCAACCTAAATGTCCATGGACAGATGAATGGATAAGACAAATATCATATGATATCGC
Source organism: Aethalodelphis obliquidens (assembly GCF_003676395.1). NCBI lineage: Eukaryota > Metazoa > Chordata > Mammalia > Artiodactyla > Delphinidae > Aethalodelphis > Aethalodelphis obliquidens. The sequence continues at coordinate 11,204,742 of NW_020837955.1, read as the reverse complement.
TTATAGGTGGAATCTAAAATATGATACAAATGAACTTATTTATAAAACAGAAATAAACTCACAGACATAGAAAACAAGCTTATGGTTACCAAAGGGGAAACGGAGTGTGTGTGTGTGTGTGTGTGTGTGTGTGTGTGTGTGTGAGACAAATTAGGAGTTTGTGATTAGCAGATACAAACTACTACATATAAAACTTAAATAACAAGGTTCTACTGTATAGCACAGAGAACTTTATTCAATATGTTGTAATAAACTATAATGGAAAAGAATATGAAAGAGAATATATATACATATATACACACACACATATATAAAACTGAATCACTTTGCAGTAACCAGAAACTAACACATTATAAATTAACTATACTTCAATTTAAAAAAAAGAAAAATAATGCTGCAGTGAACATGGGGGCGCACAAGCTTTTTTGAGTTAGCATTTTCTAATGAAATCCTATATAAAATTCCAATATGTGTCTCGTTCACTGCAAAAATACCCAATGCCTGGTACATAGCTGGCACTCATAAGTTGCAAATTAGCTGAATTCAATTTAAAACAATACTATTCAGGTTGAATCTGCTGCCTTCTCCTTCACAAAGACCCAAAGGAAATTACCCCCCTATTCCAGAGGCATCCTGTAGAAACAGTATGAAAAATACTGCTACATAACACATCAATGGTCACTGAAGGACAAGCAAATACTTACTAATATATTGTATATTTTAAACCCCTGTTTTGCATCTTCCTTAAAAAAAAAAAACAAAAAACTAATAACATGCTAGAAATCAACTCCTATCAGCACACATTTTATTGACTGCAAGTACCAAAATTTAACAAGTTCCTTTCTCATGAATAGTTAGGTTGTGTCTAATCTTTTGCTACTGCACACAATGTTGCCAGGAGTAACTAAAGACAGAAGAGAAAACTGACAGTATCTGACAACTTCTTTAATTTTGGGAAAAGAGATGACTATCAGATATCTGAGACACAAAGTAAAACAGGATATTTTGTGAGATAAGATTATTTGTTTTTGGAAATGCTTAGCTTGAGGAACAAATGCCCAGTAAGTAGAAGGTTCTGTGGATTTTGATCTAAGGAAATTAGTATGAGCTAGCAACTGACATTTTGAAGTCCTGACCATAAAGATGGTGTTTGAAGCCATGCAAGAAAATGAATGAAGTTGACTAGAGAGCACTACTAGTTTTCTGTTTTGTTGAAAGAAGTGTATTTTCTATCAAGGATCAATCCCTTCTACACTGTAGCCCTTGCTCAAGGTCTGCCCACTCACATCAGTCTCTCCCTCTCCACCATATCATTCCCGGAAGTATGTAAACATGTTCTATATCTTCCATCTTATTAAAAACATTCTCCCTGAATTTACTTTTCCATTTCTCTGCTCCCCTGCATATTCAAACCTCTAAGTATTGTCACCAGTTCTCTCATTTACTCTTCTCCCAAATCCAGTCTGGCCTCTTCCTTACAACTGCTTTCATCAAGGCCACTTACAATCTCCATGTTGCCAAACCCAAAAGACACATGTCTGTCCTCATCTGACTGACCTCTCAGCAACATTCGACAACTGACTACTTCCTTCCTTGTGAAACATCTCTCCGAGTTTCCATGACATCACACACTCCTGGGTTTTCCTTGTTTCATCTGTTCATTTAACAAATGATCAGGCAATATCAACCATGTAATGGACACTTTTCTGGGTGCCTGGGACATACTAGTGTACAAAACAGCCCAAATCTCTGCCTTTGAGGAACTTCTACGGAGGTGGAGCAGATGAACAACAAATGCACAAAATGAGTACGTTAGAAGGTAATTAGAGGGAGACTTCCCTGGTGGTCCAGTGGTTAAGACGTACGCTCTCAATGCAGGGGGCCCAGGTTCGACCCCTGGTCAGGGAACTAGATCCCACATGCATGCTGCAACTAAGAGCCCGCATACTGCAACCAAAGATACCATGTGCTGCAATGAAGATCTGGCATAGCCAAATACATAAATAAATAAATATTTTTTTAAAAAGGTAATTAGAGAAAGAGTAGAATAAGAAGTAATCAGGATGTGTGTATGGAGTGGGTCATAAAATGGAACAGGGAGGTCATCATAGGCCTTACTGAGATGGTGACATTTGATGAAAGACCTGAAAGAGAGAGTGTTAGCCCTACTGACCAACTGTTAGAAGGTCAGAGTAAATGGAGCCAAGTAAGAAAGGGGTAGCATAGCAGGAGATGAGGTTAGAAGTAACGAGGACCAGCTAGAGAGGCTTGAGGATCACTGTAAGAACTTTGGCTTTTTTACTCTGAGGAAAAAGGGAGTGTCACTGCAGGGTTTTGAGCTGGTAAATTACATGATATGACTTATATTTGAAAAGTACCCTCTGGCTGTTGTGTTGAGACTAGATTTAAGGGGGTTTAGGATAGAAGTAGATGAGAGATTATGGTGGTTTGGACCATAATGTGGTGGAACTTGTCAGAATATTAAGTAACAGATTCTGGGTACTCTGAAGGTAGAGCCTGCACAGTTTGCTCACATATTGGACGTGGGGTGAGGGTAAGAGTGAGGAGGTTAAGAGAGGTTGGGGCCGAGAGAGGAGTCATGGATGACTCCAAGGTTTTTGGACTAAGAAATGGAGTGGTGGAGTTGGCATCAACTCAGATGGGGAAGGCTACAGCCAAAACAGGTTCATGGCAAAAGATGAGGAATTCAGGTTTTGGACATGTCCTACTTCCCTGGGGGCTTCTTGCTTATTCCACCCCATTTTTAATGCCAGGATTCCTCAAGACTCAGTTCTCTACCCTCTTTTCCCCTCTTAGATGATCTCATCTTCTCCTATGGCTTTAAGCACCACATAGATACACAACCTGCAAATTTAAATCTCCAGTCTAGACTTTTCACCTGAATTCCAGGCTGTTTACTGGACATATCTCCACCTGGGTATTTCAAAGGCATCTCAGACTCAACATGTTCCCTAACTTCTCTTCATTCCACCGACACTGCCCCAACCCACTGTCTCCAGCCTGAACTACTGCAAAAGTCTCCTTAATTGGGTCTCTCATTTCTACTCTGTCCCCAGAGATCTTTTAAAGACAATCATCATACCATACCCCTGTTTAAAATAATTCACTGGCTTCCCACTGCTGCTTAGAATAAAATTCAATCACGCTCCCATGGCCTACAAGGTCTGCTGCATGAACTGGCCATTACCGCCTTCTCAAACTTCATTTCATACCACTCTTCCCTTTCTGAGCTGTGATCCAGCTTTCTTTCAGTTCATCAAGTATGCCAACCTTACTTCAGTGGTACATGCTGCCTGTCTGCTTGGACTCCTCCCTTGCTCTTTGCATCCCTCATTTCTACTCACTGTCTAACCTGTTTAAATGTCTCCACCTTAAGAAGGCCATTCCTGAGCATTCTATTTACAGCAGACCATTCGGCACACCCACACATTCAATTCAGTTGGTTTTCCCCTCTCCTTCACTAGAATGCAAACTTCAGAAAAAAAACACAGGAGTTTTTGTCTTTGTTGTTCACAGCAGTATCTTCTGGCACTTATTAAAACTTGTAATTACTGTTTAGTACTTATCTCCTGGACTCTCAAGTTCCATAAAAGGGGATCAATGTCTATCTTAGTTCATCATTACTTCCCCAGTGTCCTTCACACTGCATGGCACATAACAATTTGTTGATATTTGCTGAATTAATATATCACGGTATGAGAAAAGGAGACTGAGAAATAAAACTAAGAAAGAATGGCGGGCTTCCCTGGTGGCGCAGTGGTTGAGAATCTGCCTGCCAATGCAGGGGACATAGGTTTGAGCCCTGGTGCGGGAAGATCCCACATGCCGCAGAGCAACTAGGCCCATGAGCCGCAACTACTGAGCCTGCGCGTCTGGAGCCTGTGCCCCGCAACAAGAGAGGCCGCGACAGTGAAAGGCCCACGCATCGCGATGAAGAGTGGCCCCCCGCTTGCCACAACTAGAGAAAGCCCTCGCACAGAAACGAAGACCCAACACAGCCAAAAATAAATAAAAAAGCAGTTTCTTTAAAAAAAAAAAGAAAGAAAGAAAGAAAGAAAGAATGGCAAAGCAGAAGCCACGAGGGAAAATTTCAAGGAGGGAAAGGCCAAATCTGCTGCCACTATGCTCTGACCTGAATCTTCCTTACCACAGCCTGGGTACTGTTGATCACACTGTCCTCCCAAGTGAGCCACCCACAGCTGCCCCAGTCAATGGCTCTGCTATCCCAGCCACGCAGCACCCACCTGGAAGAAAAGCTTTTAAAAAAGACTTAGGTTGGAGAGTAAGAGAAAAGGAATCAAAATAAAGAAAAATTAGTAAAGGTACCTCTTTCTTTGGAAAGTTACTTGACGTGCCCAAGCACTTTGAGAAGGATCACTGTTTCTTCGGTGGTGATCGACACATGTGGAGTAGTCAAAATGGTGACTCACAGAGTAACTTCCCAAAAAAGGAGTGTGAGGTGGGCATAGAAATAGGTGTAGTAGAACATCTAGTTGTTACAACAGATAGAGTCAATTAGGAAGATATCTGTTCCAAAGGATCAGTGATCAAGCTGAAGAAAGGTCAAGTGTAGCCTTTTGTTAAAATACCATTGAGAAGAGAAGATGGCTGCCTCAAACCAGAGCCGAAGAGAGAGAATCGATACTGATGTGTCTGACTAAACACTGAAATTGAAGTTTTAGCTAGGGAGGAGACAGGGGGAGAAAGGGTTACGGTGATTTTATCTACATAGTTACCAACAGTCCAAGACACAGATGACTTCTACTTCAATAACTGTATCAACATGATTTCCTAGCCATTAAGAGGTCTGACACCCATCTGGAGACTGACTGACAGACCAGCATGTTTTCCAAGTCACAGTGTAAGGACTATATATGTGTGCAGAGGTCATGCTGCTATCCTGAGACAGTAGATAAGAGTCTGAGATTTTCAATGTTTGAAGCCACTTCTTGACATGAAAGGAATTATTTAGAGGGGGTCAGCAGGTAGCTAGTTCAAATTTTAAAATCTACTTTTGGAAGTTTGGTGAAACCTTAGCTTTAAATGGCTTCCCAAACTCTGAGGGTTAATTCCTGATAAAATCCCCATTCTTACAGTGTCAAGAATAGTTCAAAGCACTTCTGTTAAGTACTCATTTCTTGAAGAAAAAATAGTTTTGCAAGGTATATTCTGTTCATGCTCTCACTGGCCAGGTAAAACATGAATAGGCATATCCTCAGAGTCAATGCCAATCTTCATATCCTAAGGATCTCTTTATAAAGGAATCAGAAGCCTACAGTTAGCAGTCATGGCTGCTCAGGATACACTGTGGTTTATTTTATAACTATGGAATAGCACTCATCTTCAAACATGAAAATCCTGATGAAATCATACACTGAGTTTGAATCCACTATAAAGCACTGACAATGAAACAAAACAGGCTTATTTGGAAAGTAAATCTGCTGATCAATAAACTGTGTTACTTAATGGCAGGCATTGTCCCCTGTTCATTTCTGTTTACTGGACAAGGCTAGTATCTGGTATATAGGAGGACTTGACAAACATTTGTTTGGTGCATAGCTAATACTTTGTTGGAACAGTAAGCAAACGACCTCCACAGAAAATATGAAGTTAATGATTTGTGATGACTAAGAAAAGTAGTCTATACAATTTCTCTTTTGTCAAGTTTCGTTACAATCTAGATGCCATCAGTTTCAGCAGTCCCAGGAACTGTCTTGCCAACCATGACTATTGTTAACAGTATCATATTTTGCTGCTCTACTGGAAACATGCTTTCATCTGCATGGCTTCCAGAAAGCTGTGAAGCACTGGAAGTCACTATGGAGAAACCAACTTAGACTCTTAGGAAGTTTCATTGAGAGCCACCACCTCCCCCTTTTTACAGTCCAAAGGTGGAATGGGCCATTGATGATGCAGCTGGTCCAATATGAAATGACAGTGATGTCTTGCCAACCTAAAGGTAGGCTGGTGTCATGTAGGGCTTTGTCAGAAGGAAACATTCAGAAACAGAAAATGTCAACCAATGCCATGAAACAGAGAAGGCTCCTGTGGCCTAGGAGATGGGAATGTATAATCAAGCAGCCTTCAGCTTGACTTACACAGCCAGGACTCGTGTCAGATTTTTTTTAAGGGATATCATTTTATGCTTCTCATTTACTATTAACTTTAGTTTACTAAGATCTAGAAAAAGTACTTCCCACGTATATTTCTTGAGAATGAGAAACACAAGGGACAAGGTTTTGCCTAGCTCAACTTGGGACAAATAATCTGGTCAGAGTGGAAGAAACTTGGAAAAGGATGCCATGGCCTCTGGGGTGATGAAATTCTGACAACCTGAATGCGGAAATACTGTAACAAGTACTCCAGACTGGTTGTTACTGAAGTCAACTGCCTACCTCTAAATCCATCAAGAGCTGAGGAAACAGGTATAACTCAAGTCTTGATAATATACTGGGAGATCTGATAAGTCAAAAAAAATTCTGAATTATTAAATAGACTGGTTTTTATTTGATACTGGGGTTTTCTACTGATGCAGAACTTAATTATTCCCCACAGCAAAAACCAATCCTGGAAACAGAAGTCTATAATTCTAGCCCTAGGTAAGAAATGTGGGTACATTTTGTGCATCTCCCGTAATTATGACAGTGACCTACAGCCAAAAGAAGGAAATGCTTTTGAAACATTACTGGAGGTCTTCAATAGCACCATTTTGGGAAAGGATATCAGTGGCAATCACAAGAGCTATTATATCTTTGGTAGCTGAGTTGTTAAAATCTTCAATTGGAGGAATCATTCCACTTTCTTATACCAGTCAGAATCTGACTTACTGGTCCAATTGCCTACCCTATACAGAAATCCTTTCTACAGCATCTCTGAAAGATGCCAATCCAACCACTGTTTGGAGACTTCCAGCCAATCCCACAGTTGAACAGACTGTTAGAGGCAGTCTGACTCCTTGTAACCTTTCACCTACTAGCCCCTAGTTTTGACTGCCAAGGCCAGAGGAGTCATATCCTCTCACTTTTCTACTTGACTATCTTACACATATGTGTAGATAGAAACATTGTTTAACCTTAGCCTTCTTTTATCTCTAGAATAAGTAACTCTAGTTTTCGTATCAGTTGCTTGTATAATAAGTTCCAGATGCCCTAGTTCCATTTCCCTCTTCCAGGGGAAAAAAACAAACAAAAAAACCCCTCTTATATGCAATTCACTTAATTGAATATAATAAAGTTAAGTCTGACTAGTTCAATGTATATGGCTGAGTAGCATACTACAAATACAGAACAGTAACAACATGCTACAAATACAAAACAAATGTTACCTTGTTTAACTAGAACTCTAACAATGCAAGTTCTTTTTAAACCTGTCATTCTCTAGCTACATACATATGTGTCACCTCCTTTCCACCATCTCTGTACCTGAATTCCCTGAACCTAATAAATTATTTTACATATTTTCCTACTGAATGATACCTCTCTGCACACTCCAAAGAATGTTTAAGATTCTCAAGCCAGGGAATTCTATTCCTCACAGCCCAGTCCCCCAAGTTCTAAGATTCTTGAGAATACTGTGTATTTCTTTCTTTGGCTATGATGGACAACAGGATGACTTTCTCCCAAAGATTCTGTCCCTCTTCATTTTTCAGAAATGAGCTCAGAGAAGCAATCTCCTTTACTGAGATCTGCTGTTTTCTAGGGGATTATACTGTCAAGAATTTCAGATGCGATTGCTTTTAGCAAAATTAGAACTGTAGCCTTCCTACCACCAACCTGCCTCTACAAGTTTCATTCATATCCTGTGTGTGTGTGTGGGGGGGGGTGTAGGTAGGGGGCTGGTGGCAGAGCGACTGAAGAGGGAACAATTTTTCTCGTTAAGAAGTGACTTCTTAAAGCATGCTTATCTAAGAAATGTAATCTAGACCAATAATAGGAGAAAAGTTCCTATTTACATTGATTACTCTTTTCATTTGATAGAAGAACTTAACTCCTTTAGGACTGGCAATTGATTATTCCTTTAATCGAACTAAATATTTTAGATGAAAAGACAGACCAAATTTTTTCTAATCTGTTCTATCGTGATTCACTTTATTTTTCGTTCCTGTTCCTTGGAAATCCAAACAAAAGACAAAATCATGTCTACCCTACCCCCCAATAAAACCTTCAAGCTTTGATCGGCTTAAAAAAAAATTTTCCCTCCCATAGCTTACCCTATAATGTACAAACACAAGAAACTGCTTGGTCAGGCAGTTACATAGTCCCACCTACACTGAGCTTCCAATAACCTGCTTACATGCATATTAACATAACGAATAACTCACCACCTACAAAGAGTTTATAAAATATATTCTCCACATATTAAGAAAAATGCAGCTGGATGCACTTATTTAAAAATTAAAAAAAAAATTAAGAAAACAGGTTCTCTCTCATTAATCTAATAATAATTTAGATTGAATTTACTGAGCTAATTAAAAAAAGTTTCTAATATACCTGAGTTTAAATGCAGGGCTTTAAAGCTCTGATTTAATGTAGACTATTAGTAATTTTTATTTTATTAGTTTCTTTTATACCTTGACTTCTTAAGCTTATAACCTGTACCTGAGAATTTGGATAAACTGTGAGAGGTAAGTTGGTTCCTAAAATAAGTTTTCCATTTCAGTCTAAACAAACCACATGAAATCTATGTAAAAAGTACTTTGCAATGTTGGGACAGAACTCAGGGTGGGATGGTTGGGAGGAATAAGGTCAATAAGAAGCTAATCCATAATCTTAAGCCTCTAAATATTACTATTTTCAGATATGAACTCACTAATACAACAAATTCTTGAAAGGTAGCAACTAAGATCTTCTTTGGTTATTTTTATCCCACAGATCAAGTGAACAGAATATAAGTAACACTACCCCTTGGATTACATATCGTTGGTTATGACGGTTTGCCAAATCAGTTATTTAAATGCTTACTACACGGACAACCAGGACAATCCAAATTAGCTGAGGACAGGCAGCACTGATCACCAAAATTTTAGGCAAAATGGCCAAACAGAAGATTAGACTTCGGTATTCTTCATCCTTCCCCCCTTTCTGCTGCCCACAGGCTGTTTATAGTTCTCCCACCGACGGTCCCCCAAACCTTCTCCCTTAAAAGGCTCAATGGGAACCCAACAAATTTGTAATTGATGGAGAAAGCATACCTCCCAGTAGTATTTACATTTTCAAACAGGTACAGGTTAAAACAAACAAATCTCCCATTGGTAGAAAGTGTAAAAGCAATGCCTGTGAACAAGGAAATCTTTCTTATGCTCCTCTGCTCATCATTCCTACTCCAAAAAAACCAGAGTGCTTTAAAACATACCCTTCTGCTTTTTCAAAAAATTATTTTAAACAATCATGTAACGCACCAAGTGAAAAACCAGCATTATCGGAAGTATGAGACTCTATTCCCGCTTTCAACTGTGCATGGCTCACTTGAGGATACAGGTAATCACGATCCTTCCTCAAAGTGAAAAGTATAAATGCTTTATAGAAATAAGATGTAAATTTTAAAAAAACGTAATTCAAACGATCTAAATCTCAGAATGAGGCGAGGTTAGTCCCAATTTAAATTGTAGATCCAAGCTAGAGTACCTGCACCATCTTTCCTAGCATTCTACTACTTTCCACCCCAACTTGTACGTGTCTGGCAAAGATTACCCGCCCGCACACAACCTAAGTCAGATATCAATTCTCCCAAACTTGACTCTTTCCAGTTCTAGTCTCCAGAAACTTGCTAATGACGGCTACCGAGGTAAACCTATTAACGCTAATGTGTCAATGATCAATTAAGCTGCTGCCCCTAAATCACATCCCTGCATTTTACAAAAGCATTAAGAACGTAACCCAAAGGCTTTTTAAGAGTTATAGTGGAACGTGCAAGAACGATAGATTTTGGAGATAACTGGCCTTTAAATCACAAGGTCTACTACGTCCCAACTCTTTCTAGTATGTAGAGGCCTTTTAGGGTAGTAAGACCGGAAGTTGGTACAGGTATTGTCGACACAAAACAAAGCAAAAAAGCCCAAACAAACAAACGAACAAAAAAACCCACAGCTTCCAGTGAGTGCGGCACACTCGCCCCCTAGTCCCCACTCCACGACATCGAGATGACCAGGACCGGAGCCCCAGGGGGGGAGGGCGGGGGCAGAGGTGCACTGTGTCTGGTTTCGGGCCTGCGAGCCGGGGTGCGCAGGTGGAGTCTGGGGGCGAGGCGAGGCGGCGCTGGCCCCGGTTACCTGCGGCGAAGTGGAGCGGGGTGGACTTCCTCCCCGCAGTGTCGCGGCTGTTCACCTTCTCTGGCGTCACCAGCCTCTTGACTCGCTCCACGTCCCCGTTGCGGCACGCCTCGAACAGCTCCCGGGCGGCCGGTTCCACGGCCTCGGCCGACGCGCCCGCGCAGGCCGCGCCCCCGCCAGCGCAGCGGCGGCCCGACATGATCCTGGCCGCCGCCGCCGCCAGCAGCAGCGCCAGCAACGGCAGCAGGAGCCCCGGCCCCGCGAGCAGGAGGGCGAGGCCCCCCGGAGGAGACGCGCTCAGGGCCCGGGCCGCTCGGATCCCTGCTGTCACCGGGCTCGGCGCAGTCCCATGGCCGCGCCGCCGCGCGCCCCTCGCTCGGCCTCGCGACCCCGGCTGCCCCGCGGCGGCGGCAGAGGCACCGCGAACCCGCCGTTCGACCTCCGAAGCGACGCGGAGGCGGAAGCTGGCAAGGCCCCTCCTGCCAGCTCCTCAGAGCCCTGGGAGCGCACGTGACGTCGCGCTGCGCGTGCGCACTGGTCGTAGACGGCCGGGCAGGTTTCGGCGAGCTGGGCGGTGCGGAGGGGTTTGTGGGAAATGTGAGGCGAGAGCCTCCGGCTTTGGGAGGAGAGGGGGCTTCGTCCCACCGCCATCTTTGTGGTGGGTTTTGCTGAAGTCGAGCGACTCTGCTTATCGTCTTTTTTAAAGAATGGATTTCGTGATCTGAATTTCATTATTACACTGAAAAGAACTCTTGAAAGTTTTTCCCCGATCTTGCATATTATTTTGGGCTTCTTTTGTGGAAAATTTACATTTTTTCAGCTTCCACAATCCCTTTTTCCTGGGGGTTTCTTTTCTGTTTCGCTTGTTTGTTTGTACACCCCCTCCCCCATCCCCACTGTCTCTTCCCTTCCCCCGCAGCTGCTAATTTGCTGTTTCTTGTGGGCCACTTCTCGGAAATGAATGAGTTGCTTGATGGGAAGTTTGGATGAGCTGCCCCAAGGTCATTTGAAGAAAATTAGGAAAGCAATGAAAGTTTGTTCCAATTCTAAATTAATAATTGAGAGGCATGGCTTAGATTAATTAGTGTGTCCATAGTTATTAGTTTAGGACTAAATGACCACTTGTAACTCCATGTTATGCTGCTTTGGCTGAGGTGTGGATATACTGGTGACAAAGTTCAATGAGTTGCGATTTATTTATTTTTTTGCTATGAAAACAAGAAAAGCACATAATTCTCACGCTTAAGGTAGTGATCAGCTGGGTTTCTTTAAATAAAGATTTTTTTGGTGTGGACCATTTTTAAAGTCTTTTATTGAATTTGTTACAATATTGCTTCTGTTTTATGTTTTGGGGGTTTTTTGGCCAGAAGGCATGTGGGATCTTAGCTCCCCAACCTGGGATCGAACCCACACCCCCTGCATTGGAAGGTGAAGTCTTTTTTTTTTAATTAATTAATTTATTTATGTATTTATTTTTGGCTGAGTTGGGTCTTTGTTGTTTCGCCCGGGCTTTCTCTAGTTGCAGAGAGCGGGAGCTACTCTTCATTGCAGTGTGCAGCCTTCTCCTTGTGGAGCATGGGCTTCAGGCGCCTGGGCTTCAGTAGTTGTGCTTGCGGGCTCTAGAGTGCAGGCTCAGTAATCGTGGCACACGGTCTTAGTTGCTCCACGGCATGTGGGATCTTCTCGGATCAGGGCTGGAACCAGTGTCGCCTGCATTGGCAGGCGGATTCTTAACCACTGCGCCACCAGGGAAGCCCTGGAAGGTGAAGTCTTAACCACTGGACTGCAAGGGAAGTCACTCTAGACAGTCTAATCATCTGTGAATGTGAATGTTGGAAAAAGTTTCTCCTTTTCCCATCCTAGGCCTTAGGCCTTACTGGGTTGGCTAAGACCGCTAATGTAATATTGAGTAAAAGTATTAATATTGGATATGCTTGCCTTGTTCTGATTTTTAAAAGGACATCTAACCTTTTACTGTTAAGAATGATGTTTGGGGGATTTCCCTGGTAGCCCAGTGGTAAGAATCCGCCTTCCAATGCAGGGGACGCTGGTTTGATTCCTGGTTGGGGAACTAAGATCCCACATGCCGTTGGGCAACTAAGCCCACGCACCACAACTACTGAGTTCTCGCGCCTCAACGAAAGAGCCTGTGTGCCGCAAACTACAGAACCCATGCGCTCTGGACCCTGTGCACCACAACTACAGAGCCCACGCGCCCTGGAGTCCGCGTGCTGCAACTAGAGAGAGAAAACCCACACGCCACAACTAGAGAGAAGCCTGCGTGCTGCAACAAAAGATCCTGCACACCTCAACAAAGAACCCACGTGCTGCAACTAAGACCTGATGCAGCCAAAAAATAATAATAAAAAAAAAAGCCACCACTAAAAAAAAAAAAAAAAAATTTTTTTCACCTAGAAGAGAACATAGGCAAGACATTCTCTGACATAAACCGTAGCAATATTTTCTTAGTCTCCCAAGGCAAAGGAAATAAAAGCAAAAATAAACAAATGGAATCTAATCAAAGTTATAAGCTTTTGCATAGCAAAGGAAACAATAAACAAAATGAAAAGACAACCTACAGACTGGGAGAAAATAATTGTGAATGATACGACTGAAAAGGGCTTAATTTCCAAAATATACAAACAGCTCAGACAATTCAATATCAAAAAAACAACCCAATCAAAAAATGGGCAGAACTAAATAGACATTTCTCCAAAGAAGACATACAGATGGCCAACAGGCACATGAAAAGATGCTCAACTTTGCTAATTATTAGGAAAATGCAAATCAAAACTACAATGAGGTGTCATCTCACACTGGTCAGAACGGCCATCATCAAAAAGTCTATAAGGGCTTCCCTGGTGGCGCGGTGGTTGAGAGTCCGCCTGCCGATGCAGGGGACACGGGTTCGTGCCCCGATCCGGGAAGATCCCACATGCCGCAGAGTGGCTGGGCCCGTGAGCCATGGCCGCTGAGCCTGCGCGTCCAGAGCCTGTGCTCCTCAACGGGAGAGGCCACAACAGCGAGAGGCCTGCATACCGCAAAAAAAAAAAAAAAAAAAAAAGTCTATAAATAATAAATGTTGGAGAGGATGTGGAGAAAAGGGAACCCTCCCACACTGTTGGTGGGAATAGAAATTGGTGGAGCTACTATGGAAAATAGTACGGAGGTTCCTCAAAAAATGAAAATAGAGTTACAATATGATCCTGCAGTCCCACTTCTGGGCATATATCTGGAAAAGATGAAAACTCTAATTTGAAAAGATACATGCACCTCAATATTCATAGCAGCACTATTTACAACAGCCAAGACATGGAAGCAACCTACGTATCCCTCTACAGATGAATGGATAAAGAGAATGTGGCGTATATATATATATATATATATATATATATACACACACACACACACACACACACATACACACACACACACACACACAAAATGGAATATTACTTAGCCATAAAAAGACTGAAATTTTGCCATTTGCAGCAACATGAATGGACCTAGAGATTATCATACTAAGTGAAGTAAGCCAGACAAAGACAAATATTATATGATATCACTTATATATATTGAATCTAAAAAATAATAAAAATGAACTTACTTACAAAACAGAAACAGACTCACAGACATAGAAAACAAAATTATGGTTACCAAAAGGGAAAGGAGAGGGGGTGACAAATAAGGAGTTTGTGATTAGCAGATACAAACTACTATATATAAAACAGATAAAAAAAAAGGATTTACTGTAGTACAAGGAACTATATTCAATATCTTGTAATAACCTATAATGGAAAAGAGTTATAGATATCTGAATCACTGCTGTACACCCGAAACTAATATTGTAAATCAACTATACTTCGATTAAAAAAAAAATGATGTTTTTTAAGATGTTTTCCATAGTGTTTTGGTAGTTACACTTTTTTCAGGTGAAAGAGGTTTCCTTCTGTTTGCACTTTGCTAATGATTGTTGTCATGAATGGATGTTGAATCTTTATAAAATGCTTCCTTTTTTGTTAAGTTTTTATCATAATTGGATGTTGAATTTTATCAAATGATTTTTTCCTACACCTATTGAGGTATATTTTCTTCTTTTATCTGTCCATGTAGTTAATCTTATTTATGGATTTTCTAATGTCAAACCAATCAATAATTTAAAATTTTCCCACAAAGTAAACATCAAGTCCAGAGAGTTGTTTAGGCAAATTCTACCGAACTTTCACAGAATAATTCCAGTCTTGTTCAAACTCTTTCCAGATACTAGAGGAAGACAAAATACTCACTAACTCATTCTATGACACTGTTATAACCTTGAAACCAAAGCAGGTAAGGACAAGAAAGGAAAATTACAGACCACTTTCAATCATGAACATAGATATAAAACTTCTAAATAGACGATAAGCTAACAGAATCCAAAAAGGTGATGTAGAACCAGCTGGTGCTTGAAAAAAAAATACTCAAAACAAATACAACACACAAAAAATAACTCCAGAGGTGTTTATATGTATAACTAAAGCAACTGTGGGACTGAATCTGACAGTCATTTTCTTAATTGGAAACAAGATACTTTCCCTTACCTATCTTTATTTTTCCCTTCATTAAAAGGGAAGTGATGGACTTCCCTGGTGGCGCAGTGGTTAAGAATCTGCCTGCCAGTGCAGGGAACACGGGTTCGATCCCTGGTCTGGGAAGATCCCACATGCCACAGAGCAACTAAGCCCGTGTGCCATGACTACTGAGCCTCCGCTCTAGAGCCCGCAAGCCACAACTACTGAGACCACATGCCACAACTACTGAAGCCTGTGCGCCTAGAGCCTGTGCTCCACAACAAGAGAAGCCACCGCAACCAGAAGCCCACGCACCACAACGAAGAGTAGCCCCCGCTCACCGCAACTAGAGAAAGCCCTCATGCAGCAGCAAAGACCCAACGCAGCCAAAAATAAATAAATAACTAAGTTAATTAAAAAAAGGGAAGTGAACAGCTTGGACTTAGAGATAGTGAGTTAAAACAGAAATAAGGAGGTACAGAAAAAGACTATACCAGGTTGAATTGTGTCCCCCCCAAATTCATATCCACCCAGAATCTCAGAAAGTGACCATGTGAGGATGGAGGCGGAGATTGGTTTGATGCATACACAAGCCAAGGAATGCCAGGGATTGCAGGCAACCATCAGAAGCTAGAAAAGGCAAGGATCTTACCCTAGAGAGCCTTCAGAGACAGCACAGCCCTGCTAATTCCTTAATTTCAGACAGCTAGCCTCCAGAATTGTGAGAGAATAAATTTCTATTATTACAAGACACCCAGTTTGAGGTACTTTGTTATCATAGTCCTAGGGAACTAATAACAGATTATGATGCTATAAAGTGGGGTGCTGCTGTGACAAATACCTAAAAATATGGAAGTGGCTTTGGAATTGGATAGTGGGTAGAGGCTGGAAGAATTTTTAAGTGCATAATAGAAAAAAGCCTAGATTGCCTTGAAGAGATGGTTGGTAGAAAAAGAAGTTAAACATAATTCTGGTGAGGGTCTAGAAGGAAGAGAAATCTGTAGAGAAAGCTTCTGTAGTCTGAGGGCATACAAATATCACTAACAGAATGTTACCAGAAGTATGAATGATAAAATGCTTCTGATGAGGTGCCAGATAGAAATGAGGAACATATTAATGAACCCTATAGGAAAGGTAATCCTTGTTACAAAGCAGCAGCAAACTTGGCTGAATTATGTTCTACTGTTGGGTGAAAACAGAATTTATAAGAGATGAATTTGGATGGATTTCCAAGCAACATGTGGAAGGTGCAGACTGGTTTCTCCTTGTCACTTACAGTAAAATAAGAGAAGAGATAAATTGAGAAATAAACGGTTAAGGAAAATGGAACCTGCAAATGATGAATTGGAAAATTCTTAGCCTACCCAGATAGCATACTCTGGAAACAGGGCCAAGGGTATGAGTGGACAACTCTTTGCTATAGAGATCAGGTGTGTGTCATTTATGGCTCCAATCCACCATCTCAGCAGCAGCCAGCAATAGACAAGTTTACCCAGGAACACTTGTGTCTGACGGTGTGGTTTCTCTTGACATCCACAGAAGATTGACAAGGTTTTGGAGAATTTTACACCGACAGAAACACTGCCAGCCCGGATGGAAGGGGACAGAGACAGGATGAAATGAATACGCTTGAGGGCAGAGCCATGAAGGCAGAGGCCAGAGAGGGTGGGGCTTCCACCTAGGAGGGCTGAGAGGATGGAGCATCCAGCCACAAAGGATGACTCTTAAGCCTTGAAGCCTAATAGAATTTGTCTTTCTGGGTGGTGAACTGTTTTAGAAAGATAATCTCTTTACTCCTTTTTTTTTTTTTTTCAGTTTAGGAATGGCAATGTCTATCCCATGGCTGTCCCATCATTGTATTTTGGAAGCAGACAGTTTGTTTTCTAATTTCACAGGTCTGTGGACAGAGAAGAATTTTGCCCCATGATGAACCATACCCAGAGTTTAACCCATACCTGATTTAGATGACAAGATTTGGAATTTTTTTTAAGTTGACAGTACTTTGGAATTAGATTTAATGCTGCAATGGGTTAAGACTTCAGGGGACTTTGGGATGGGGTGAGTGTATTTTGCACATGGGATGGATGCGACTTTTGGGGGAGGCGGATGGCAGACTGTACTGAGTTGATAGTGTCCCCTCTAAAATCATGTCCAGTTTGAACCTCAGAATGTGACCTTATTTGGAAATAGGGTCTTTTCTAATGTAATTAAGTTGAGGTCGTATTGGATTAGGATGAGCTCTAAATACAATCACTGGAGTCCTTACGAGAAAAGACAAAGACACACAGACACAGAAACATATGGAAAAAGGTAATTTGAGGATTACCGGCAACCACTAGTAGCTAGAGGAGGCAAGAAGTATCCTCCATAGAGTGTTTCAGAGAAAGCATGGCCCTGCCAGCACCTTGATTTCAGACTTTCAGCTTGCAAATTTTGAGGGAATAAATTTCTGTTATTATAGGCCACTCAGTTTGCAGTACTCAGTTCAGCAGCCGTAGGAAATGAATACACAGGGCCACTGATACTTGTGAGAAATGCTTGTCAAATATAAGTGCTCAAAGAACTGAAAGCTCACAAGAGCATGGCAAAGTGGGCAAATGGACTAAATGTACAACTTGTGAGGGAATGAAAAGGGTTACCAACTGACCTCTGCTCAAGGGTTATGTTGTAGGAGCTTGGGGAGGAGACAGAAACTGCAAAATGATTTAGTGGAAAAGCTTTGCCTTGGTGTTTAACTTGCTGCCTAATGGAAACAGATTATATGACTATTTACTCTTCATCTTTCATAGCCTTTGAATTTCCCTAGATAAATAGTGAAAGTATTTTGGTTGTTCAGTTTCTATGGTACTTTCAGCTATTTTATGTTCATGACAGAAAATTTGGCATGTTTTGTTATGACTAAAGCTGACAGAAATGCATTCTTATTTCTTAAAAAAAAATTTACTTGTTTTTTCTTTTCACAAAATGTTTGTTGTTGAAAGTTTGAAAAATAGAAGTCAGCAAAAGGAAAAATATGCTCACAAAAGTCAACACACACACACACACACATTAACGTTCGTGTCACAGCTTGCGTTCTTTGGGAAGCTGACTCTGAGATGGAGACTAGTGTGCAGGATGTTTATTAAGGAATGGTCTTGGGATCAATACTTGTGGAAGGGAGGAGAAGGAAGCAGGATTGGGTAGAGGGAGAAGTTGAACTGAGATACAGTTCCAATCAACTAACCTGATGACAAACTCTGGATCTCAGATGGCCCTTAAAATTGTCCCAAATTTGGGCATGAGGAACAGACACTTACACCTCCTACGTTGATCAGTCATTGAATAGGAACTACCCTTCCAGGGAGGTATGATCTTGGGCCAGTTTTATTTAGGCAAAGTAATCCCCAAAGAGGGCTGAGAACAGAGGGCTCTCTTCCTGAAGTACTTCCAATGGCTGGGGGAATGAGTCCACCCATTTCTGGGTGGCACATTGCAGCATCTGCCACATATAGGTATAGAAAACTGAGTTAATCATATTCTGTAATTCATGGCTGCTATGGACTGAATGTTCGTGTCCCCCCTAAATTCGCAGGTTGAAACCCTAATCTCCAGTCTGTTGGATTTTTGGATGTGGGGGCCTTTGGGAGGTAATTAGTTCTTGAGAGTGGAGTCCTCATGATGGGATTAGTGCCCTTAGAAGAGATATAAGAGAGATGATCTCTCTCTCTACCACGTGAGGATACAGCAGCAGGTTCTCCAGAACTGTGAGAAATAAAAGTTTGCTGTTAAAGCCACACCTTCTATGGTGTTACAGTAGGTCCAGGCTGACTAAGATGGTGGCACGTTCTCACCATCTGTTTTGGCAGCCATCTCTTTTATTTTATTTTTTTCCCTTTCAACTGATCCCTAGATCCATTCTTCTACCCTGATATGTTTGGTGTATATTCCTTGATTATGAACTATTATTGAAAAATATATAATACTGTTTTGTGTATTTATGTGTTTTAAATTTATATCCGTGGTACTATGCTGTAGTTCTTTTCAGTTTTCCATCAGTTACATTGATGATACTGTGCTATTGCCGTCTATAGTTGTGCTCCTTGCTGTTTTTCCCAATATTATGTTCTTCAGATTTATATATCTTACTGTATGTTCATCTAGTACATTGCTTCCAGATGCTTCATTTTACCTCCCCATCTTTTTTAGTGATGAAAACCCAAGTTAATTCCAACTCTCACTACCATAAGCAATTTTTGTACGTATTCCCTTTAGGTAAAAAATTTTTTAAAAAAGGTATTTATGGGTTAAGGTGGATTCATATATCAATTAAAATAAAGCTAACTGCTGTAATAGATAAGCTTGAAAATCTCAGTGGCTTTTCTCACACATATGAAGTCCAGCTGGTGGTGGGGCATGCCCCACAGAATCATTCAGCGCCTAGACTGGTGGAGGCTCTGCCATCTTTCGCCGTGGTTCTAAATGTTGATAGCCAACCAACATATGCGGAAAGAAACAGAGAGAGTAGAGGACTGCATGGGAGATTTTTACAGGCCAAGCCTGAAAATGGCATATATCACTCTACTCACATTCCACAGGCTAAAGTCGCACAGTTGTTCCCAACCAAAAGGGAGGCTGGAAAATATGGCGTAGTTGAGGGTCCAGGAGAAAAAGGAATTAGGTCTGTTGAGTGGGTGGCCAGTCTCTGCCATAGTTCACTCTGCTGGCAACCGATATCTGCTTCATGCTTCTTCCCACATAGTTTACACCCCATCTTAAGAGAGACTACCCAAACTCTCATTCAGTCACTGCAGGCAACTCAAGTTCCAGAATTTCCTGGTGATATGCAATTCTTTCCATCATAGGTGGTCAAGGCACCTATGAACTAAAGAGATAAGTTATTTGTACCTCTTCTCATCCCTACTCCCACACACCCAATATATTAATGGGATGGGGCTAGAATAGCTACAATTAAAAATTCTTATTTGGAAAAGGAAAAGATGGGAGACAGCAGTCAGGGGTTCATAGTAATGATGAAATCCTCTGGGACTTGCATTGTGAATACTTCCTACCCTCGGGTGTGGGGTAATTTTTGATTAGATACTGAGCCTGTTCCTGTTGAGGAGTTCCCTTGTCCATTGTTTCTCATGGTCCTTGAGTTAACCCTCCTGAATATTCTTCCTTGTCCATTTTCCTTCCTGGCCACAGCTGAAGAGGTAGTTGAGGAGTAAACCCTTCTTGGGGACTGCAGAGTTTTCTCAGTCTGCTTGCAGCCATGCAGATCTGAAGACCTGAATTTGGAAGACCAGAAGAGTCAATGCTTCTTTAGTAGACTCTGTTTTTGACTCTGTTTTTGGTTTTGGCCAGATAATTCCTTCCAAAACTTATTAGGTTTCTGATCAGTTTGCATCTAGTCAATCCCTGGTGCCTGTAACCACAGTTAAATTCTTTCACAGACACTATCCTCAATCCTAATTTAATTTTTGCTTCCTTGATGCCACGCTTCTTTCTCTTACTATAATGATAGCTACATTAAGTCCATAAGGCTTGAGAAGGAGGGCCAACCTCTTAATTTATTCTTTGCTACCTGGCTAAGTCTTAATGGTCCTTGATTGCACAAGAGTTCTCAATGCTATTTCCTTCTGTTTAGCTTTTGTGACCCTCCTAGGCCCCACATTCTGGATTCTCTTTATTCCCTTTCATTTCTGCTTGAAATTAGCTAATTCTTACCTGAGATTATCTTGTTTTCGAATATCTTGCTAAATACAATCAGTAACAACCATAACACACAGTTAACTTTTTGTTTTCCCAATGTCTTCCCCTAAGCTATGGACCTGGTAAATACCTGGTCTGTCTTTCAAGTTATCTCTGATAACAGTTTACCATATATTTTGCCATGGCATATATGGGTCTCTATATCCATTTCCAACACTATCCCCCCAAATCATAATATTTTCCTCACTGCCTATCCACCATTAAGCCAATGCCACACGATTTAGATTTTCTTTTACAACACTCAACTTCAAGGTTCTAATTTCTGTATTAATTAAGGTAATACAAAACTACCAAAATTTCGGTGGCTTAATACAATAGAAATTTATTTCTTACACCATAAAGTCTATGTGATTGGACTGTGGGGAGGGAAGGTTTTTTTCCACATGGTCATTCAGGGATCCAGGGTAACAGAAGTTCTGACTTTCCAATGAGTTTCTTCTAAGGTTGCCCTAGCTAGTTCTGTGCCATGAGCCTAAAATACACATACATAAATATATCTCATTGGTATTACGTGTTAAAATGAAAATATTTTGGATATATTAGGTTAAATAACATGTATTATTAAAATTAATTCCCCCTGTTCCTTTTAACTTTTTAAATGTGGTTACTAGAAAATTTAAAACAACAAAGACTTATCACTTTATATCCATCAGAATGACAAAAATAGGAAGTCAGATGTGGGGATGATATGGAGAAATCAGAACCCTCTTGCACTGTTGATAACATATGGGACTTGTTCAGTTTTTACTGGGGCACAGTCATGCCCACTCATTTATGTCTTGTCCATGGTTGCTTTTGTGCTATAACAGCAGAATTGAGTAGTTGCAACAGACAGTCTGGTTCCCAAAGCCTAAAATATTGAGTATCTGGATTTTCACAGGAAAGGCTTGCTGACCACTGGCCTAGTTGATTAAAACCTGTTGTTGTCGACATTACAAATATCTTCTGCAAATGCAATCCCTGGCTGTTTAACTTTCTCTATGGTTTTCTTTGTTGAAAAAAAAATCCTTTAATTTAACGTAGTCAGATCCTTTAATTTTTACCTTAAGATTTGTGCTTTTTGGGTCTTTTTAAACAAATTTTTCCATTCTCAAAGATCATAGAGCTATACTCCTTCATTCTCTTAGCATTTCACACTTAGGCCTTTGATCCATGTCAAATTTACCTTTTTAAAAATTGACGTGGGGGTTTCCCTGGTGGCACAGTGGTTAAGAGTCCGCCTGCCAATGCAGGAGATATGGGTTCGAGCTCTGGTCCGGGAAGATCCCACATGCCACGGAGCAACTAAACCCGTCCACCACAACTACTGAGCCTGTGCTCTAGAGCCCACAAGCCACAGCTACTGAGCCCGCAGGCCACAACTACTGAAGCCCGCACGTCCTGGAGCCTGCATGCTGCAACAAGAGAAGCCACCACAATGAGAAGCCCACGCGCCTAGAGCCCATGCTCCACAACAAGAGAAGCCACCGCAATGAGAAGTCTGTGCACCGCAATGAAGAGTAGCCCCCACTCGTTGCAACTAGAGAAAGCCTGCACGCAGCAACGAAGACCCAATGCAGCCAAAAAACACCCCCCAAAAATGATGTGAAATTATTATCAAAATTAGTAGGATAAACTATTTTCCTTACAGCATCCATTAAATAATCCATTTTCCCCATTGTATTATGGTATTACCTAGAATTCCTATTTCATTCTATAATCTTGTGCAAGTTCTATGTTTCAGTTGCCTCATCTGTAAAATGATGATAATAACATTACTTACCCCATGAGGTGACTGGGCAGATTAATTCTGTTATTACAATTAAAGTACTTAGGATAGTACCTGGGATAAAAAGTCTACAGTAAGTATTGGCTATTGATATTTGTATTACCTCTTTCTGTGATATGTGTATCGTGTGTGTGTGTGTGTGTGTGTGTGTTTCATGGCAGGTGGCAGATATGCAAGAGAAGACAAGCCACAAAACACATGTAAAGCCTCTGCTCATGTCACATTCACTCACATTCCATTGACCAAAGCAAGTCCTATGGCCAAGCCCCAAAACAGTGGGGTAAGGATATCTGTCCATAGTGAAACTATGGCAGGGGCCAAAAACAAAGGAAGAATTGTGACAATATTGTCTTCCACATTATTATTGTTGCTGTTCTTATTATTTAAAAAATTCCCATATATCCATGTTCTGTTTTTGAATTTCAATTCTGTTTCAATGGTCTATTTGCCTGTTCCTGCAATAGAAGCATATGTTTTTATTATTATAACTCTGTAATATACTTTCATATCTTGTAGGTTAGCTTTCCTCCTCTTTGCTCTTCTTTTATAAAATTGACTTTTCTATTTGTGGAATTTATTTTTCTACATAAATATTAGAAAAAGTTTGAGTACCTCAAAAATTATGGAATTCTAATTAGAATTGCTTTTATTGATTAATTGGGGGAAAGACTGACATATTTCCAATGTGAATTAAGATGAGAGACTACCTTATACTCATTAGATCATTAGATAATATTAGGAGAGGGTGGGGAAACTGGGAAACCATTTATGGTTGAATGATATAGTGCTGCCATTCTGGAGAGCAGTCTCTCAATGTTTAATAAAATTTATGTGTACATGCTATGACGTAGCAATTCCTCTCAAGAGTTTTTACCTGATGCACAAGTAGACATGCACAGGATGTTCATTGCAGTTGCTTATGGTAATCAAGAGTTGGAGACAACTTACATGTCCTTAATAAAGGAATGGATAAGGAAAATATATAAGCATGTGATTGAATATGATGCAATGATCAGAAGAAATGAACTGGATTTTCATACAGCAACATAAATAAGACCTCATAAACAAGATTGTACAAAAATTGAAAAAGAATGCAATTGATAGAATAGTTTCATGTATGTAAATTAAGAAATACACGAAATAATACCACATATTTTCAAGGACAAATACATGTATTGAAAGGTAGATTGGAAGGACATACATTATATAATACATAATAAAGAGACCTTATGATGCGATGTAGAAAGAACATGGAATTGGAGACTGGGGACAGAAATAAAGAAAAAAGACAATAAATGCTACATTTTTAAAAATGTTAATGGGTCTTAACTTGAATGGATAATGATAGCTTGCCATGAAATTAATATTATCAATTCAATTCTATACACCTGAGGTAAAAAAGAAGGCTCTGCTAATAGTTTACTAAGGTATAACACTTTTTGAAAGGATTCTATTTTTATTTTGTAAATATTTTAGTTTATCTATACCAATATGAAATAAATGAAATAAAATTAACATTTTGCTTCCATCTTTTAAAATTGCAAATTACTTTATTAGGTTAGTGCAGCATATATTTACTTAATAAGAGCATTTCTATTCCTATGAAAACCTTACCACATTCTCTTTTTGCTTCAATCCTGAACAAAATTTATTTTCAATGTCCTTTATTAATTGCATGTTTGTTTTTATTGTGTATATTTATTTTTCTCATTTGTTTCTTGACAAAATAGTCAAATGGCAAGTTCTCTTAATTAATTTAAATTCACATTTTGTCAAAAGGCACACTAATTACTATACAGTTAGTATTTAGAGATCATAATATACTTGATTAAAAAAAAGAGAGAGAAATTCTCTTATTCAGCAATCTAACTTCCTTAAGCAAAATCAATAGCTTCACTGAAGGGGAAGCTCTAAAACTCTGTGGTTGGGACTTCTACTTTTAGCATGGTAGAGTAACTTATGTCAGAAAAATGCATCCTTTCAGAATAACTAGAGAGAAGTTGGATAAAACAACAACAAAAACAAATAAAATTTCTTTATGGGTATTGGAAAGCTGATAAACAACTTAGAACTTGAGAGGTCAAGATTCTGGAGAGGAGAAAACGACGGAGAGCTGAACTAACATTCTGCAGACGTTTTTCCAAAGGGTATTTCACAATTCTGGGCTCAAGGAATGTGGCTGAACATGCAATAAAAGTCTTGGGCAAAGGACAGCTGCTGGAAGGCAGAAAAACCATCAGAGCATCTGGTAATCCTGTGGGTCTAAAGCAACACAAATTAGAGCCTGGAGGGGTAGAAAAATGAACTCAACTGGTCAGGTTTTTTTTTTTTAAAGCATTTTGCTGAATTCTGAAGCTGTATAATATAGGAGGCAGAAAGTTTCTGAAAAGCAGAGTGGGGTTTCTGGCTGTCCCAGGCTACTTACCAGTCAAGGATTAGAGTTCAAGACAAGCCATGGGAGAAAGGCCCTGGGGAACTAGTCAGGCTTTTAGTTGGAACTTTGCAGGCTATGCTCTAGGGTGGGAGTGATGAAGAGGTAGAAAAAGCTTTAGTAAAACTGCAGCATAACCTTGAGTTAGCTCAGTCTGTGATTGGATTAAGGTGACCAGCCCTAACTCTACCTACCTAGCAGATGAAATGGTGAATCCTCTCTAGAGATTCCCTCCTCATCCAGAATTTCTACAACTTTTCAACACAATATCTGACTGTCAACTAAAGAGTACTAGGCATGCCAAGAAATAGGACACAATAACAAAAAACATAAGGGAAAAACCAGACAGGTGATTCAGAATTATAGATATCCATAAAATTTTTAATATAATCATGGTAAATAAAGAAAATAGAGAAAATAGAGGAAAAAGAAGAAAGAACTAGATTAAGAAAATAGAGAAAAAGAAGGAAGAACTAGATTAAGAAAAAGAGAATTTCACCAGTGACAGATAGGACATAGCAAACAGGTCTAACATATACGTAACTGGAGTCCCAGCAGACTAGGAGAAAAAGAGAAAGCAAATGCTCCAAGATAGAAAAAGAAAATGTGGAAAAAAAGTGAAGGGTAGTGAAAAAGCTAAATATATGAATAAATATATAGATAAACATGAATGGATTCTGAGTGTATAAAACAACAGTAATGTTCTTTGCAATTTTAAAATATGTGGAATTAAATCCACGATAACAATAACACAGCAGGCAGGAAATGGCAAATGGAATTAAAGTGTTCTAAAGTCTTAGCATTGTCAGGGAAGTAATAAAAGTAATAATTAATTTTAGACTGTGTGGTGGGTTAAATTGTGTTCCTCCAAAAAAATATGTGAAATGCTGACCCCAGATACTCAGAATGATCTTATTTGAAAATAGGGTCACTGGAGAATTATTAGTGAAGTAGAGATAAGGTCATACTCCAGTATGGTGTTCTTATAAGAAAACAGCCACGTGACGACACAGAGACATAGGAAGAATGTCATACGAAGATGTAGGCAGAGATTGGAACGATGCATCTACAAACCAAGGAATGCCAAAGATTGCTGGCTATCACCAGAATCTAGAAGAGAGGCATGGAATAGTTCTCTCTCAGAGCCCTCAGAAAGAACCAACGCTTCTCACCTTGAGTTTTGGACTTCTAGCCTTCAGAACTATGACAGAATACATTTCTGTTGTTTTAAGCCATCTAGCTTGTAGTACTTAGTTATGGCAGCCTTAGGAAATTAGTACATGTGGTAATAAATTATAGTATTTAGGCTAACCACTAAAAGAATAGCTTAAAAAGTATAAATAAACAATAGATGGAAAATATAGCATTATTTAATAATAATAATGTAGCATTATTTAACTAAACCAAAAGAAGATAAGAAATGAAAGATAAAAACCATCTGGGTGAGATGTAAAACAAGTAATAAGATAGTAAACTTATTATAATATTATGCATTAATCATTACATTACATTAAGTGTACATTTAGTTACATTAAATGTAAATGAACTAAATATTTCAATGAAAAGATTGTCATATTGGTTAGAAAACAGAATCCTATTATATGCTGCTTACAAGAAACATACCTTGATATAAGAACACAGAAAATGTGAATCTAAAAGAATTAATGAAATAAAAACGGATGTAGCTATATCAATATTAGACAAGAACATGTTACAGCAAGAAATATTACTAGGAGTAAAGAGAAACATTTAATAATTTTAAAGACATGAATCCTTCAGGAAGATGTAACAATTTTAGATTTATATACACTCAATAAGACAGCTTCAAAGTACATGAAGCAAAAATTTGACAGAACTAAAAGACGAAATAGGGAAATCCACAGTCACAGTGAAACACTTTAACGTGGATCTCTCAACACCTGTTAGAACAAGCAGACAAAATATCAGTAAGTATAAAGATTTGAACAACATGATTAACAAAACAACTGACCTACATAGAACACTACACACAACAACATAATACACATTCATTTCAAATGCATGTGGAACATTTATCAAAATTGACCATATGCTGGATCATAAAGCATGTGTCATAAAAATTTCAAAGGTTTGCAATAATACAGAATGTGTTCTTTGACCATAGTGAATTCAGTTAGAAATCAAAAACTGGTAACTAGAAAACCCTCAACTTTAAAGAAATTAAGCAATATAATTTTAAATAAGTCATGGCTCAAAAAATCATGATGGAAACTAGAAAGTATTTTGAATTGACTGATAATGAAAATATAACATATTAATACCCATAGCTGCTACTAATGCTGTGTTTATAGGAAAATATATAGCTTTAAATGCATAATCAGAAAAGAAGGAAGACTGAAAATAAAGAATCTAAATATTTACCTTGATAAATTAGAAAACAGCAGCAAAATATCAATAAATCTACAAAAGTAGAAAGTAAATAAAGATAAGAGCAGAAATAATTAAATATATAACAAATGCACAATAGAGAAAAACAGAACAAAAAATTACATCTTTGAACAGACTAATAAATTTGGCAGACTTATCAAGATAAGTCAAGGAAAAAAGAGAGAAAGCACAAAATTCCAATATCAGGAATAAAAAGAAACTCCTACAGATCTTACAGACATTAAAAATATAATAACTGATATATACAACCCATGTTGTATAGTCTCGTATCTAAATAGGTTGATTCTGTAATTTAAAAAGTTTCCAATAAAGAAATCTTCAGGCCCACATGGCCTTATGGGATTCTTCCAAATATTTAAGGAAGCAATATTAATTTTATACATCCCCTCCAGAGAAGGGAAAAAGATGGAACACTTCTAACTTATGTTAAGAGGCTAGCATAACTTTTGGTACTGAAGCTTGAAAAGGACATTTAAGAAATGAAAATTAGAGTCCAATCTCTTTCAAGAACAGATATATAAATATCCTAAACAAAATACTAGCACACTGAACCCATCGATATATAAAAAGGATGATATATCATGACCAAATTGGCTTTGAATGAAAATTAATCAGTGTAAGTCACCATATTAACAGAAAAAAGAGGAAACTCACATGATGGTGTCAGTAGATACAGAAAAAGCATTTGATCATGCAATAATCATTCGTGATTAAAAACTCTTAGCAAATAGTTTCTTTGCTCTGCACCTGAAACTATCACAACATTGTTAATCAGCTATACTCCAATATAAAATAAAAAGTTAAAAAAAAACTCTTAGCAAATAGAATAGAAGAAATTTATTTTATCTGATAAAGAATATCTAAGGGGCTTCCCTGGTGATCCAGTGGTTAAAACTCCACGCTCCCAATACAGGGGGCCTGGGTTTGATCCCTGGACAGGGAACAAGATCCCACATGCCACAACTAAAGATCCCACATGCAGCAATGAAGATCCTGCGTGCTGCAACTAAGACACAGCACAGCCAAATAAGCAAATATTAAAAGAAAAAAAAGAATATCTACAAAAATACCTAGAGAAAACATAATCCTTAAGAGTGAGTATTTGAAAACACCCCCTTGATATGGGCAATGAGACAAGCTTACCTTTTATCACTCAACATTGTACTGGAGGTCTGAGCCAGTCCAAAAGAGTCAAGAAAAGGAAGAAGGAGACACATTAATCTCCGATGATATGGTTATGTGTGTAGAAAATCCAAAAGAGTTCATGAACTATTAAAACAAATAACTGAATTTAAGCAAGGTTGCAGGATGCATGATCAAAATGTAAAAGTCAATTTGTGTTTTTATATACCAGTCACAAACTACAGCAAATAAAATTTTAAAAGATAAAATCTATAATTGCATAAAAAAACACATCAGATATCTGGCAATAAATATGATGAAATATGGGCAAGACCACCATATCAAAAAACTACAAATCATTACTGAAAGAAATTTAAAATGATCAAATTAATAGAAGTCTATATCATGTTCATGAATTGGAAGACCCAATCTGTAAAAATGCTGTATCAATCAGGGATCAACCAGAAAAGCAGAATCACTAAGACAGGATAAATAAATAAATGCACACATATTATATATACATATAATATATATACATACCTGTATATATATGTATAATATATATATATGAGATTTGTGATAAGAATTTGACCTTACACAGTGTGGGAGTTGGTCAAAGAGTCTCTGTAAAGCTGTTGTCTTTGTGTCTCATGCTGGAGCTTGAAATCTGTATGGCAGGCAGCTGAGAAAGGAGGATGGATATGAAGTGGGTAGAGCAAAGAAAAGCTGGAACACATGAGAACACATGAGTGAGCTCAGCTCTCACTGCCTCCAATCTTGGTGATGTGGGTGTCCTGCAGGAGGTACTGGTGCCCACTATCAAGGAGTCAGAGAAGCTGTAAGAGGATTCAGAGGAAGCTGGAGCAATTATAGGCCTGACTGCTGTTTCTATACCAGCAAAGTGAGCCAAAAGATAAGTGGCACTGTTCATGAGCTCTAACGATGCCTGCTCTGGAATTCTGAACATGAAAATCATGACTGCTGCTTCACTTCTGTCCTCCAAATCTCAGGCAAAAAAAAATCTCCCATGCTCACTCTAACCAAAAAGCAATCAGGGAAGGGAATTCTGGGACATGTAGTTTTGCTTACCTAAATTTACACATTATAAAGCCACCACAGACATCAATTTTCCGCCAAACTGACTTAATCCAATTCCAATAACAATCCCAGCTGTTGTTTTTATTCTCCCTGTAGAAATTGACAAGTTGATTCTAAGATTTATCTGGAAACGCAAAAGATCAAGAGCAGTTAATAGAACCTTGAAGAACAAGGCTTAGGGACTTACACTACCAGATATCAAGACTTGTTATATTGTTACAGTAGAACATAATGGGCCCAAGGAGAGAAAAATAGAAAAAGGAAAGAGAATAGAAAGTCCAGAAACAAACCTATATATGTATATATATATATTTATATATATATTTATATATATTTATATACATATTTACCTCATTTGTGACAAAGATGAAACTATAGTACAGTAGTGAAATGATGTCATCTAAATAAATAGTGCTGGGACAACTTGATATCTGTATGAAAAAATGAGTTTTTGTCCTTGCTTCACACCATACACAAAAAGCAATTGCAGGTGGATTATATCTAAATATAAAGGGTTAAATAATAAATCTCCAAGAAGAAATCATAGAGTAATATATTTATGCATTTGGAACTGGCAAAGAGTTTTAAAAACAGGACTCGGGCTTCCCTGGTGGCGCAGTGGTTGAAAGTCCGCCTGCCGACGCAGGGGACAAGGGTTCGTGCCCCGGTCCAGGAAGATCCCACATGCCGCAGAGCGGCTGGGCCCGTGAGCCATGGCCGCTGAGCCTGCGCATCCGGAGTCTGTGCTCCGCGCAACGGGAGAGGCCACAACAGTGAGAGGCCCGCGTACTGCAAAAAAAAAAAAAAAAGGACTCAAAGAGTGTGCTAACCATAAAGAAAAAAAATGATAGGGACTTCCCTGGTGGCACAGTGGTTAAGAATCCGCCTGCCAATGCAGGGGACACGGGTTCAATCCCTGGTCCGGGAAGATCCCACATGCTGCTGAGCAACAAAGCCTGTGCGCCACAACTACTAAGCCTGTGCTCTAGAGCCCGCGAGCCACAACTACTGAGACTGCGTGCTGCAACTACTGAAGCCCATGTGCCTAGAGCCCGTGCTCTGCAACAAGGGAAGCCGCCACAATGAGAAGCCCGCACGTCACAACAAAGACCCAAAGCAGCCAAAGATAAATAAATAAATAAATAAATAAATAAATATATAAATCTTTAAAAAAATGATAAATTGGATTTTGTTCATCAAAGATACCACTACAGAGTAAAAAGTCAAGCCCCAGAGTGGGAAGAGATGGTTACAATATATTTATATCTGACCACCGATTTGACAAACCTCAGATATATAAACAACTCCTACACATTAATTTTAAAAAGGATATAAAAAACTATAGAAAAATGAACAAAAGATTATAATGTTCTTAACCTGTAAGCATATAAACAATTTCAGTAGGAAATGCAATTTAAATCCACAATGAGATATCACGCTTACTTATCAGAATGGCTACAATATAAAAGGACTGACTACCAAATGCTGGGGAAGAACTAGAGCACTGGAACTCTTATACCCTGCTGGTGAGAGTGTAGATGGTTACAACCATTTCAGAAAACTGGCAATGTCTACCAAAGCTGAACATATGCAAATCCCATGACCCAGCAATCTCACTTCTAGGTATATCCCCACCCCAAGAAATGCATATGCATTTCGGTTCCAGAACTTCATAGAAGCACTATTCATGATAGTTCCAAACTAGAAAACACATGTGTCCATTAATAATAGAATGAATAAAAAGTTGTATTCCACAGCAGTGAAAACAACACGGATGAGACCCACAAACACAATGGAAAGCAAAAGAACTGAGAAGATTCATATAAGTTTCAAAAACAGGCAAAAGTCTAACAGCATTAGAAGCCAGGGTTATGGTCACCATCTTGGGCAAGTAACCAGGGGGGAGAATAATGGGCTTCTGGGTGGCTGTAGTACTCTTAGTACTCTAAGTCTTGATCTAGGCGCTGATTACTTGGGTGTAACCAAACAAATAGAAAATAGAATCTAAAAGGATAAAATCTACAATCGCACAAAAACATTTATATTCATTTCACTTTGTGAAAATTTATCAAGCTGTACGCTTACAATTTGTGCACTTTTCTTTAGTTATGTTATACTTCAATAAGAAGTTTTCAAGGTGCTCAATTTTTCTACTAATCAAATAACAAATTATCAAATACTAATAAATAACAAAGCATGTGAGGGGGAAGAAACAATCTCATTGATGATCAGAGTAGAAATTGCAGCATATGATAAATTCTACTCAATGGATTATGTTTTAACTTAAAAGTATCTTTATCACCTGGGGAAAAATGCAACACTAATGTCAACTATAAATATCAGTAGTCAATCTTTTCTCCCAAATATCAAACACTTAATTTTTATAATCAACAAGTACTTTTATTTATTTTTTATTTTTTTTTACATCTTTATTGGAGTATAATTGCTTTACAATGGTGTGTTAGCTTCTGCTTTATAACAAAGTGAATCAGTTATACGTATATATATGTTCCCATATCTCTTCCCTCTTGCGTCTCCCTCCCTCCCACCCTCCCAACAAGTACTTTTTGATCTGAGAATATGAACAACAATTACAAAGAGATAATTTTTATATATGTCTTTCAGTCTTTCTTTTGGGTAAAATTCCTTATTTCTTTAAGAAAATTTTCAGATATTGTTTAAGGCTACAAACTTGCAATGAGTAGTAAATAAGTCCTAGAAATTTGTGCATTAGCATAGTCTAGTGAATATAGACAACAATATTGTATTATAATCGACAAACTTGATAAGAGACTAGAACTTAATTGATCCAACCACGAAAAAGAAATGATAATTATGTAATGTGATAGAGGTGTTAATTATTGCTACAATGCCAATCATATTACAATATATAAATATAACAAATTAACATGTTGTACACCTTAAATTTATACAATACTATGAGTTCAATTAAAAGGAGAAAAAATTTAACCAGAAACAAAAATAATTTCTCTATTTTTTAAAAGCACATTACGTTTTTAACATTTATTGACTTTTTTCAAAGTGGTGCCTAAAAAAAATGGAATCATAGATAAAAGCTTTGTATTAGTAAGTCTACTAAATGGCTGCATATATATATACTTCTCTGTAAAAGGTAGGCTTTAAAATTTGCAAATTGCTACAAGCTGGCATAGCTCTTACAGTTCTTGGTAAAGACAGCCATCTAGTGGAAATGGCTTTACTCATTTTTAGAGACTGGCAAATAGCATGAATATGAACCTTCAGCCCAACTACAAAGTGCAATGTTGGTTTAAGGCTTAAAAAGAAATATAAAAAAAGCGTTCAGTTGCTTCCTTATGTCCAGGTCTGAAAGTGAAGTGGGGGAGGGGAGGCAAGTTGTGGGGTAGGGAGAGAAATTGGTGCTTTGCACATAGTCTGGGGAATAGTGTGCCATTAGAGTAGAGAGAGCTCTGGACTCAAACATGCACTGCTTTGAGCTGCATCGAATGCTCTTTCAAGGAAGTAGGAAGAAGAAAATTTTGCAGGATAGCAGGAAGTTTCGTAATGAAAGCTGAACAACTAGCACCTAGTTGTGATGTCAGAAGTTCAGTTAGTTAGTAGTCATCAACCCAATTAGAGCTCCAGGTGAGTATTCCTTTAAGTTGATGGTTTAAATAACGAAAGCATTGTACTATACCAAATGCACCCTAAAGGCTCCAATTCTGAGAAGGAATGGTGTAAAGCAGAGTCTGAATTAGGGGTGAGGAAACCTGAGTTAGGTCTGCTTCTTGTGTGTACAATCTATATGACTCTGCTCATTTTACTTACCCAAATTACAGTTTTCTTGTTTAAAAAAATAGACAGTACAGTATAGTAATAATACCCATTTCCATGACTCATACCTAGGGAGAGAAAGAGTCTCTCCTTTTGATTCCTGTCTGAAACCTTGGATGCTAGTTGTAAATCAGTGCTACCCAGAGGCACAGGGTAAAACACTCTCTCATCATAGCTTACCATGAAACTGTGTTTTTCTAACTTTTGATGTCCACAGACCATTTAATGGATTTTTAGAGCATATGCAAATCACCAAATTTAGCCTTAAAATCTATTAGCATTAAAAAATAAAGCATAGGGACTTCCCTGGTGGTGCAGTGGTTAAGAATCCGCCTGCCAATGGAGGAGACACGGGTTTGCTCCCTGGTCCGGGAAGATCCCACATGCCATGGAGCAACTAAGCCCGTGTACCACAACTACTGAGCCTGCGCTCTAGAACCCGCTAGCCACAACTACTGAAGCCCACGTGCTTAGAGCCCACGCTCCACAGCAAGAGAACCCACAGCAATGAGAAGCCCGCGCACCGCAAGAGTAGCCCCCGCTCGCCGCCAACTAGAGAAAGCCTGCATGCAGCAATGAAGGCCCAGCGCAACCAAAAATAAATAAATACAATAAATTAATTTAAAAAATAAAGCATATTAAAATTATTAATAATAATCTCTGACCGGTTTGATCATGGATAACTTGAACTGACTACTGAGCCCGTGCTCTAGAGCCCGCGAGCCACAGCTACTGAGTCCTCGTGCCACAACTACTGAAGCCTGTGCACCTAGAGCCTGTGCTTCGCAACAAGAGAAGCCACTGCAATGAGACGCCCGCACACCACAATGAAGAGTAACCAACGAAGACCCAACGCAGCCAAAAGAAAAAAAAAAGGTCATGAGAAACCTAGGGGCAGGATGGGAATAAAGATGCAGACTTACTAGAGAGTGGACTTGAGAATACGGGGAGGAGGAAGGGTAAGCTGGGACAAAGTGAGAGAGTGGCATTGACATATATACACTACCAAATGTAAAATCGATAGCTAGTGGGAAGCAGCCACATAGCACAGGGAAAACAGCTCGGTGCTTTGTGACCACCTAGAGGGCTGGGGCAGGGAGGGTGGGAGGGAGGGAGACGCAAGACGGAAGAGATATGGGGATATATGTATATGTATAGTTGATTCACTTTGTTATAAAGCAGAAATTAACACACCATTGTAAAGCAATTATATTCCAATAAAGATGTTAAAAATAAATAAATGAAATATTTCTTCTCATTGCAAACTTAAAGTATTTATTAGCTGTCCTTAATCATTGGCACAATTCACTATTTTCTTCAATGCTGAGTGAAGACCCAGAGGTATGTGTAGATTACCCGCTGAGCTATGGATCTGTGTTTAGACACCGGTTCTTTTACTTGCATAGCAGCACATCCCTTGCTCTAATATAGCTGGTACTCCATCATTACTAAATCCACCACACCTTTTCCATTTCACATCACAGGTTCACAAAATAATTGTCAATCATAAACTCTCCCCCTGTAGCATGAGGTTTCAGTGTTAAATACATAAAGCCATCATGTGCGTATCTACTGCCTGTATAAAATATATAGAGTTACGAGGTGACTCATAATTTCAGTGCTTTTAAGCAACTGTAGAGTGAAGTAGCTTCTAAACTGGGTATGTGATAGTAATTGCCTTCCACAGCTATATTCCAGGTATTCAGAATTCAATAGTGTTATTTGATAAATAAATTTTGCTAAATGCTTTCTAAGAGGAAAGTATCAATTTTACTGATATGGCTCTTAGTACAATCATCGTATTAATACCATCACTTATAGCTGTTTTTACTATGAGGAATGAAATTTTGAATGATGTTTCTTTAATTTTGTCCTCTTTTTTGCCTTTAGCAACCCAAATTCCTCAATTTAAAGCTGGGAAGCATTATTTTGTGCATATTTGGCTTACTAGAGGGATCATGGTATTTTAATTAAAAATGACCCTTATGTTTCCATGGCATGGACCGTTTGACAAGTTTCCATAACAGATAATGCTCTGGAGACTAGGACAACAATTCTAATAAGAAAATGTGCAAAGGATATGAACATGAATTTGCCTAACTTACAATGCAGGGAACTCCAATAAGCAAATTAAGAAATGCTTAAATGCATCAATAATCAGAGAAATTCAAATTAAAGCGATGAGATATCAGTTTCTATTTCTTAGAAAGCTATATCATGCCAAATTTGGAGTTACAGGAACTCTCAGGGACAGCTGGTACCAGTAGACAGGTGTAATCTAGCAGTACTTGATAAAATTAAAGTTTTATCAAGTATGATATATAAAATTATATATTATATACATTAATATATAACTCTGCTCCCAGATATGTGTGCCAAGGAAATTTCACATAGGTAAATGTGGGAACTCATTTAAGAATTTTAATTTCAGCATTATTTGTAGTGGTAGGTGGTGGGATGTTCCCTTGAGTGTCCATTACTGGGACAGGGGCTAGGTGTGGTGGTTCCACACCACAGAACAAGGCAATAATCAGAAATAGCTAAGCAGATTTACACATGGCAGTATAGATGAACTTAAAAGCATAGTGTAGAATGAAAAAAAGAAATAAAATATATAGCAAAATACTATTTAAGTAAATTATAATTATCTTTACACAAAACAATATATTTTGTAAGTACACTTAACAGCCAAAAAGATATCTATTCAATTCATTGGCATGGTTGCCTATGAGGGATGAAGGAGAAAGGCATGAGGAATAGGGGTTAAAGGAAATAAATAAAATAAGGGCGAGGCCATGCACAGACCAATGATGATAATGGGCCATGAAGTGGAGAATATGATTAAATCAACCCTGTGCACCTGGGGCATCCACCCCACCTTCCCACCTCCACAAAAAAACCCAAAAAAGATCTATGATTAAAAACGTCTGCACCCTTACAATCATGTCTTTGTCTTGCATGTATATCTCATGTCTTCAGATAAAGTTGTTCCAAGCAAGTTTGGGCATACCTGACTTAGAAAATCTTGCTTTTGAATTTGCCTTTGAAAAGGAGCTGTGAAGGACTAATATTTAACAGATTTTATGCTTTTCCCAAACCATAATAACCAGAATTAAAGAGCTCCTCCAAGCCGAAGCCAAAATGGAAATAGAATAAAACTAGAATGAGATATATAATACTATTTATAGAAATGAAAATTACCTTCACACAAAACAATATATTTTGCAAGAACACTTATAAACAGAAAGATACTCATTCAACTCATTGCTGTTAAGGAATGGAAGGGATGCTTCCATATACATCCCTACTGGCTTGCAATAGTAAGAATGTTTAGAGATGGGGAGAGGTTTGAAGGAAATTCACTAGATTCTAGGCACTGAAATAGATATTTCATATAGATTCTCTCATTTAATTCCTACAACAGCCCTGTGAAGTAGGTTATTATCTCTATTTTATAGGAAATAGGAAAACTGAGACTGAAAAGCATTCTAAATATCATGTAGCTCTTGAGTGGTAGAACTGGGACTCAAATCTTGATTAATTCTGACGAAGAGCATAATAAAAATCACGGATATGCTTGAATCTGTTTGGTTTTGTCCTCACACTAGACAATCATGGCTTAAATGATATAGATACTGGGCTTCCCTGGTGGCGCAGTGGTTGAGAGTCCGCCTGCCGATGCAGGGGACACGGGTTCGTGCCCCGGTCCGGGAAGATCCCACATGCCGCGGAGCGGCTCGGCCCGTGAGCCATGGCCGCTGAGCCTGCGCGTCCGGAGCCTGTGCTCCGCAATGGGAGAGGCCACAACAGTGAGAGGCCCGTGTACCGCAAAAAAAAAAAACAAAACAAAAAACTATCTATATCTATCTATATAGATAGATATAGATAGATAGATAACTGGTAGAGAGATCCTAAGGAAAAATCAGGCCCAGACCCTTGAGAGTAACTTAACCTGTAATTAGAAGCGTTTAGTTTTTCAATTCTCCTAGTTATGTGGTATTTTTCCATGGACTTTAAAAACATATTTGTTACTCTTTAACTATGTTAAACGTAGAAGATGCAGTGGTCTGGTTTGTGCATATCATGCTGCATCAAGCTGACATCTTACCCTCTAGCTAGTTACTCATGAAGTAGAGCACATGATAATCAGACATTTGATACTGGAATTGATTGAAGTCGGAGCTCTGGATTTCCTGTTAGACTCATGTCAATGAATCCAGTAGAAAAGAGTTTAAAGTAGTTCATATCTATTGTCATATCATAATGTGATATTGGCATAAAACGAGTATGCAGCCTTCTAAAATAAGTTTCCTGAGAAAAAATTTTACATTTCTCCTTAAAACACTTTATAATGAATACTAAATACATCTGTATTCAGATTTATAGAGAAATAAATGATCTATTGGATCTATTGGTATCCAGTTTTAATATACTGACCTTAAAACTTCAATTATAGATTACCCACAGTTCACTTTTTAAAATTTCTGTTGTTCGGGAAGAGGACAGGAAAAACGAGCCAGAGGACAGAAAAGGGAAAGTGGGCAATGTAGTAATGACTGGTGACAAAAAAAGTTGTTTTTGTTTTGTTTTGTTTTTGTAAATTGAGAAGAGAAAGAAAATAGGCCAAAAGGAGAAGTAGAAATCTAAATGACTTGCTATTGGTAACGGGACAGAAGGGAGTATGAATTTGACTTGCTTGGTTAAAAAAATATTTGAAAAAATGAAGTGTGTTGGTGGATGTGTGGGTACAAACAGAAACGATTAGAAGTTGGACTTTTTGTTTTGGAAGATTTATTTCCAAGTCTACAGGCTCATCCTGGAAAAGCTTACTTGGTATGTTCACTGCCAACGACATCAGCTAATGACTACAATAAAGGAAATAGGCAGGGTCCACATTTGGAAGAGAATATAGTCTTCCCTTTACATCATGGACTGGCACCCTTTTATTTATTTATTTATTTATTTATTTTATTTTTGGGCCCTGCTGAGCCACATGTGGGATCTTAGTTCTCCCACCAGGGATCGAACCCCTGCCACCTGTAGTGGAAACGTGGAGTCCTAACCACTGGACTGCCAGGGAATTCCCACTCCTTCCTTTCTAATTTGGATTCCTTTTATTTCTTTTTCTTGCCTGATTACTCTGAGTAGGACTTCCAGTACTATGTTGAACATGAGTGGTGAGACTGGTGAGTGGGCACCCTTGTCTTGTTCCTGATCTTAGAGGAGAAGCTTTCAATCTGTCACCACTGAGTATGATGTTAGCTGTGGGCTTGTCATATATGGCTTTTATTATGTTAATGGATGACCCACATCCATTAAATCAGAATTATTTTAGATTGGGATCAGCCACTGGCTCGGCTCTGCAGATGGGCAGAACTGCTCTGGCACTGCTGCAAGCAGGAACACGGTTTGCCAAGATTGGAGACTGGTTGCTGGAAGCCCTGCTCCCCTTCTCCATCTCTATCTGATCCCCAGTGGTTGAGCCCTGAAGATCCCCCCAGTGGTCCCTGCGAGATGAGAACTGAGTGAACCTCCTGGGAAGAATCCTGCAGTGCTGGGGGAGCTGGATATCCACCTTGGGCTCTCTTTTCCCACTGGAAAAATTGTAGTCCTAGGGGAGTCCTCTTGGTGCAGTGCTATGCTGGCCTAGGGGAGGGGTGACATGGTCAGAGTGCCCCCTGACACTTCGAAAGGGGTCCTTCTCAGTCTCTGTGGTCCAGGAGTATGCTTTAGCCTCAACCCCCGTTTCTGGGATTTTCAGTGGTGCCATGTCTATGGATGGTTGCTGATGGTGTTTTGTGAGAAGGACTGAAGTTGGGAATGATTATGTTGCCATCTGGATGGCATCACTTTTAGCCAGGCTTCTGATATAAGAGAAGGTGCATTTAGATATCAGAGAAGTACATTCTCTGGCATGAACTTAAAAAGCAAATCTTTTGTGTTGGTTCTTTGAAGGGAGAGTCGTATTCTTGTATAAAACATGCAAGACTCATAGTTGACAAGTTAGGAGCCTGGTCTGAGAGCCTCTTTACTCTGTACTTAGATCAGCTACTGATGAATGATGAAATTTGGGGAAGTATGGCTCTTCAAAGGACCTTTTATTTTCATTATTTAAAGAGCAGAGGCTAGAAAATACGATCTACCAATGAAGTGACAGGGAGTTGGATCTCACTGTCAGGTGATCTAAGGCAGAGCCGGAAGTTTAAAGAGCAGAGGCTAGAAAATACGATCTACCAATGAAGTGACAGGGAGTTGGATCTCACTGTCAGGTGATCTAAGGCAGAGCCGGAAGTCCTTAGTCAGTTGGTTGTAACCCTGACTGCTCACTTAAATTATCTGGGAAGATTTAAGAAAGTGAGTAAGGGAGAGTGTGCATGTGTGTGTGTGTGTGTGTATCTGTATGTGTGTGTGTGTGTGTGTGTGTGTGTGTATCTGTGTGTGTGTGTGATCCCATCACCCTAAAATAGTTCTGATTTAATTGCTTTGGGGTAACGTGGACTGGCACCCTTTTAAAAGTAGGGTGCCAAGGTTCCTACTCCCTTCCCTTTGACATTTTGGAGGCGGCTGGCCATGATTTCCAAACAGGGAGGAAGCAGGAGAGCTCACTGACACTGAAGTGGAGGAAGAAGCATGCTGGCTGCCAATTTTTGTCACTGAGGCAGGTAGCAGACTGTCATAGGCAGCAGGGAGGTAGGCACGTGATGGCAATTAATTTTGGCATAAGTGCTATTTGTTGCCGTTCTATATTCTGATTTAAAGCATATGCATTTTTGATTTGGCGATGGGGATAGCAGTGATGCTGGGTGAAAGAGGAGGCTTGGGACTGGGTGGTGATGGTTAATGTCTGACCTAGTAAGTTCTCGTGTTAGGAAGGAGTTCTTGTGTTATCTTCCCTTGCCTGTTAGGAATGACTTTGCAAGGAGCGTATGGTTAAAATTGATAGAGTCCTGCAGAACTTCTCAAAGGAGGATTTGGGTCTTCATTTATTGATGCTGATTATAGTATCCTACTTTCTAGTTTAATCCAGGATTTATCTTTGACCCAATAAATTGCTGATAACTCTTGAAACATAAAGAATTTATATTCAAACAGTCATCTGCACCTCGGTCACATAAACTGGTAGGTCAAGGGTCTGTACTCTTCCCATTCAACAAGTGTTCATTGCATTCTTGCTGTTCTAGCTGTGATGTGGGAGACTGAAAAAAAGTACAGTGTATTCTAAGGATTTACTTGTGAGTAGGAAACTCTGAGTATAATAAGAGAGGTAAGCTATAACTTAGATCAGTTTGCAGTATAAACAAATATATATTTAAGAGAAAACTTGGATCTAAATACTGCAAAAATTCATCAAAAAAAAGGAGCCAACTGTGTGGTCTGGAAAGGTTACTTGGAGAAGGTTAGATTTTGACTTGGTTTCAAGGGATGGAGCCAGATTTAGATGGGAGGAGAGAAGATGTGTTCTAAATGGTCAGGGCCTGATTTAACTTTTAGAAGAAAATTTATGATGTGTGTATACCATATGCAATTCAAAATAAAACAATTCTAAAACTGTAAGCACAAAACATGCATGCATGATGAAATTAAACAGTTTATTTTAGTTTTCTGGTTGCAAAATTCTGGATAAATGCATTTTAGTTGAATCTCTCTCTGCCCTCTGCTTTGCTAGTATTTTAAATACCTACTTACTTTCTCTATTAGATTATCCAGCAACTTGGAATGGGGAGATCAAGGCTTAGATATAATAAAGAATAAGAGAACAGTAAGGACGGTTTGTTCTTATTTATTTGTTTTTATTTGAGTGGGAAGATTTAGATTAGGAAAGAGTAGGAGATAAATTCAATGGATTGGTGTGACTGGATCTTAGAATCTTTGAATGCTAACTAGATGAACATTACCTGGTAGATTATGAGAAGTCATTAAAGGTTTTAGAGTGTGATGGTATGAAATCACTGTAACAGATTTATCAAAGAAGTGGCTTACTTTATGATCTTTATGTACTAGTGGAAGATTCAGATAAAGATAGATTGGAGGAAGTTGAGACTAGGTAAGATATTGGAAAAAAAGTATATTTGCTTCTTTATCCTTCCTGTAATTTACTCCACTTCCAGGATTATTTCATCCATAAGTTAGCTGAGTTTGTTTCTCCCTTCCTTCTCTCCCTCTTTCCTTCTCTTTTCTTATCCAGAATGTTCTTCTACATAAAATAAAAACATATTTGTCATCACAAACACATTCATAAATAAAATAATTGAAAGAGCTATGATTTCATTTGGCTGTTAATAAAGGAAAACCTAACTAACAATAGCCTAAACCATAAGAATATCTATTGTTTACTTAATAAGAGCATCGGAAGTGGGCAGTTCCAGGCTTATTCACTGGGTCAATGATGTCATCAGGATAACTAATAAGAACCTGCTGTACAGCACAGGGAACTCTACTCAATGTTCTGTAATAACCTATATGGGAAAAGAATCTGAAAAAGAATGGATATATGTATATGCATAACTGAATCACTTAACTGTACACCTGAAACTAACATAACATTATAAATCAACTATACTCCAATATAAAATAAAAATTAAAAAAAGAATATATGTATGTATAATGGAATCACTTCGCTGTACACCTAAAACTAACACAACATCGTAAATCAACTCTTTCAATAAAAAATGCACCGTTTATGATTTTGCATGTAGTTCTAATGAAACGTTAGTTTGTTAGAGATTCTTTTATATTTGAGCAACTCTTTCTCTGTCATGATATATTACATTTTTCTCCCCACAATTTGCCTTTTCTTTTTTGTTTGTGTTGTTTTTTCTTGTTAGAAAGAAATTTAAGGTTGTGTGGGGTTTTTGCCAGTTTTTATATTTTGACTTCTTTTGATTTGTGCTTAGAATACCATTTGATTTGATTTGAGACGTTACTGCTATATTTGGGTCTTTTTGGGATTTTATATTCTGTTCCACTGACCTGTCTATGATTGCCCAAATTTCAGCCTAACATTTATGTTATTGTGGCTTCTTAGCACATTTTGTTAGCTTGTTGGACGGGTTTCCCTGCACTGATATTCTTTCTATATTGTTCTGTGTTTTTTTCTTGTATGCTTATTCTTGCAGATGAAATTTTGAATCATGTCAAATTGGAGGAAAATCCTGTTGGCATTTTTATTTTCATTGTGTTGCCTTGGATTAATTTCTACAGAATTGACATCTTACCACTGAGCCTTCCTAGTCCAGAAACACCTCTTAAAGTTTTCCAAGACTACTTTACGCCCCTCAGTAAAGACTTGTAGTTTTCTTTACATTCGATCTGCATATTTATTTTAAATGTATTTTGAAATACTTTGTATTGTTGTTATTACAATATATAAAAACCATTATTTTGGTATGTTTTACAACCAACCACCAACTTACTGGAATTTCTTCCACTAGTCTTTCATTTGATTTATTTTTGTAAATTCTGTTGGAAAACCAGTTCATCTACAAATAATGACATTTCTGTCACCTCCTTTTCAATATTTATATTTCTTATTCATTTTACTTATTTAATTCTACTAGCTAGAAATGTCAGATTAACTGAAGAAACAATGAAGGTAGTAATAGTGGGCATTCTTGGCTTTATGGGAACCCATCTAGTATTTTATCATTAATAGCATTTTAGATATCAGCTTGAGAGACTTTTTAAAAATCATTTTATGAAATATTTATGAAATTCTCTTAGAATGAAAAATATCAGGCTTTAAATATGTTAGCTGAAAATTTAAATTTTAACTAATTAATATAATTTATCATATTAATACTTTTTCAATATTATGTAATCTTTGCCTTCATTGCATTAAGCTTACATGATTAAAATATTCTAAAATATACTGCTGGGTTAAAATTTTCAATATTTTCTTTAGGATTTTAAAAACAGCTTTTTAAAGGTACAATTGAAATATACTAAACTGCACCTATTTAAAGTTTAAAATCTGATAGGTTTTGACATATGCACACGACTGTGAAACTATCATCACAATCAAGACCCGAAGTTTCCTCATTCCCATGTGTGATCCTCCCCTCTCTCCCCATCCCCACCCCTTTCCACACTCCTCCCCACACCCTATCCCCAGGCAATTCTGTTCTGCTTTCTGTCACCATAGATTATTTCCATCCTCTAGAATTTTACATAAATTAAATCATACAGTAGGAATTTTATCGGCAGGGATTGACTTCTTTCACATAGCAAAATTATTTTGAGTTGCACATATTGATAGTGTATTCCTTTTTACTGCTTAATAGTAGTCTATTGTGTGGATATACCACCTTTTGTTTATCCATTTACCTTAGTGGACATTTGCGTTGTTTCCAGATTTTTGTCATTACAAATAAAGTTGCTTTGAATATTTGCGTGTGGGTCTTTGTGTGGACACATACTTTCATTTCTCTTGGGTTGATACCTAGGAGTGGAGTAGGATAGCTGGTTCCTATAGTAGATTTATGTTTTATCTTTTGCTCAGTTTTAGCATTTTGGTTTGAAATATTTTAAACACACAGTGAAGTTGAAAAGACTTTTAAGTGACCACCTTTATACACACTATAAAATTGTATCATTAACATTTTATGCTCTTGCTTTATCAGGTATCTATCAATGCAATGAATTCTCTGTCCACCCATCAATCTACCTTTTTTTTGATGCATCACAAAGTAAATTGCAGACGTCAGAACAATTCACCCTAAATATTTCAGTAAGCATTCATTAGCTATTCAAATCATTAGTATTCAATACTTGTTTACAGCTTTTTCTTATGAAGTTTACATACAATGAAATGTATACAAAATTGTTCCTTTGCTGAGTTTTTGACAAATAAATGCATGTGTGGAACCCAAACCCATGTAAAGATATAGAACGTTTCTAGCACCCCAGAAAGTTGCTCACGACTGTGCATAGTCAGTCCCCAGCTCTGCTTCACCCAAAACTAGAACGTCTATACAATGCTGGTGAGAATCTAAAATAGTACAACCACTTTGGGAAAATTTCTGGC
This sequence comes from Aethalodelphis obliquidens, assembly GCF_003676395.1. NCBI lineage: Eukaryota > Metazoa > Chordata > Mammalia > Artiodactyla > Delphinidae > Aethalodelphis > Aethalodelphis obliquidens. The sequence goes on along the minus strand of NW_020837955.1, from coordinate 11,160,471 downwards.
CATACCTTATGAAAGGAAACATATGCCTACTTTATGAGCCAGATATTGAATTCCTAGGTATTTACCCAAGAGAAATGAAAGCGTGGTTCACAGAAAGACTTGTATGAGAGCATTCATAGCTTTACTCATAATAGCCCCAAGCTAGAAACAGCTCAGGTGCTCATCCGTAAGAGGCTGGATAAACAAACTATGGTTTATTCATACAACTGAGTACTGCTCAGCTATAAAAAGGAAAAAACTACTCATATATACAATAATACAGATAAATTTCAAAGGCATTGTGATGAGTGAAAGAAGATTTACACACAATGGTAAATACTGTGTGATTCCATTTAGATGAAGTTCAAGGACAGACAAAGCAATCCATGGTGGAAAAACTGAGAATTGAATTTTTTTTTTTTTCAAGAAGCAGCCAAACAATTTTCCAAAATGGTGGTACCACTTAACATTTCCTTCAGCGTTATATGAGAGTTCCAGTTCCTTCACATCCTTGCCAACACTTGGTACAGTCAGACTTTAAAATTTTAGTTATTCTAACAGGTATATAGTGGTTTTAATTTACATTTCCATAATGACTAGTGATATTGAGCATCTTTTTATGTGTTTATTTGCCATCCATGTATCTTTTTTGGTGATATATCTGTTTAAATATTTTTGCCCATTAAAAAAAAATTGGGTTCTTTGTTTTTGTACTCTTGAATTTTGAGAGTTCTTTTTATATTCTGGATATAAATCTTTTATCAGGTACATGCTTTACAAATATTTTCTCCCTGTCTTGGCTTGTCTTTTTCATTTCTTAACAGTGTATTTTGAAGAATAAAAGTTTTTAATTTTGATGAAGTCCAATTTATTAATTTTTTCTTTTGTGTATTGTGCTTTTATGGCATATTTAAGAAATCTTTGCCCAAACTAAGGTCACAAAGATATTCTCCTATGTTTTCTTCTAAAAGATTTATACTTTTAGGTTTTACATTTAGGTCTATGATTCATTTTGAATTAATCTTTGTATATGGTGCAAGGTATGGATCAGTTGTTTTCACTGTTTTTTACATATAGGTATTCAAGTTTTCCAGCACCATTTGTTGAAAAGACAATTCTTTGAAGAATTTTTTTCATCCCTTTGTAACTTTGGCAAAAACAGGTTGTTCATGTATTTATTTTTCCCTGGATTCTCTGTTCTGTTCCATAGATCAATTTATCTCTTTTTAAGCTAATACCATGCTGTCCACACTGTACCACAATAATAAAGTAGTGCTTTAATAAATCGTAAAGTCAGTTAGTGTTAGTTCTTCAACTTTTTTCTTTTTCAGAGTTGTTTTGCCTTTCTAGGTCCTTTGCATTTCCATGTGAATTTTAGAATTAGCTTGTAAAGTTCTTAAAAAACTGCTGAGATTTTGATTGGGATCGCATTGAATCTATAGACCAATCTCTCCATGTATTTAGTTCTTTGTTAATTTTTTTTCTCATTATTTTTGAACTTTCAATTTTAATTTTTCATTGCTAGTATGTATAAAAATACAATTGCTTTTTATGTATTAATCTTAAGTCTGCAATATTGCTAGGCTTATTTATTATTTCTAACAGCTTTATTTTTTGCAGATTTCATCATATTTTTACATAGACAAACATGCCATCTCTGAATAATACAGTTTTACTTCTTCCTTTCCAATCTGGATGCTTTTTATTTCTTTTTCTTGGCTATTGCACTGGCTAGAATCTCCAGAACAATGGTGACTAGAAGTGGTGAAAGCGGATATTCTCATTTTGTTCCTGATCTTAGGTGGCAAACATTTAGACTTTCACCACTGAGTTTGATATTATTTGCAGATTTTTCATAGATATTTTTTATTATGTTGAGAAAATTTCCTTCTATTCCTAGTTTGCTGAGATTTAGATGTCAAATGCTTTTTTTGTGTGTGTTGAGATGATCACACAGCTTTTACATTTTTAGTTTGTTAACAGGTGAACTACATTAACTGAATTATAAATTAAGATATTCTAAAAATATACTTCTGGATTATAATTTTCAGTATTTTATTTAGGACTTTAAATCTCTATATGTTAGATAACTATTTTTTTGCATATTTTTCAGGTTTAAATATCAAGGTTATATCATCTGGTAAAATGAAATGGGAAACACTCCTTTTTTTTTCTATATTCTTTAGCATATAAATTATGGATTCTTCTTTGTGATTTGTAAGAACTAATCTGTGAAACCACATGGGACTATAACCTGGTATCTTTTGGGGGGATATTTTTAGACATGTTGAAAAGTCTTCCCCTTTGGTTATTATCCTACTAGGTTTATCACCTTTTCATCAAAGATTTTGTCATATATATACATAATATGTATTCAGAAAATAGAGATTAAATAAATTTATTTGTGTTTGTGCCTCCTTTCTCATTCCTTATGTTGTACATTGGTGTTTTTTCTCCTTAACCTTGATAATGATTGCCAGAGCTAAGTTTTCTTAGTCTGTAAAAGTGAACCATTTCTTAAAAATAATTGATACTTTGAACTGATTATGCTGTGAGCTGCTGCATTCTGTCTTTCCTCATATTTTCCTTAAATTTATTTTTTGGTGCTTTTTACAGCTTCTTGACTGAGCTATATTTAAGTTATTTTGATTTTTTTGTTTGTTTAATATAAATGCTTGAGGCTTCATGTTTTCCTCTGAGTACTTTTCTCCACAAGTTTAGATATGTAGTGTTTTCTAAACACACTAGACTTTCGTCTTTTAGACTTTTCTAAAAAGTCTGTAATTGCAATTTAATATTCTTTTGTGGCCCAAACTATTTAATATAGTGTTTAATAATTCCCAATGGTCTACTTTTTTGTTTGTTTTCCCTTTTATTAATTGCATTGTGGTTAGGAAATGTAGCCTGTACAACTTTTTAGTTTTTGGAATGTATGGAGATTTTCTTGTTGGCTAGGATGTGAAACAATTTAAAACTTATGGGATACAAAGTATGATATATATTATTAACTCAAGCTTCCGTTATATTTTTATACATTAACTGTGTTTGCTTTTAATTAGATCTATTAAGAAGAGAGGGTATATTAAAGTCTCCTACTATGGTTACAACTTTGGACTTTTCCCTGTGCTTCTAGCAGCTTTGGTTTTATCTATTTTGATGCTATCTTATTTGGTGCATAATCATTCATGACTGTATTCCTGGTTGAATTTTCCCTTTTATACATCTAACATTACCCCTTTTCCTGTTTTAAAAAAATACTTTCCATTGAATTCTATTTTGTCTAAATTTAGTGTGTGTGCACACACACTGAGCTTCAAATTTGTTTCAGATATTTTTTTTAAAAAAATTTATTCATTTATTTATTTTTGGCTGTGTTGGGTCTTAATTGCTGTGCACCGGCTTTCTCTAGCTGCGGTGAGCGGGGGGCTACCCTTCGTTGCGGTGTGCGGGATTCTCATTGTGGTGGCTTCTCTTATTGTGGAGCATGGGCTCTAGGTGCATGGGCTTCAGTAGATGCAGCACGCCAGCTTAGTAGTTGGGGCTCATGGGCTCTAGAGCACAGGCTCATTAGTTGTGGCACACAGGCTTAGTTGCTCTGCGGCATGTGGGATCTTCCCATACCAGGGCTCGAACCCATGTCCCATGCACTGGCAGGCGGATTCTTAACCACTGTGCCACTGGGGAAGCCCCTGTTTCAGACATTTTTAGATAACTCTACCAGTCAGTGAGATCAAGCATCTCTTCTGCCACAATGCCTTCTGATATGTGGATGGCATCCTTCTCTGATTTCCAACAGTAATACAAAGTATTTTCTTTGGTACTTGCTTCATTATTCCAATGGAAATTGGTAAGTGAGTGGTGTTCTGATTATCACCTTGAACTTGAAGGCTCTGCCTCCAGGTTTGACTTCTTTTTGTACACTCCATCCTCCACGTGGATCCTCAGGCATCTTTCTAAAATGCAAATCTGATTCTGGTTCTCCCCAAAGACTTTAATCATTTGATGTCCTTATTTATGTACAGTATACTACTCCTGACCACCAAACCTCATTGGCACTCCAGCCATCGTAAAAAAAGAGCCCTTTTTTGATGCTTCACTTTTGCACAGGTTCTTCTCTCCCTCTGGAGTGCCTTTTGACTTTTTCTTCACCTTAAAAAGTCCTCCTAACTCTCATTCAGTTTTGATCCAGCTTAAATGTATTTCTGGGATGAAGCCTCCTCACTTCCTTCAGACACAGTAAGTTTCTTCTTTTCTGTGTTCTCATAGTATGTAGTTTATGCCTCTGTAGTAGTGGTTAGGACAGAGTTCTCAGGAATTAGACTCTTTTTAAACTAGCCATATGACCTTTAGGGAGTTAATCTTGCTAAAACCTCACTGCCTAGAGTTGTTGTGAGAATTAAATAACTCATGTAAAGAGTTATACAGTGTTTGGCACATAGGAGACACCCGGTAAATGTTAGCTTCACTATTACTCTGAACTTTAATCTATCTGCTTAAATTTCTATGTCCTTCACTGTCCTGTGAGTCCCTCCAAGGTAGAGGCTCTGTCTTTTTCACCTTTCTATCCTCCAATGCTTAGCACAGTTCCTTAACAATCATTAGTTAAATGAATGATTACTTCCCTACATACTACAATTCTGTGTGTGGGGAAGCAGTCTTTAATAATGTAAAACTCCCACTTTCCCCCACTTACATATCAGTGAATGTTAAAGTTTTGAATAAGAAAGAGTTGACATCGGTTTTTAAAAATTATAGCTTACTTAAAAGATCTGTAGTTCTTCCAGAATTCAGCAGTTTGAATTTAGATTTGCTGTCCTCAAAACAGCTGGAACTGTTTATTTTCCATTTTAAACATGTAATTTATGGTAAAATTCACAATTAAATGCTTGGAAAAATGCAACATGGCTTATTTAATTATAGGCATGAATAGATCTGGTACTTCATAATAATATAACAACAGTATGGAAGACAGCGTTTGGATGAAAGGCAGTATTTTGATAAAAACTATAAATAAATATACGGCTCTTCCCATACAAAGATGATATACTGAGTATTTGGTTTGACTAATTTTTTTTTTTACATCTTTATTGGAGTATAATTGCTTTACAATGGTGTGTTAGTTTCTGCTTTATAACAAAGTGAATCATTTATACATATACATATGTTGCCATATCTCTTCCCTCTTGCGTCTCCATCCCTTCCACCCTCCCTATCCCACCCCTCTATGTGGTCACAAAGCACTGAGCTGATCTCCCTGTGCTATGCGGCTGCTTCTCACTAGCTATCTATTTTACGTTTGGTAGTGTATATATGTCCATACCACTCTCTCGTTTTGTCACAGCTTACCCTTCCCCCTCCCCATATCCTCAAGTCCATTCTCTAGTAGGTCTGTGTCTTTATTCCTGGGTTTGACTAATTTTTAAAACAGCAGTGTCGGGTTTAGGATAAGCTGCCTATACTCTTTTACTCATATTAAAAAATAATGAAGATAATTATAATAGAAACAATAGCTGCTATGTACGGTATACCTACTGTATGCCAGAGATGGAGGTAGTATTTTGCATTTGTTAATTTTTGTTAACAACAGCCTAGCAAGGTATATATTATTTCTGTTTAATAGATGAAGAAACTGAGGCTTAGCGGGTATATTAGTTTTTCACGGCTGCTGTAACAAATTACCACAAAGTACATTGCTTGAAACAACAGAGATTTATTCTCTCACAGTTCTGGAGGCTAGAGGCCTGCAGTCAAGATGTTAGCAGGGCTAGTTCCTTTTGGAAGCTCCAGGGGAGCATCTGTTCCTTGTCTCTTCCAGCTTCTAACTGCCGTTGCATCCTTTGGTTTGTGGCCACATCACTCCAATCTCCACCGCCACCTTCACACCATTTTTTTGTCTGTGTGTGGCATCTACTCTCCCTCTATCTTTCTCTTTAAGGACACTTGTGATGGCATTTGGGGCCTACTTGTATAGTCAGGGTAATCTCCTCATTTCAAGATCCTTAGTTAATCACACCTGCAAAAACTTGACCATATAAGGTAACATTCACAGGTTCCAGGTATCAGGATGCAGACATATCTTAGGAGCCATTTTCAGCCCAGCACAGCAGGGTTAAGTAACCTGATCAAAATCCATACCTAGTAAGTGGCAGTTATGAGAGCTGAACTCTGATATACTTGACTTCAGAGTTTATACTCTGCACTATTTCAAAAAGGAGGCATTTGCAAGATCGCTGCCTTGTCAGGAAATGGTGGTGATGGGACAGAAACAGAAGAGTTCAGAACTGGGGATTCATCCCAGTAGGAGGGAAGGGTGTAGGTAGGCATCTAACTTCTCTCAGAGTCAGTTTCTTCATTTAAAATGGTGACTCTCTAGAACAAGGTGGGTGACTGTGGGCGCTTAGTGCAGGTGACTGCAGCACAGGAGAGGGCCAGGTCCTCTGGGGGGATCCACTGGGTCTTACACCAGGGGTCTCCATAAAAGAGCCAAGTGGCGAGAAGGCTGGGGGGGATCCTCAGTTTTGGGAGGCAGGCAGGGTGTGCACCCAGGAGGTCTGGGCTCCTCAGAAGCTCTTGGGATTGTGGTGGCTGAAATGATCCTATGACAGAGACTGTTTTCCTCCCTGCTCCCATTTTTTGTCTTCTATGGAGAATGGTTGTCTCTAAGGCCAGAATTGCTTTATAGGCCTAAAGAAAAATTCTGTCAGGGAAAAAGACACTATGATTGCCTCCTAACGCTGGTTTGGATTATGAATTAAGCCAGTGACTATGACGCAGAATTTTTTCTGCTTCAATTCAAGAAGGCTACACAGGGAACTTCCCTGGCGGCACAGTGGTTAAGAATCCGCCTGCCAATGCAGGGGACACGGGTTCGAGCCCTGGTCTGGGAAGATCCCACATGCCGTGGAGCAACTAGGCTCGTGAGCCACAACTACTGAGCCTGTGCATCTGGAGCCTGTGCGCTGCAACAAAAGAGGCCGCGATAGTGAGAGGCCCGTGCATCGCGATGAAGTGTGGCCCCCGCTTGCCACAACTAGAGAAAGCCCTCGCATAGAAACGAAGACCCAACACAGCCAAAAATGAATAATAAATAAATAATTAAAAAAAAAGAATCCGCCTGCCAATGCAGGGGACACGGGTTTGAGCCCTGGTCTGGGAAGATCCCACATGCTACAGAACAACTAAGCCCGTGCGCCAGAACTACTGAGCCCACACATCACAACTACTGAAGCCCGCGTGCCTAGAGCCCGTGCTCTGCAACAAGAGAAGCCACTGCAATGAGAAGCCCGCGCACCGCAACGAAGAGTAGCACCCGCTCACCGCAACTAGAGAAAAGCCCACCCACAGCAACAAAGACCCAACGCAGCCCAAAATAAATAAATAAATTAAAAAAAAAAAGGCTACACAGATCCTAAAGGGTGTCTTATGGCCTGATTGTCATCTTGTTCTGTCTAGCAGAGCTAATACTATAAACACCTCAAATTTAGACTCTATTTAATGTTTTAACTAACCAGTGTCACAACTGCCAGGAAAAGTAGTTTAAAAAATCCACATTGTGAAGAAAATGAAAATATGTCAGATTATATTAAATACCATGTAGATGGAAATATTCAAAGGGAAATAATATAATGTGAAAAGTCACTGCTGTCAACTTTAGATAATGCCAACTTTAAATAATAGAACGTCTTTAAAAGGTTGGAAAAAGGCATGTACACTGTATACAAAATAATAGTGCCACAAAAACATCCACCTCCCCTTCCCTGACAGGAAAGGAAAGTTCACAATTAAGTGGAAAGTCATTGCTACACAGAAAGTCACTGGGGGGGAGAAAAGCAGGGAGGCAATTTTTCTTCTTCTTATTACCAAGGACCAATCATTTTGGATCAATCATTCCTGTTCAGGATGATTTTAATGCCCAAATCTAAGGATATTTCAGAAAATTTGATATTAAATTGTTTACCATCTGAAGGCTGTATCAAAGAACATATATAAAAACAAAAACATGGGGACAATATATAAGCTTTTAATATTTAAACATTTGCATAGTAGTTAAAACCTTTGGATAATTCATAGACATATTTTCCCCCCAACATTTTATTATAAAATCTTTAAAAGATACAGAAAAGTTGAAAGAATTATATGGTGAATATCCATATATGCATCATTTTGATCAGGGGTTGGCAAACTACAGTCCATGGGTCAAATCCAGTTGCTTGCCTGTTTTTGTAAATAAAGTTTTATCAGAACACAGCTATGCCTATTAGTTCATGTATTGTTTCTGGCTGCTTTTGTATTATAACAGCAGAGTTGAGTCGTTGCAATGGGGATTGCAAAGCCTAAATACTATCTGACCCTTTACAGAAAAAGTTTATCAAGCTCTGATTTAAATAATATAGTTGTTAACATGTTGCTGTATTTGCGTATCATCTATCTATCTATCCATACATCCATCTATCTATCCATCTACTATAAGCTTATTGTTAACAGGAAAAAAAAGTACGAAATGGTCATTTGGTGGTCAGGTTCATTTCTCAAATAGTTAAAGATTATTACTAAAATTTTAAAAGAAAAAAGTATTCAAAAAGGAAAAAAAATCACTTAACTTTGCTATTTGTATTATAATTAGGCTTATTCTCAGCCATCATGTAGATAAAATTAGTTACGATGTTAGACGCAAAAAATCATATTAACTGAACTTTTTTAACTGAATTTTTGAATGTTACATTATTTTTGCTTGAATCATACGGATTTATTTAAGTTTTGATGTCTCCAAATCAATTACTAGGTAGTTTTTATCAAGGTGGTATTTATATTCTGAGAGGAAAACGTCCTCAAAATAGTTGAGTAAAAACTAATTTTTCACTCTTTAATAGTAGAACTATATATTGTTGCTAAGTTGTTAATGAAATTGTATATAGTTAGGATTATTACCATTTGTGCATTAAAATCTACAAGCATTATTTATTGACTTTTTCCTATGCCTTAGGCAGAGTTAGAGTTCTAGGTACTTTGGGGGATGTGAAGATTAATCAAAGATTCTGTCCTCCAAATACCATATGATATCACTTATATGTGGAATCTAAAATATGACACAAATGAACATATCTATGAAACAGAAACAGACTCACAGACATAGAGAACAGACTTGTAGTTGCCAAGGGGGAGGAGGGTGGGGGGTGGATTGAGAGTTTGGGATTAGCAAATGCAAACTATTATATATAGGATGGACAAACAACAAGGTCCTACTGTATAGCACAGAGAACTATACTCACTATCCTGATAAACATAATGGAAAAGAATATGAAAAAGAATGTATTGGGTGGGCCAAAAAGTGCCTTCAGTTTTTTAAGTAAAAACAAAAGACACATTTTTCATTTTCACCAAGAACTTTATTGAAAAACATATTCACCCTTTTGTTCCACTACCTTCTGCCATTTTTCAGGCAATTTCATAATTCCATCTTCCCAAAACTTTTTATCTTTTTGAGCAAAGAACCATTCTAGGTGCCTTTTACAGTCTTCCAGAGAATTGACATTTTTTCTATTGGGAGAATTTTGTAAAGACTGAAATAAACGGAATTCTGAAGGTGCAGTGTCTGGTGAATATGGCAGATGAATCAGAACTTCCCAGCCAAGCTGCAACAGTTTTGCCTGGTCATCCAAGAAACATGCGGTCTTGTGTTATCCCGATGGAAGATTATGCGTTTTCTGTTGACTAATTCTGGATGCTTTTCGTCGAGTGCCACTTTCAGTTGGTCTAACTGGGAGCAGTACTTGTTGGAATTAATTGTTTGCTTTTCCGGAAGGAGCTCATAATAGAGGACTCCAATTCCAATCCCACCATATACACAACATCAACTTCTTTGGTGAAGACCGGCTTTGGTGTGGTTGGTGGTGGTTCATTTCACTTGCCCCATGATCTCTCCTGTTCAACATTGTTGTACAGTATCCCCTTTTCATCGCCTGTCAAAATTTGTTTTAAAAATGGAAACTTTTCGTTACATTTAAGTTGAGAATCACAAACAGAAATATGGTCAAGAAGGTTTTTATCACTTAACTTATGTGGAACCCAAACATCAAAGCAATTCACATAACCAAGCTGGTGCAAATGATTTTCAGTGCTTGATTTGGATATTTTGAGTATGTCAGCTATCTCCCAAGTGGTATAACATTGATTGTTCTCAATTATTGTTTTAATTTGATCGCTATCAACCTCAACTGGTCTACCCAACAGTAGAGCATCGTCCTGTGAGAAATCTCTAGCACGAAACTTGGCAAACCACTTCTGACACGTTTGATCAGTCACAGCAACATTTTCCATACACTGCACAAATCTTTTTGTGTGTTTCAGTTGTGTTTTTACCTTTCTTGAAATAATAAAACATAATATGTCAAAAATGTTGCTTTTTTATTCCATCGTCAATATTAAAATGGCTACACAAAAATTCACCAATTTTGATGTCTTTTTTAAAAAGCACGCTGATATGACAGCTGTCACATACAATCTAACAAAATTGTTTTGAATGAAGTCAGAGACAACTAAGTGCTACTAGAGCCATCTTACGGAAAAAACCGAACGAACATTTTGGCCCACCAAATATATATACATATAACTGAATCACTTTGCTGTACAGTAGAAATTAACACAATATTGTAAATCAACTATACTTCAATAAAATAAATTATAAAAAAGATTCTGTCCTCAACGAAAACACTAACTCAAAAAGACAACTGCACCCCCATGCTCAGAGCAGCATTATTTAAAATAGCCAAGACATGGAAACATTTCGTGTCCATTGATTGGTAGAGTGGATAAAGAAGTTGTGAGTGGAATAGTGGAATATTATTTATCCATAAAAAATGAGGAAATCCTACCATTTGCAACAACATGGATGGACCTTGAAGGCATTATACTAAGTGAAATAAGTCAGACAGAGAAAGACAAATACTGTACGATCTCACTTACATGTGGAATCTAAACAAAACAAAACAAAACAAAACAAAAGTTACCAAACTCACAGAAAACGAGGTCAGATTTGTGATTATTAGAGGTGGGGTGGGGGAGAGGGGGGATTGGAGGAGGGTGGTCAAAAAGTACAAACTTACAGTTACAAGATAAATAAGTCCTTGTGATGTCATGTACAACATGATGACTATAGTTTACACTGCTGTATGATATATAGGAAAGTTGTTAAAAGAGTAGATCCTAAGGGTTCTCATTACAAGGAGAATTTTTTTCCTTTCTTTTTATTGTATCTCTATGGGATGATGGATATTAACTAAACCTTTTGTGGCAATCATTTCACAATACATGTAAATCATATCATCATGCTGTATACCTTAAACTTATACACTGATATATGTCAATTTTTTTTCAATAAAACGGGGAAAAACAGATCCTGTTCTTAAGGCATATATAGCTGAGTATGGGAGATGGGCACAACGACTGTAAGACAGAGTGGACAGTGTTTGATGTTGTGAGAATATAGTAAGTGCTGGGGGAGAGCAGAGGAGGGTGACATTAGGCATCTTTTTCTCCTGATAAGGTGGGATCCTGAAGGAAATGGCATTCCATTTGGATCCTTATAGACGGATGACATTTGGAAACGTGGAGCAGGAAATGAAGGGCTGTCTTTGAAAAGCAAGTTGGGAGATTGCATGAAAGCAGCAAACTGAATTTGGCTTTCTGGTGGTATAGGCAAAGCTTGTGAAATTTAAACATACTTGTGAAACCCATCTAGGGTTTTCTTTATCATTGGTTCCTAACGACTTGCAACCAAGAGACAACTTTTCGTAAAACAAACAATAATCTTATGAAATTGCGGTTTACTGGAGGGTAGTTGCTAATCATTCTCTTCCTGCTGGCACATTAGCCAGTTCGGTTCTTGGCAGTGATACAATTTAAACAATCATTACCCATGTAGTACACAGGCTTGAATGAGTTAATGCAACTCCCCGGTAAAGACATTTCTATGAATATATCTTAAGGAAATAATTAAAAAATGTGAACAAATATTTAAATATGATGATAATCATCATAGTATCATTTATATAAAACATTGGAAAATATGTCCAAGTTCAATATAGAGTAATTGTTAAACAAATTATGATATGCAGTGAAATAATTCACAGGTCCTAAAAACCAGGGTTTTTTGAATGAATTTTTAATGATACAGGAAATGGTAATTATCTAATGTTTTAAGATAAAAACAATACATCAAGAAGGCAGTTTATAAAATTTTATATACAACATATGGCCAATTTTGGCTCCACTACTTACTTTCAAAAAAGAAATTTCAGCTGGGGAAATGAACAAAAGTTATTTGGGAAATGGAAACATTTTCTGATAAGAATTTTGCCAAGATAATGTATGCTTTCCATTTAATAGAAAACTTTATAAAAATATATTTTCTGGGTTCTGGGGATATGGCTTACTGAGATAGCCCATATTATCTTCTTTCCTCATTCCAAGCACGTGTAAATGCAGGACAAAATATTGAAACAAAAAATTTAAATACAATACCCGAGCTCAAAATGAAGAAAGAGAATTCCCTGGGAGCCAAAACCAATGAGGAAATGTGAAGCCAGATGTGTGACTTTGAGATCTGGTGCTACAATGGCTCAGAAAGATATTAGTCTGGAAATAGACCAAAGGGACTAGTCACTGGGGGCTTAATATTTATGTTCATTTGAGGACAGAGGTGTGGCCTTGGGCTTTCGTAAGAGATGAAACTAAATCTGAGAGCTCTCCTTAGCGACAGAACGCTTCCAGGGCTGCACCTTTAGTAAAATAGGACTAGAAACAGTTTGCTCACTTAGGGAAGTGATCTAAAGCATTTCTATGCTTTTGAGAAATCAGAGACCCAGGCATGTGAGTTGTGTAGGTGGCGTTCAAATTTATATTTACCCAAGTAGTCCCAGAACCTTCGATCCAAGAGAGAACATTAAAAAGGTAACTCAGGGCTTCCCTGGTGGCGCAGTGGTTGAGAGTCCGCCTGCCGATGCAGGGGACACGGGTTCCAGCCCTGGTTCAGGAAGATCCCACATGCCGCGGAGCGGCTGGACCCGAGAGCCATGGCCGCTGAGCCTGCGCGTCCAGAGCTTGTGCTCCGCAACGGAAAGGTAACTCAGTGTAATTTGTAGAAGAAAATACCAAATTTCCCTGTAGCAACACTTCTGTAACAGGATACATGGGATTTCCATAGGCATCTCTCCACCCCCGCAAAAAAATCCCTTTTGAAAATGTGCTCACAGGAGAAAACACAAACACATAAGGAAGAAATACTCCATGAGGGAGAGTCGACAGACCAAACGAGAGAATTGGTGTTATATTTGAGATCGACAAGCTGAAAGATACTATAAAAAGTATGTTTAAAATTATAAAATAGGCAATAGAGGAATTAAAACCATAATGAAAGCATAGGACAATATGAAAAAATTTTTTTAGATCTGAAAATGGTTCATTGGAGCAGTTTAAATATTTTAAAACTTTATGATCTTTAGGGTAACAACTTAGATGACTTCAGGATAATCAAAGATCATACTCTGGGTTGGCTCTCCAGGAATTAGGATGGATTTATGTTGCACCAGCTGTGTGTGTGTGTGTGTGTGTGTGTGTGTGTGTGTGTGTATATATATATTTTTTCCCCCTTTCTTGGCTTGATGTAACCAATGCCATGAGTAGGTGGGAGGACTGGTCAAGACTGAGAGTGAAATGTGTTATTATAAAAATAGGATGGTTGCTCTTTTGTCCTTAATCTCTTCAACACTATTTTAAAACCAATTGAACTAAATAGTCACAAAAGTGGTGTGATGCCTTCAAGTTACTTATTTAGTACAGCAGCAACTTCAATCAAAATAGTTTATGAACTTATTGGCAACTCTGCAGAAAATTTGAGTCCAGAGATGTGAACCAAGGGCTGGGGGCCAAATTCAGCCTGCAAGTGTGTTTTATTTGGCCATAAAATATTAATAAAACAATTTTTGAATTATCTGTTTTTAATTAAAAACTGGGAGATTTCACATAAACGTATGGATCTCCGGCTTCACTTGAAAAGCTGGATGATCTGGCCGTGCTGAGAATGGGTACTTTTGGTTGGCAACAATGACCTGGAACTAAGCAGCATTGGCCCCTTCTCCAGTTCTATCTGGACCCTTCTATTCCCTATTGAGTGTTTAGCACTGTGGACCAGTATCAGTGCTGTTTATTATCACCCTTGAAGTGTATGGGTTGTACAGTTCAGATCACCTGCCTTTATTTGTCTTGTCTATAGGGATGCTGGGAATCAGGACAAGTTACATGATTAGAAGCTGGGGTCAAGCAGCTGCTGGGCTCAGGGCAGCAGCACTGGTGTTGCCATCTGACAGTCTGACCCTCGCTCAGTCCTCAAAGACTAGATCCATCGTCCCTCCCTTCCCTCCTACCTTCCTTCCTTCCTGACACACTCATTAAACAACTATGCTGTGCTAGGCACAAGGACCAAAGCACGCAGGGCCCACTTCAAGCAACTCAAAATTTAGTAGGGAAGTTAACTCCATGATGGAGGGGTGTGAGGTCAGTGGTTATCTCTGTGCTCTGGGTAGGTTGCCAGATTTGGCAAATAAAAATATAGGATGCCTATTAAATTTGAGTTTCAGATAGTGATGTAATATTTGGGACATACTTGTACTGAAAATTGTTTATCTGAAATTCAGATTTAATTGGGCATTCTTATTTTATCTGGAACTCTAATTCTAGGGCACCTGGGCCTTTGTCTAGTCAGTGACTTGGTTGGTAAACTGAACTGTTCACATTTCCCCTGGAAAGAGAAAGCAAGAGGTAGTAGTCTTTTCCTTTTAGAAATTTCTGGTCAAGTCAAACTTCTGAGTAATGTTCGGCCAGCCTGATGAAATCCAAACCTAGATGTTGGTCACTTTAAAATCTAACCACTACCCAGAGAATACTAGTCAATAGATAGAGATCTGTTAATCATCCTAAAGTATAAAATTTTAGTGAGCACAGCATGAGAACTAGCAGCAAAGCATATGGGACTATAACACATGTTTTTCCAACAAAACACAAGCCTACCACTACAGGGCAAAATTTTTGTGTGTGTGTCAAAGGTAAGGGTATATCTTCTCTTCTGGAAGAGTCATGTAATTAAAACTTAAACATGTGTATTTAAAGGGTTATAAGGACTGGCAATTGTGAGGAATGTATTGGTAAGGTGATGGGTATGAAATCGAATTTAGAATCCAACACTTTATTTTATTTTATTTTTTTGTGGTACGCGGGCCTCTCACTGTCGTGGCCTCTCCCGTTGAGGAGCACAGGCTCCGGACGCGCAGGCTCACCGGCCATGGCTCACGCGCCCAGCCGCTCCGCGGCATGTGGGATCTTCCCGGACTGGGGCATGAACCCATGTCCCCTGCATCGGCAGGCGGACTCTCAACCACTGCGCCACCAGGGAAGCCCTATTTGTTTTTTGAGAGACATGTCCTAACTTCACAAATGACTGTAGCTACCCCAAAAATGATAACAATCATAAAAATACCCGCTTCTTATTGACACTTACTATGCTGTACGCACTGTAGCAAGCATTTTACGCCCCTTACCCCATCTAACACTTACAACCCTGTGAAGCAGGTTGCATTACATCTGCCACAGAGATGAGGAGCTTGGGGCCAGTCCTCAGAGCAGGGAGATCTTTCCACGGTTACACCACAGTAAGTGGTGAGCTTGGTCTTGAACCCAGACCGGGGTCTCTAACTCTGCATTCTGAATCTTATCTAACTCGACTGTGCCAGTGATTCAGTCAAATCAGTGAGAGGACTCAGCAGCAAACTTGCAGGTGAAGTCCTTCGAGGGACTGAAGAGAGTGGGTGTTTTTGCTGTTAATACCTGTGGATTCCTTTGTGAGGAACTACTTGTCTTTTCAGAAGAAACTGGGTAAGAGTACACTGGTTGCAGTGAATTTAACGTCCTCAAAATGTGTAGTTTTTAGACTCTCTAAAAGACCTGTACTTTAACAAGATTGTCTAACCTTTCATTCTTTAGCTTTTTAGATTTATTTATTTATTTAAAAAATTTATTTTTATTCATTTATTTTTGGCTGCGTTGGGTCTTCATTGCTACACGTGGGCTTCCCATTGCGGTGGCTTCTCTTGCTGCGGAGAATAGGCTCTAGGCTTCAATAGTTGTGGCGTGCGGGCTTAGTTGCTCTGCGGCATGTGAGATCTTCCCGCACCAGGGTTCAAACCCGCATTCCCTGCATTGGCAGCTGGATTGTTAACCCCTGTGCCACCAGGGAAGACCTAGATTTAAGTAACTGAAAAATTTTAGAAAACAAACGAAACCCACCACCCATTAAGACAGCATGTTCTTTTGGTTATATTCTTTCTTAATGGAGTTTGCCCTCATTTCAAAGGTTCTTTTCTTGGGTAGCACCCTGGGGAATCTTCATCCTCATGGGTAAGGAAGTGTTCTGCCAGCGAATCTCCTTTACTTTTTCCCAATGATGTCAGTTCCCTGTTCTTGGACCACCCTGTTGCTTCATTAGGTTGAACTCAGAGGAACTTTCGAAGGACAAGCGTACAAAAGAGTAACCCACTTGGAAAATTTCAGGCATAGTTAATCCTCCAAGAACTATCTCAATGTGAAACATAACAAAGTAAAAACAAACAGGCAAAAAAAAAAAGTGAGGATTTTTCTAAACGACTTATTGGTCATTAACTTTTTTTTCATGTAGTCACACACATGCAGACACACACACACACAATTTGTTCATATAGTCAATCAACAGTACCAGCCACTGTTCTAGGTGATGGTATTTATCAGTGAACAAAACAAGGCCCCTGCTCTTAGGAAGATTACATTGTAATTGGGGCAGACAGAAAAGAAGCAAAATGAATAAGAAAATTATATAGAATGTTCAATGGTGATAAGTGGTATGGAAAGAAAACACAGAATGGGGAGATGGACGACACTATTTTCAATAGTGTGCTCAGGGAAAGCCCGAATGAACTGAGGGAGCCAACCATGTGGATATCTGGGGGAAGAGTATTCCAGCAAGTGCAAAATCTGAGTACAGAAACTATTATGGTTAAAAAAAATCAAAGAATACAGAAGTATTTATAATGAAAAGCAAAACCCTTGTTTTACACCTTCCTCTACAGCCCCACTGCCCAAAGGCGACCATCCTATTTCTTTTTAGTTGTTTGTGTTTTAAATTATGTTGGTTACTTCCAGCTGTCTAATTTATATGCTCATATAATTCCATCTCCATTTATCACCTTTAAATGTTACATATTAACCTCCTGCATCAGATGAAGATTTAGCTCACCCTGTCCCATATTCCCTCCTTGCTCCTCCAATATTTGATAGATACAGATGATTTTTTACTCATGACATTAGTTACCATTATGATTTTAATATACTTGAACCTCTATTTATGGCTCCATTGATTTTGGGAAAGAAAAACTGGAATTGGGAAGTGCAGACAGATCCATGGGATTGGACAAAGGTCACAAGTCCGGATATTGGCTCAAAGTCCACAGCCTTTGCAGAGGCACACGGAGCTGGTCAGGGTCTAGATCAACCTCTATGGACAAAGATGATGAAATGTGACATCGGTCAAGGTGCAAACAGAGATTAAGAGTGGGAAGTACAAGTGGGTCTGGGGCTGGTGTGGGGGACCTATTCATGGGGAAGCTAGAGTTGAAAGAGCAATAAATGTGAATATCTGGAGAGACCGAGGCACTGGGCAGTCTTTCATGAGCAGAGAAGTAACCTCTTCATGGCAAAATACTAGCTCATTGCTGGTGCCCTGGGCCACTCACTGCTTATTTGATCTGAGATCTCATATCTATTTCCTCTGCTCTGCTCTAAATCCCAGCAGGGCTGCCCTTGTAGATTGCATTTCCCCAAGCTTCCTTGCCAATTTGTTTCTGTCTGCATTTCACAGATGGAGAGTCCAGGAGGGAGGCTGTAGAAAAAAAGAAAAGGAGAAGCCAGGGTATTTCATCAGGGGGTGTCTTGAGTTTCCAGTTTCTGCTTTGTAGCTCTGGCTTCTGGGTTTCGATAATATGGTATAACAACTCCCTGCTATTGTGAATTGCTGGGTTATCTCATTGTCCTTTGTTTAGTTGCTCAATTTTTCCAATACCTTTATAACTGGTTCCCTGTATTAACTTATCTCTATTGAACCATCTGGCAGGAGCTCCATTCTCCTGAGAGAAGTCTGATTAATATATGCTCTAAGCATTGAAGAGACTTTCCTATTACTGAATTAAATCCATTGATTCCAGATTAGTAAATGAAGGCAGTATTGGATTTTAGGAAGGTTCCGTATTATGATTACTAATTTTTTTAACCTTAAATTTGACTTCCATTCCCTTTGGTGGCATCTTTTTCCACACGTGATTTTGCCTAGTGTCTCTGAGGCACTCCAGCAATGGCATCTCGGACAAGATGCTGGACACTTAATTCCGGTAGCTGCCGAGCCAGGCCAGATGGTGCATGTGAAATGATGATGCACGCACACAATGTTCTAGAACAAAATGATAATTCAGATGGAAATAAATCACTTGAGCATATGGCATCCACCCAGGTGTTTCTCGAGGTAAAACTGTGCGACCATTGGCTAAAATATAAACCTTAACATTACTAAAGGTTACCAGCTAGCTGGTGGATTAGTGACATAACACATCTATTAGGAAGTTCCAGAGGTTACCATAGGTATTATGGGCTAGTAAGTTATTCTCACCGTAATTCTCAGCCATATGGTAGAATCACAGATAAAGTATAAGGTCAGTAGCATAAAATAAATATAACCTACTGTGAAAAGGTACTTAGTAAAGAGCTTTGCATGTAATAGACACTAAACAGACAAGTATAGAACATTGGAGACATATGCTTTTTGTTTTGTTTTGTTTTTTTTGTGGTACGCGGGCCTCTCACTGTTGTGGCCTCTCCCGTTGCGGAGCACAGGCTCCGGACGCGCAGGCTCAGCGGCCATGGCTCACGGGCCCAGCCGCTCCGCGGCATGTGGGATCTTCCCGGACCGGGGCACGAACCCATGTCCCCTGCATCGGCAGGCGGACTCTCAACCACCGCACCACCAGGGCAGCCCTAACATCTATTTTTTTAAATTTAAATTTTTTAACCATTAAAAAAAATTGAAGTATAGTTAATTTACAATGTTGTGTTAGTTTCAGGTATACAGCAAAGCGACTCAGTTGCTTTTATCAGATTCTTTTCCACTATAGGTTATTACAAGATATTGAATATAGTTCCCTGTGCTATACAGTAGGTCCTTGTTGCTTATCTATTTTATATATAATAGTGTGTATATGTTAATCCCAAACTCCTAATTTGTCTCCAGCCCCTGTGCTATCCCCTTTGGTAACCATAATTTTGTTTTCTATCTGATATCTATTTTCAATTCTCTTCATTAAAGAACTGAGTAGAGAAGCGATGAAAAACGTTTTTTCTTGCTAAGTGGACTTCTGTGCAATGCTCAGTGCATCTGTAACCACTAGTGCACTGTCTCTAATTCCTGCTATGTCCTCTGTGAGGACAGGAATAGGTCATCTCATTCCCACTGTACCCCAGTGCCTGGTGCAGGTCCCAGCATGCACTGGTGCTTCATCAGTGTTGTAAATTGAATGCCATTTTCCCAAGACTGACTGATGGGTTCCTTCTTCTCCAGAGGAGCTGCTCTTTTAGGACCTTGGTCTGAGCCAATGGAAGTGTTCTAGAATTTCACACAGAGCTGTCAGGGCTGGAATCTGGGCTCTGTAAGGTTTGCCTTGAACCATCCACGCTACCCACTTGGGCCAGCCTGCCTCTGTCTGCTCCAGGTAAATCTCTAAGTTGATGGCCTGTCGCCTTGGATTCCTTTCTTAGTCATCTTATTTCTCAGGCCTGGCCATTTGCAAATTTTCTCCTTGGGCAGCCCTACTGGTTTCAGCCCCGTGCCCAGGTCTTGAGGTGCTGCCTTCTCTCTGGCCTTGAGGTGATTGGTCCCAGGGGTTCCAAAGTATCTAGGAGAGGAGAATGAGCAGTCAGTCCCTCCTCTTTGCCTGAAGAAGGAGTTGCCTTGAGGACAGATGACACTTGATAGGGCAGTGGGGGGCTTCGAGGAGAACTGACCCTTGTCCTGTATCATGCGCTGCCCTTCCCACAGCATAGCCACAGCCAAGAGCACAGCCTTCACCATCCATACAGTCCCCAGCCCAGTGTGTCTAGATCCCAGCAAGAGCTAGCAATGTTGAAGGCCTTTGGGTCACCATTGTCCTGGGGAGACTGGAAGCAAACCTTCTTAGTGCTCTCATCAACAGAGCCAAGAGGCTGCCAATTGTTCAGTCCTACAGGGAGCCACACATGTGAAAGCTGTGATGGGCTCCTGGCCCACATGTCCCCCTGAAAGCCTGCCCTTGGCAAAGAGTGTAGGAGGAGGTACAGACTGGGGCAGGGCCTCTCCCTGATCCGACTGCTTCATGGAAGCTGGGCCTGGCCCATGGCCTATGACTTGGCCTGGAGCAAGGCTGCTCCTTGCTTGGTTCCATAAAGGCCTGGCAGAGCCTCTCTGGGATGAGCTGGCCTGGGCCCCGGGGCTTTGGTTGGGAAAGGAGGTTGGCCACTGTCTGTACTTCCTCATTGGTTCTCACACCAGTGCTGCTCCCACTAGAGCCCTGAGCAGCCCTGTCTTAGTCGGTTTGGGCTGCTATACCACTGACTGGGTGGCTTAAACAACAGACATTTATTTCTCACAGCTCTGGAGGCTGGGAGGTCCAAGATCAGGGTGCTGGCAAGGTGAGGGTCCTCTTCCTGGTTTGCAGATGGCCACCTTCTTGTGTCCTCACATGGTGAAGAGCAGAGGGAGGAGCAGACTCTCGGGTCTCTTCTTCTCAGGGCACTAATCCCATTCACAGAGGACTCCACCTTCATGACCTAATTACCTCTCAAAGGCCCCACTTCCTAATACCATCACATGGAGGGTGGGTCAGGATTTCAACACAGGAATTTTGGGAGGGGAGATACAAACATTCACTCCCTAATAAGCTCTCAGGAACACGAGTGTGGGTGTGTAGAGGGTGGGGTAGGGGCTTGCTGTCTTTTCTCCCATCTCCATGGGAACTGCCTTATGGCCTCCTTCCACTGGTTCCCTTCTGCTGGTTTAGGCAGGGCTGCTTGTCAGCCTTTGGATTAAGTATTAGGTAAAATCATAGTGAGTGAGGCCTCAGCTCAAGGAAAGTACCATTATGAAAAGAAGAATTAGATCGAAAAGGAGAAATTTCAAACCCATGACATTTTGCAAAAGAAGAATGGAAATTGTGCTTTCAACACAAGCAGGCTAGCGCGGTATTTCTCTAACAATGGCGGTTTCCACTAATGACTATAATGACTTTGTATATGGTAACTAAAAAAAATGCAGCGGGTCAGTCCAGCCCTTCTGGGGTTTCCGGACCAGCCCTATGGTTGACAGACGTTCGAGGCTGAAGCAGTGAGGCAAGAATCAGTTGACTGGCTCCAGTTACCACCCTGGGAAGTCAGTAGGTCTGTCCTGACTTACCAGCAGAGAGCAGGTCACAATGACCTCTGTCCCAAATTAAATCTCCAGAGCTCTATAAAAAAAAAATTCTTATTTTCAGAGCACAAGCACTATATATAGTACAGTAACAGGAGAGTTTCTTCCCACCTGGCTCTGGGAAGAACACCCGTTTGTCTGAAGCTTTTGATCTCTTAGTTCTCTGCCATCTTAAAGCACCCTTCCAGCTGGGCTTGCCTACACAACCGTCTGTAAACCACCAGACCACCCAGAACATAGTCCTTAAACCACAACATGGCACATTTTTGAGGATAATCTATTATTTTAGATGAATTTCTAAGTATCAATACTTGAACAACTGCAAGCACGGCCGAAGTTCAAGTGAGATTTTGAAGGAACTAGCTACATCGTAAATATGATGTCGTATAGATACAAATCAAAAAAAAAACAAAGAAGAAAAACTAGTGTAACCAGTGGCAATGCTTTTCTTAAGAGAGGGAATAGAAATATGGAAATATCTGAGGGGCAACTTTTCTATTTCTTATCAAAAGGCTGAATACCACCAAGGTTTTCTGGGCCTTTGCTTGGCTCTGTCCATTTTATGGATGCAGCCGTTGAAGTCCAGAGATAGCCCAGCTAATGTCCAGGGTTAGCAATGGAGATTCACTGGGTGTCTGAGTTTCTATTGTGTCATCTGAACAGAAAAAACAAAGATGATTGAGGCCCCTAAGATGGGAAAAGATATTTGATAGGTTGGATTGTTCTTCTTCCAATACTTCCTTCCCAGTTCCCAATTGGCTTCTTATAGAATTATACCTCCATACACTTTGCCATGTGGTTTTTTTGGTACCATGGCAGACAGAGTGGCACCATGGCACTCTGTTAATGTTGGTTTTGGCCCTATGACTTGTTTTGGCCAACAGAATATTAGCAGATGTGATGTGAGCAGAGTCTGTAAGCATGCTTGCATGTTTTGTCTAGACCTCTTGTGCTTATGTGATCCACCATGAGAAGAGCATGTCTTGCAGGGCTCTGCGTCCCAGAATGAGAAAACGTGTACAGCAAGCCTGAACCCAACTTGCAGCCTGTGGCCCAGCTCAGCCAAATCTCTGCCTGAAGCAGAGCTTCCCTAGCTGTGTGAGAAAAACAGCTGTTGTTGGAGACTGTGTGTATGTGTCTGTTATGCAGCATTTTTACACCGATAGCTGATTAATACAGTAAACATCTGTGGAGCAGGCTCGATATCAGCTAGGGCAATTGTAGCCTGGAACTCACTTATTTATCACATAGGCACTAAACTGCTCCTTTTAGCAAGCGTTGTGCTGGGCTTTGAGCATCAAATAGGAATAACACGTGGTCATGGCTGGAGGGGCAGTCAAGTAACATAACAGGCACCTAAAAGACAATGTGCAAGGGCGATAGTAGGGCCATGTACAGTGTGCTGAAGCCACACCGTATATCCACAGGAGCTCACAGAAAGTGACACAGAGGCTGACAATTGAATCAGGTCTTCAAGGATGAGCAGGAGTTTGTTAGCAAAACTGAGAAAGGCATTCCAGGCAGAGGGAACCGTGCAAAGGCAGCGAGCGCCATGGAATGTTCACAAAATAGAGAGTAGCTCAGTGAGGCTAGAGAATGAGGGGAGTGGCAGGAAACAAGGCCAGAAAGTTGGACTGGGGTTAAGCTGGAAGGGCCCAAGCCTGGAGAGTGTGGACCTTATTTAGTAGCTTTAGTTTGTGGACTTTTAAAGGGAACTCTCTGAGATTTTTTAAAGCAGTGGGTGATGTCATCAAATCCACGGTTTAGAATAATGTTTCTTAAGGTGTGGTCCCAGGAGCAGCACATCAGCATCACTTAGAAGTTGTTAGAAATGCAAATGTCAACCTAGAAACCACTAAACTCTTAGAAATGCAAATTTCGAACCAGACCTACTGAAGCAGAAATTCTGGGGTGGGCCCAGCAAAGCACTCCAAGTGATTCTGATACATGCTACAACTTGATATGCAGCTGCTTAGGACAATCGCCTTTCAGTCATCAGAGGCTGGAGTGAGGCACTCATGCTGGGAAGAGTTTCTGAAGACCCCAGTAGATTCAAGGTAAGGAAAGATGAGAGATCCTAACCACTCAACTGGCCCCAGAGCAACCAGATCGTGGTGGCCAGAGCATAGGCAGAGTAGGCACACACGCATGCATGCATGCATGCATTCATGCATTCCTTCACTCACTTGCTCAACAAGCCTTTCTTGGCAATAACTATGAACAGGGACTGAACTGGGTGGGTCCTAGAGGCAGAAATCTGGAAACAAGGGTGTTGCTGTCCTGTAAGGGACGCACCCCTAGTGGCATCAGCCTTGTTCTGGCTGGAGCAAGATTCCAAATGTTTACTAACCTCTTTCTCTTTAGAGGTTAATGAGCAAAACTTTGATTAATTTCAAGGTCTCTGATGAGTAAGTTGATGACATTGGCCCTCATTGACTGAACATTTGCTATGTACCAGACTCTGTTCTAAGCTCTATGCGGCTATTGAGAGAATAAACATCCTGCCTAATTTTTTTTCTTAATTAATTTATTTTTGGTTGTGTTGCGTCCTTGTTGCCGCGCACAGGCTTTCTCTAGTTGCAGAGAGTGGGGGCTACTCTTCGTTGCGGTGCATGGGCCTCTCATTGCGATGGCTTCTCTTGTTGCAGAACACGGGCTCTAGGCGTGCAGGCTTCAGTAGCTGTGGCAAATGGGCTCTAGAGCGCAGGCTCAGTAGCTGTGGCATCTGGGCTTAGTTGCTCCACTACATGTGGGATCTTCCCGAACCAGGGCTTGAACCAGTGTCCCCTGCACTGGCAGGCGGATTCTTAACCACTGCGCCACCAGGGAAGCCCGATCCTGCCTCATTTTATGCAAACCTGTAAGTGTAGAAATGGGATTTGAACCCAGCCAGCCATTGTGTTGATGACAACTTTCAACCTGCTGGGCTAGCAGAATATTGAGAATTCCTGGTGAAAGTAGGTAAACATCACATTTTAAGAACAGAACTTTGGAGAGTACAGAGAGAAACCAACTTAATTCTTTCCCACCACCTGCTTGAACCTGTTCTGTGGAGCTAGTTCCCTTCTGCTCTTGGGTATGTGTACGGCAGGTCCCCTGACTTTTCTGGTCATCTGTAGATAATGAAAGGTTTTCCAGTTACTTGTTGTCACAAATGTGATAACACTTCAAGAATAAAAGTTTCCATAAAAATAGAGTTGCCATATGATCCAGCAATCTCACTCCTGGGATTATGTTCAGACAAAACTCTAATTTAAAAAGATACATGTACCCCTATGTTCATAGCAGCACTATTCGCAGTAGCCAGGACATGGAGACTTAAATGTCCATCGACAGATGAATGGATAAAGAAGATGTGGTACATATATACAATGGAATACTACTCAGCCATAAAAAAGAATGAAATAATGCCATTTGCAGCAACATGGATGGACCTAGAGATTATCATATTAAGTGAAGGGAGTCAGAAAGACAAATACCATATGATATCACTTACATGTGGAATCTAAAATATGACACAAGTGAACTTACCTATGAAACAGAAACAGACTCACAGACATAGAAAACAGACTTGTGGTTGCCAAGGGGGAGGGATGGATTGGGAGTTTGGGATGAGCAGATGCAAACTATTATATATAAAATGGATAAACAACAATGTCTTACTGTATAGCACAGGGAACCATATTCAATATCCTGTGATAAACCATAATGGAAAAGAATATGAAAAAGAATGTATATATACACATAAATGAATCAGTTTGCTGTACAGCTGAAATTAACACAATATTATAAATCAACTATACTTAATAAATATAAAAAAAGAATAAAAGTATCCAGCCAAAGGTGTTAGTTAAAACTCTAAATTTCATTCAAAGTTCTTTCTGGCAGCTCTAGCCTGTGCCAGGCCTGGAAGCTTAGTGTGGGGTAGGGCACGGTTGGCTTCTTCTTGGAAGCAGATTTTTTTCTACAGTAATTGAGGGAATAAAGGGATAGAGAACTAAGAGTCAGTTCAGCCCCAGAAATCCCTACAGAAGGCATGACAGCCTCACTGTGCTCGTTCATGCAGGCCTCTGTCTCTGATTACAGCCACCCTGATGGGGGACAGGCATGTGTCAAGGCCCTGCTGGGAGTATGATCTGTTACTAGCAGTCCCCGAGAAAGGATGTCAACCCATCAGATATAATCTAAGAAGTCAGAGTAAGAAGGGAATCAAGCATGAAGGTGAAAATGCTCTAAACCCCTCCACAGTCTCCATCCTCACAAGAAGCTGTGTGTGTGGGGTGTGTGTGTGTGTGTGCACGTGCACTTGTGCAATTCTGCACTTGTTCTATGGTTCCTGCTGACTTTAGTTTCTGAAGATAAACATGCATCAGAGTTAGTTCAGAAACACCTAGTTCTTTTTCAAACATTGATTAAGAATTCCAGGTAGTGCCCCCAAATTTTCAAGCATTAGGAGTCCCACTGCAGGAGCTCAGTAAATATTCATTAAATCGACTAATTAACAGGAAGTTTGCTCAAAGGCAGGAAGGTGATAACAGGTTGGATGGCACTTAGGGGCCCTGCCTTTACTCCTGTGTCCCCGCTGCCTCCCTTTGCCCTTCCCTTAGCTTTCTCTGCTTGGCTAAGTCAACACCTGGTCATCCTTAGAGGCTGCCTGAGAATGTCAGCTCCTGTAATGGAGCCTTCCACAGATTTCCTCTGCGGAATGAAAACTGCCCTCTTCTGGGTTTGCCCAGCATGAGTACACGTCGTGGTCTGCTTCATGAACCACACTGTAGTAGCGATTTGTTTGTGTGTTCATGGCCCCCGTTCCAGGCTCTCGTGTCTCATTCATCTCCATCCCTACAGTGCCCAGCACAGGGCCCTCCCAGGGAGGGCTAGTGATGGGTTTGAGTGAATAAATCCTAATGTCCATTCATCAAATACTAATTGTACACAGTGGTCCCCTCCAGCAGACTCGGGACTCTGTTGCTGAGAGATTTCCCAATTCAACTGCCACCTTTTCATTTTGTAGGTCAGTTAGAGCTCACATTGGGCAATGCCTCCCAGCACCTTGGCTGGGTGCCTGGCACGGCCCCCTGATGCTGCCACTCCATCGGGGAGACTGGAACAGAACTGGAGCTCTCAGGGGCCTTGGCATCACCAGTTATTAAGTACAGAGAAGCTCTCTTGATCCCTAATTTGAGAGCATTGAGTTGAAGAACTGACATGACCACATAAATGTGATTCTGTAGCATAGAGAAAGGCCCACTCACAGGGCCTTCAACATCCTCATCCAGAACTTGTGTCACTTTTCTCTCAAGTACGAGCAATCCTCATGAAGAAGACAGGCTGTTGCTGGCCTGACCTGAGGCCTTTTAGAGAGTCTGGGGTGCTTCCATTTTTAGAGACTCTTGGGATATTAAAAAATGGTGAAATGCCAAGTATTTCCATGCTAAGAGGTGGGTGCTTTTAACCCACAGAATGGCAATGTGATTGTGCTATTACCAAGGATTTATTTTTAAAAACGATCATTGGGCTTCCCTGGTGGCGCAGTGGTTAGGAATCCGCCTGCCAATGCCGGGGACACGAGTTCGAGCCCTGGTCCGGGAGTATCCCACATGCCGCGGAGCAACTAAGCCCGCGAGCCACAACTACTGAGTCCACGTACCACAACTACTGAAGCCCATGCGCCTAGAGCCTGTGCTCCACAACAAGAGAAGCCACCGCAATGAGAAGCCCGCACACCACAACCAGGAGTGGCCCCCGCTTGCCGCAACTAGAGAGAGCCCGCGTGCAGCAGGGAAGGCCCAACACATCAATAAATAAAATTAAATAAATATTAAAAAAAATAAAAACAATTACATCATAGTATAGTAGTGAAACATAGGGACCCTGGAGCTCAGATAGCCTGAGTTCAAATCCTGGCACTTATTAGCCAGGTTACCTCATCAGCTGTGTGACTTTGGGCATGTTATTTGGTCTTCCTATACCTCAGTTTCTAGTCTATAAAAGGGACATAGTATTAACTCCTTTTTGGGTTTTTGTGAGGATTAAATGTAAGTTTTATACAAGTACCTAGACTCTTTGTACGCTTTCTATACATGTCAGTCATTATTATTATTATTATTACCTTATTGCACTCCATGCAGTGTCATCTAGTAAGAGGATGCTAATTTAAAGTTTCATCTTGAATATTATTTTCTTTCACTCTTGTCAGGGGATCTCACTGACTGTATATATAATTTCTCTTGCAGGTCATTTCAAAATTCTAAGTTTGAGGACCTTTGTGAACACAGGCCTGGGCTAGCTGGTCTCTTGATGCCCCTTGTGAAATGGGATGCCTGCCCCTACTTCTGAGAGTGGTACCCCACTTAAAACCTTCCCTCCCCGTCCCCAGTGGCACACACCCAGTCTCAGGACTAGGGCTGTCGCTGGGCTTCCGCAATGACAATACAGTGACAGAGGGTGGGGTGGTGGAGTAACTTCCAAAAAAAAGACGCAGACGCATAGGTCTTCGGATTCAATTAACCAATTGAGTGTCAGACCACAAGGGTGTGGTTCTTCAAACAGCAGATGCTGTTCTCTCCCTGGCTCAAGTTAAAGTGATCGTTTTCCCAGTTGGCACGGAACAAGTTCTACACTACCAGTAAGCTGGCTGGCACAACGCAGAGAGCCCCGGTGCCAGTACTGGCAGTACCCACGGAAGGCTGTGCTGATCCCCTTCCCTAATTATAGCTGCCACTGTCACGATCCAACTTGCGGGTGATGTGCAGTCACTACCTGCATGCCATATAGGATTGAATGTCACCTAACACCTTCTTGCTGCTACCCTAGCAAGAGGCTGGTAGGTAGGAGGAGTGGCATCCACGAAGCATGGAAGCTGAGTGAGTGGGGGCCTGGACACAGGCAGGGTGCCCTGACCTCTGAGGTCACACTGAGCTATGTGGTGACCTTGGCCCCTAACCCACCACTGTCAGGGCTCAAATGCTGGCACCAAAGCCCTGTGTTTAGATGCCTGCTCTGCATCCTTCTGAATCTTGGCCATGTTTCAGCACCACCAATGATCTCTTGCCTAGCTGCAGTGAGGTGGCAGTCACCACGCAGACGTGAGGGGCGGCTGCTCTGTGCTCCCAGGCCTGTGCTGCCAGGGAGAGTAACTACAGAATCCCTGCCACTCTCCCCGCAGCAGCAGGGGAAGTGGCACCTTGGGAGCCTGAAGGCACGAAGTGCAAATGAGGGGAAGGAGTTTATTTTCAGCTAAACATTCCAAATCATTCTGATGGCTGTGAGCAGACTTTTTACCAAAGCCTTCTGGGATGCTGGCTTGCAGCATTAGCTGCTAGGAGGAGTGGGCATCTGGTGGGGTTTGGGCGAGGGATGCCCATGGACTGAGTTACTTCTAGGGCAGTTATTTTCCTGGTTTCTCTTCCCGCAGGAAAAATTAACCACATCAGTAGCACGTTTGCAGGCCCTGTATTTCTAATGTGCTTTGCCTGGAGCCGGCACTGGGCACTAGCCACCACCTGGGGAGGAGTGAAGGGTGGATGGAGGGGTGAATGCATTCAACTCCCTGGGCCTGCAGGAGGGGTGCTTGGCCTTGAAATTTTAAAATTCCTACCTCTGAAGTACAACATTTAAAATATTTATTCTGAATATTGAGAAAGACTTCAGTAAAAAAAAAGAATATTTTTTTCCTCTAGCACTTTCACTCTGTCCCCAATGAAGAGAAATTCTCTAAAGAAACAGTTTCCAAAAGAAATAGAAACTGATTCACAGATACAGAGAACTAGTGGTTACCAGTGGGGAGAGGGAAGTGGGGAGGGGCAAGATAGGGGTATGGGATTAAGACAGTGGTCCTCAATCTTTTTGGCACCAGGGACTGGTTTCGTGGAAGAAAATTTTTCCACGGATGGTTGAGGGGGGATGGTTTCGGGATGATTCATGGGCATTACGTTTATTGTGCACTTTATTTCT
Organism: Aethalodelphis obliquidens; assembly: GCF_003676395.1. Lineage (NCBI taxonomy): Eukaryota > Metazoa > Chordata > Mammalia > Artiodactyla > Delphinidae > Aethalodelphis > Aethalodelphis obliquidens. The sequence continues at coordinate 11,130,971 of NW_020837955.1, read as the reverse complement.
ATTATTATTACACTGTAATATATAATGAAATAATTATACAACTCTCCATCATGCAGAATCAGTGGGAGCCCTGAGCTTGTTTTCCTGCAACTAGATGGTCCCATCTGGGGGTGATGGGAGACAATGACACCTGAAGTGTGTTGCTTATGTCCAGTCTGCTCCGTAAGATACGGCTTAATTGGCACTTGCCACTCACTGATAGGGTTTTGATCTGAGTCTGAAAGCAATTGATTTATTATGGTCTCTGTGCAGTCAAACCTCTCTGCTAATGATAATCTGTATTTGCAGCTGCTCCCCAGCACTAGCTTCACCTCAGATCATCAGGCATTAGATTCTCATAAGGATTGCACAGCCTAGATCCCTCACATGTGCAGTTCACAGTAGGGTTCGTGCTCCTATGAGAATCTAATGCGGCTGCTGATCTGACAGGAGGCGGAGCTCAGGCAGTAATGTGAGTGATGGGGAGCGGCTGTAAATACAGATGACGCTTCGCCCGCTCACCCGCCACTCACCTCCTGCTGTGCGGCCCAGTTCCTAACAGGCCACGGACCGCTGCTGGTCTGTGGTCCAGGGGTTGGGGAACCCTGGATTAAGAGATACAAACACTATGTACACGATAATAAGCAACAAGGATATACTGAACAGCACAGGGAAATATAGCCATTATTTTGTAATAACTTTAAATGGAGTATAATCTATAAAAATATTGAATCACTATGTTGTGTACTTGAAACTAATATAATACTATAAACCAACTATACTTAAAAAAATGGTTCTAAACTATGCTTTTTTTTAAATCAAAGGAGTTTTTTTCTTTCATGTGAAATCTTATGGTACACTCAGTACATAAAACTGGAACAACAACCCTCCCTGCTGATACCTAGAGGTGGTACCAACTCTTTTTTCCCCAGGAACCTTGGGAGCAGCCCCACAGATTTCCAGCATCCTTGGTGCTACTAAACCTCTTGGTTTGATTTTATAGTCATCTGCCTCACGCTCAAAGTTCCCAATTTGACCTCTTATATTTGCAAGGGGGGGCCTTTGGGAGTCTTTAGGGACAACTGGGTATTGTCAGTGAGTCTTTGATGTGGAAGCCTCAGGGCCTGGGTATTTCATCCTACATTATTCAGGTGCATAGATATGAGTGCACAGAAATCTGAGGTTCCTTTTCTCATATGATTTGTATTGGTCAGTGCTTGGCAAAGATTTGTAATTTGTGGAATCACTTGTCATTCAATAAGTACGAATTGCACTCTTCTGTGTGGACAGTGTCCCTCATCTATCTCATGGATTTTACAGTCTCAAGTGGGAAGATGACAGTAGGACACAAGCAAACAAATGATTATTTCTGCTAGCGATAAGTGTTATGAAGAAAACAAAGCTCATGGGAAAATAAAGGTTCATGGGATAGAGACAGAATGACTGGACAGATGGAGGCGGGGTGGGGGCTGGCGGTAGTTCTTTAGACTGGGAGCTCCAGAAAGGCCTCAACAAGGAGTGACCTGGATGCCAGAAGCTACCCAGCCAGGAGAAAACCTGGAGGAGAGTATGTGCGGCAGTGAGAATAGCAGATGCTTCGTCCGTGAGGAGGGCGGAAAGCTGGCCCACGTGACAGAGACCTCAGTGACCAGGGAAACCAGATTTGGGGCCTGATCAGAGAGGTCAGGGCTGGGCATTTGGGTCTTATTTTAAGAGTCATGGGATTGCGGTGGAGGATTTTAAGGTTTTCTCCCACTTGAGGCTTTTTCGCTTCTTCCAGTGTTTGAATTGCAATTCATAACCAGAAGATGAGCAGGTTTATCTGTTAATAATGCTACCTTAACAACAACCCACACCTACGAGTGCTCCAAACTGAAAAAATGAATGGGGTCTCAAAGGAACCAGAAATACTAACTCATTTAACAAATACTATTTTCTTTCTATTGCTACAGAATCTATACTTACAGCTGTGTGATCTTAGCCAAGTCACTTAACCTCCCCGTGCCTAATTTTTCTCATCTGTAAAAAGGGGATAATAGTATATCCCTTATAATGTTTCAAAGATAAAATACTTGTAAATGCTTAGAACACATGGTTAACAATAGGTTTGCTATTATTATATATGCAAAAGCACAATTAACTGACATTTGTTTATTTCACACATATTTCTTGAGAACCTACCATGTGCTGAGTGAGTGCTATACTAGGTGCTGAGGATACAGTTGTGAACAAAGCAGGTTCAGTCCCTGCCTGGCACCTGGCTTCCTGCTCTTTACTCAGTAAAAGGAGGCATGGGATTCCTGAGGAGGGACCCACCACCTTTGGCCAATGCATGTGGAAGTGGTGAGGGAAGGTGCCCTCACCTTCCCTCACCCAGGTTAGGGTTTATTAGCCCAGGAGCCACTGGGGGTCCAACCCCGTTTCCATGCCCTGGAAACTCCCTGAACTCTGCAGATAATGTTCAAATATGAAGAGAGTTCCCTCAGAGGAATCTGATGTGGTGAGTGTAGCACTTGCTGGCTTCTCGGTCCCTGCAGCTATCTAGCTGATAACATGCTATCACTGAGCCTTAATCCCCAATCCTGAGACTTCATCTCTTCTCAGCTCCAGTCCTCGCGCCTGCTTGAATCGGTACCCCCAAAGGATTCGCCTGCATCTCTTTTCCCAACTTAAGAATGTCCACCAGGCACGTCCCAAGAGGACAGAATCAGGCACGCATGTTCAGTGAGCCAAGTTAGCTTCCCAAATAAGGGCACGTGTTACTTGCAGGTTCCTATCAGTCTAGATTCAGACAAGTTATTGCGATTTAAAAAAAAAATCACACCAGTTATTTGAAGCATAGTGTTAGAGCAGGAAGGGTCAGAGAGCTCACCCAGGGAACGGCATTTTAGAGATCTTTCTAAACTACAACCATTCACATGGTATTCCCCATCTAAAACACTTCCACACTTTGCGGAGCTTTCCAGGTGATCCGCACATCGTGGTGCCAGGCCTTCGTGATGTGGCTCCCATATGCTGCAGTGGCCTTGTCTCCTCCCTGTGTTTCCACCACAGTGTGCTGCTTCAAGTTCTCCCAGCATGCCCTGGCCTCTCTCCCTGCACCCTCTGCCAACCCCTACCCAGATTTACCCATGGATACCTCTCAGCTTTTAGGACTCACTTGGGCGTCACCTCCCCCAGGAAGCCTCCCACTCTCGCTCAACACTGGATTGTATGCCTTGGGCTCCGCTGGGCTACAGCACTCCCACACTGGCCCACCTGGGCCGTTTCCTGTATGCCTCTCTCGGTAGACCCGGGCCTCCTAGAGGGTAGGGCCCACCTTTTTATCTGTATAGCTTCCCTGAACTTAATAAATGGCTTTTAAATGAATAAATGAATGAAATAACTTTTCCCTACGGTCCTATTGAAAATCTCTAAGCACATTCATGTTTATCATTTCGTAGGGGTCAGTTTTTGGGTCAGGTAAAAATACAGTCATTATACCTATAAAAGTCCTTGGAACACTGGGATTTTTTTTCCCTGTGATATAGCTTTTGTATTGTCAGATAGCTATTGATTTTTTTTTTTTTAATGCACACTGGGAAGAGTACATTATGATTACAGCTGTTTAGAATGTCTGCTAGGGTGTTTGGATTCGGGCTTGAAGAACCACAAGTAGTATCAGAAATCCCTTGTAATTGGGTAAATGTAACAGCTATAATTGATTTCAGCTACATATAACAGAAGACACCTTACACAGATATTTATTCCTTAAACTGCCCTAGAGGTATTTATTTATTCCTCTCTCATATAAAAGAGGCCTGGAAGTTGGCTGGCATCTTCCAACTCCTAGCAGTGAAACCATGGGTAATTAATACCTTCTAAACCCAATATTATTTTTAATTTACAGAGATTAAATTAAAAATAATATTAAATTAAAAATATGTAAATTAAAAATAATATTATCGGACGTCCCTGGTGGCACAGTGGCTAAGAATCCGCCTGCCAGTGCAGGGCACACGAGTTTGAGTGCTGCTCCAGGAAGATCCCACATGCCACGAAGCAACTGAGCCTGAGAGCCACAACTACTGAAGCCCTCGTGCCTAGAGCCCGTGCTCCACAACAAGAGAAGCCACCGCAATGAGAAGCCCACGCACCGCAATGAAGAGTAGCCCTCGCTCGCTGCAAGTAGAGAAAGCCCACGTGCAGCAATGAAGACCCAATGCAGCCAAAAATAAATAGATAAAATAAATAAATAAATTAAAAAATAATATTATCTGTAAATTAAAATTAATATTATCATAGGGCTTTTGTGAAGCTCTCGTGTGATGAACCCTGGCCCAGCACAAAGTAAATATTCAATAAATGTTAGGAAAAAAGAAATCTATTATTTCGGCTAGCTGTTTGCTCTATCAGTGCCTCTTCAGATTTGCTGCTTTTTAGAATTGATAAACTTCCAGAGCTATGCATAATTTCAGACATTAGCTGCAAGCATCCCTGTGCCACCACTTATTGTAAACGTTTTAAACATTGCGGTGAGCGCTGACACAGCAATATTCTCTTGTCCTCAGAGACTGCTGTAGAGGGAGTGCTTCTTGTGGAGAAATAAGTCTATTGCAGGAGCCAGAATGCCGCCCAGCTGCCTTCAGGCCAAATTCCCAGAAATGTGCTTCTTATAAATTTAGGTAGTAAAGAAAAAAATTGAAAGTGAATCATGCAGAAGAAGAAAATCATGCTTTCTGACTTTAACCTACTTGGAGTTCAGAAAGTTAACTAACAATTTGCATGCAATGAATATAGTCCCCTAAACACAATAGCTGATGAATTATTTTATACACACATTTTAAATACAACGTATTATTTAGTTATGATTGGGAAGCAGTCTTAAACATTTTTTTAAGCAGCTGAAATATACACAACAGTTACAAGTGGAAATACTATTGCAAAGGGCCCTGCATTTTTAGCCCAGAACTGAACCACAGAAGTCTCAGGTTACTTAGAAAAATACAAAACAACAGTTTCCAAGTTAAGAATTATGTGTTTTCAGGAGGGAAGAAGGGAATAACAGCTTTGGCTTAAAATGCTCAACCGTTCAAAGTCATCACACTTACAATTAGAAGAGAGCAGCTCCTAAGGTGGTCTGTATCCGAAGAGGGAAATCCAGCCTGGAAGCAAATTATCGCTGATTCCTCACTAGACATCTTCACAATGCTCAGCTGAAGACACTCCCATTAGAAGCTGTTGAGGCCGCTTCTATCACTTCAGAAGGGCAAACATTTGGTAATACGAAAGATGTTTTCATCTTCTTAACTGGAATGAATGGTAACTAATGAAATGTTTTCCCCTTTTTATACGTAAGTGTCTCTGTATCCCAACCCAAAGCAGACATGTTTGTGTATCATCTGCAACCCACCAGTCCAGAGCCCTGGAAGCAGGAAGGGTGGAGGGTGTAGAGTAACCTTTCCACCACGACTACAATCACCGATGTGCCCTTTTTCCTGGTATCCTAGTCTCACTCGAGGCTTTTCATTAACACATCATCCCTCTGAACACATGGGGCACAACGTACTGGAAAACTGCAGGCAGGGGGCAAGAAGGAGGCGCTCACTCTCCCTGGTTTCTCAGGAACCCAGGCTTATCCAGCATGAAATTACAAGTGTACCCTGTCATCTGTGTCTGCAGGGAGACTTCTCCCGTGGACCACACCCCACCGGACACCCTAAGTCTCTTGTGGCGATTCTGTTGCCTCCATCATCCTGGCCTTGGCTGCAGTTCTGGTCCAGGAGGCCAGCATAGCCTTGGGGCTGCAGTTGTTACTACAACGGTATTAGCTCCCTCAGTGAGAGCGGGAGATTCTTCTAGTGCAGGCTCCCCTCCTCAGGCCAGAGGATCAGTCCCCTCAGAGCACATCTTTTTCTTAGACCTTTCTAGATACGTCTCCCCTTAGTCCACCTTTGATCTTCTTTATGAGTGTCTGGATCTCGGCCTCCTTTGCTGTGATAGGAATATTCTTTTGATTTGGGGAAGTGCATTCGGAGAGTTGCTTATAATGCATCCGACCTCTGCTTAGCTGTCACTGATGCCAGGCCCACACCAGGTGTCGGGGAAGCAGGCTGACTGGTGGCAGTTTAGAGGGTAATGGAGGACGAGGTACCTTCTTCGGAGGTTTTAGGCTCTCGTTGCATGTAGCATTCTATTGTGCACAGCAGCCTTGTCATCCTTCACAGGTGATTCTCATTTGGTCCCCTTCGAGGAGGGAGGAGGTGCTTGGTGAACCTGAGGCACTGGCTTGCTTGAAGCTAGGTGTTTCTCTCCGGCTTTTGCTGACAACAGGTTTGAATTTGAGAGTCACGTATTCTTCCCCCAACTTCTCTATGGAGTTTCACTCCTTGCCTTTTGCGTTCTCCATCGTCTGAAAAAGAGTTGAGGTTGATAAAAAGAAAATTCTTCTGACTTCTGGCTCAAGGTTGTTTTTCCAAAAGTCTCCTTCCACTCCCTGCCACCCAAAGGCATTCCCAAACCCACCATTCTTAAAAATGTTTATTTAACATGGACTTGTTAGAAATGCAATAAATCAGACGTTTTACTCTAGGTAGATCCATTTTTAAATCCTTAGAGTGCTAAAGTGGTGACGAAAAGAACAGCTGGACAGGTGCGAGAACCCCAAAGGGAGTTGAATTTTTGGGGAAATCGGCTTAAATGGATGTTCCTCTTTCACCTGAAGTGCTTTACAAAGTGCTAAGAACAGCTGACTCACATTTTTACTGATTGAATCTTGCTGGGATAAGGGTATGAATTCAAGTTTAAATTTAGTACTTCTGCTAATTTTGAAAAACTGGATTTATGTCCCATTCTCTCTCCTGTTGTGTGGCTCAGACTCTACCAATGAGGCTACATCTAGCAAAGAACATGGTTTATGAAGCCATCCAGACCTGGATTCAGATCCTGGCTTCACCATTTCCTAGCAGTGTGATCCTGGACAAGTCACTTAACATCTTTTAGATTTCCTTATTTATACATGGGGATTGTAGTAAGCATTAAAAGGAATAAAAACATAAGGCCTGTTAAAGTAAGCACTCAGTTTATTAGTTTTATTTTGTGCTAAAAATGCACACTGCATCTGTGAGTTCCTCTTTCCCAGGGATCTCCACCTGGGACATGTTTACAAGCCAGGGATGAATGGGTGGGCACGTGAGTTAGGTATGACGAGTTAAGTTCAGCTGTAAAAATTGGATAAACAATATTGTTTTAACGTGGTAGAAGTTCATTTCTCTCTCACTTTAAAGTCAGAACATAGGCTCTGCTCTACGAAATCCCCAGGAAATGGGCTCCTAGACTATGGTGTAGCCTCCATTTCCAAGGTCACCTCATGGTATGAGGTCGTGGCAGTAATTCCAGACATCTGGTTTTCATTCCAGCCGCTAGGAAGAAGGAGGTTGAGATGGGAAAAGGGTGATGCCAGCTCCTTCTTCAAGAAGGTTCCTGGGGACTTCCCTGGTGGCACAGTGGATAAGACTCCATGCTCCCAATGCAGGAGGCCCGGGTTTGATCCCGGGTCAGAGAACTAGATCCCACATGCACACCGCAACTAAGAGTTCACATGCCGCAACTAAGGAGCCAGCAAGCTGCAACTAAGGAGCCCACCTGCTGCAACTAAGACTCAGCACAACTGAATAAATAAATAAATATATATTAAAAAAAAAAAAAGAAGGTTCCTGGAAGGTGCTGCATGAATTTATGTTTACATTTCATTGACTAAAAAGTAGTTTCACGGCTTCACCTAGCTGCAAGGGAAAATGCAGTGTTTATTCTGGGTAGCCACATGTCCAGCTAAACTTGCCATCTCTATGGAAGTGTGGGGGAATGGACATGGTACCAGTTATTCTCTGGACAGAGAGCCACTCTCAGGGGCAGCCAGAGCAGGGGGAGTCTTGGGAGTCTGTTGGAGCTTGATGGTGCAAGGGAAAATAATTATTAAAAGTAGTTGGTGCTACTGAGATCAAAGGCAAATCCAATTCATCAAGAAAAGATCATCTGGAACTGCTCTGTCCAACGAGGTAGCCACTAGCCATATGTGCCTATTGAGCATTTGAGGTGCGGTTAATCCAAATTGAGATGTGCTATAATATACACCCTGGACTTCTAAGATAGTATAAGAAAAGAATGTAAAAATATCTCGTTTTTTTTTAACAGGGCCTACATGTTGAGGTGATATTTGTGTATTAGATTAAATATATTATTAAAATTACCTTCATCTGCTTAGTTTTACTTTTAAAATTTAAAGTTATATACGTGGCTTGTGTTATTTTTCGATTGCGAGCAAGGATCTGGAATGTCCCAAATCTTAGAGTCTGTCTCCTCAGGAAGGAGATTCTATATAGTATTGAGAGGGATTGTTTCCTGAATGATGAATTCTCTAACATGGGGTTGAGAGAGCAAGGTTTTGGTAACATACCAGGAAGTATCGTCCAAGAGAGGGGGTTCTGTGTTCCTTGCCCTTGACAGGCCTGTCCCCACAGGGGATAGATCTTAATGTCACCAGCCCCTAAGAGCATTCAAGTGACCTCCACCTCATGCTGTGGTTCTAGTTCAGTGAACCACTATGATTCTATTTTCAGATGACCCTTAGAGTTTCTATGACTATTTCTACAAAGTGAGTAACTAGTTAGCCAAGTGATGTGCTTGGGGGGGTTGACATTTCTGAACTTCAACTTAAAGATTGGAAGGCAAATAATGATGAGGGAATGCATTGGCCAATAGAGATGCTTTGTGTTTTTATTTCTCTCCCTGTCAAAGATCCCCAGTTAGCTGGGGCCATAGCTCTCAAAGTATGGTCTTTGGACCTGCAGCCTCGGCATCACCTATGAACTTGTTAGGGATGTAAATTCTCAGGCCTCACCCCAGACCTAATGAATCAGAAACTGGGGGTATGGCCTAGCACTCGGTGCTTTAACAAGCCCTCCAGGTGATTCTGACGTTAGCTAAAGTTTGAGAACGATTAATTTAAAGCGATAGTTTTCTTGACAAACAGATCTTCATCCCCCTAAGATGCACCCTGTAGTTTTTTTTCTTTTTTTAAGGCTCATCCTGTTGAATGTAATATGTCATGAAAGGGAAAGTATGTAGGAATTGTTACCTTTAGGTTTGTAAATAAATGTGATACCACATTTCTTGCTGGTTTCTAAGTGAGTAAGATTTGGTAGGAAAAAGAGAGCTTTGAAAAAAATCTGAAAAATAGAATCATCTGGAGGCTGCTCTTTGGGGCTATGAGTCTCCGTAACTTACCTCTTCCAAACCTCACTGCTGAGCCCAGCTCCTTGGTTCTCTAGAATTCCTGTCCGGACGTGGTCACGGCTGGAAGCAGCTGATCGGCCCATGCTCCACTTACTAGCGCTGGTGCTCGTCTGGTCTTCCTGTCTGCTCACCGTCTCTGCTCACCGTCTCTTGCCCCCTGCATCCCGACTTCCATCTCTGAGTGGCGTTCTTTATCTTCCCAGACAGCTGTCCTCACTTCCCCACTTTTAATCATTGTGAGCAGTTTTACCTGTCAGGCTTTTCCCCACTCCGAGTCCCGTAATAAGTCTGTGCTGGACTCTACAGGTATCCGACCCCATTCTTCTTCCCAGGCACAGATTCTGTGGTTCCACTCTTGAAATCTGAGGCGTAATGACAGTTTCAGCCAGCGGCACTGAGAACGTGTGGCCCCTTCTGTCACTGAACTCTTGGAAACCTGCAAAGAGCCCAGGCACACGGGTCAACCTGTTCCTTTGCTGAGCAGCAGCCCCTCAACTCCACCCCAGGGGACTGACCGCTGCCCCAGGAACTCTGAGTACCCTTGGTGTCCCTTGAACCGCTGATGGAAAATCATGGCTCAGATGCAGGCCCTCCCGTCCGCAGATCTTCTTGCCCCGCAGGGCAGGGATTAGGTGGGGTAGGGCTGGTGTATTACTGGATCTGACAACGGATGCTTTGTCCTTTCCAGCTCCTGCACAGGCAGGCATCAGACAATGTGTATGGAGTTTTAGAGTTTATAAGACACCTCCAGACGTCATCATTTACAAAGCATTCCACGTCTTTGAGAGGGGAGCAAAGAGTTAATCATCCTCACGTTTTACAGTTGAGATAACAGTACTGGGAGATTGCCATCTTTCCCTGAGTGGCTCAGACAAGGAAAGGCAAAGTTGGGTTTGTAGCCAGGTTTTATTTCAGCTTGACATTTTGTTTACGGACTCCTCCTTGCTATGGGTATAAAATCCCACACTAAAACCCACAAGGAACAATTTTTTTTTAACATCTTTATTGGAGTATAATTGCTTTACAGTGGTGTGTTAGTTTCTGCTTTATAACGAAGTGAATCAGCTATACATATACATATATCCCCATATCTCCTCCCCTCTTGCGTCTCCCTCCCACCCTCCCTATCCCACCCCTCTAGGTGGTCACAAAGCACCGAGCTGATCTCCCTGTGCTATGCGGCTGCTTCCCACTAGCTATCTATTTTACGTTTGGTAGTGCATATATGTCCATGCCACTCTCTCACTTTGTCCCAGCTTACCCTTCCCCCTCCCTGTGTCCTCAAGTCCCTTCTCTATGTCTGCGTCTTTATTCCTGTCCTGTCCCTAGGTTCGTCAGAACCAGGTTTTTTTTTTTTTTTAGATTTCAAGGAACAATCTTAATGGCTTGGTTCAGTGAAGATTTAACACAATGCATGCATTTATGGAAATCACACTTGCGTTCAGTTTACAAGTGGCTGTCACATCCATTACTTTATCTGGTCTCTATAATGACTTATGTAGAGGATTTCATTATTTTTGTTTTACAGATGAGAAAAAACTCAGACTCAAGGAGGATGGGTAAATTGCTCAAGGTTACACGGTGACTGAGTGTCGTCCAGTTCTTTTCACAGCAGATCCTTTGTTCACTATGTTCAGTTAACTCCTCTTTGGTATAAATTCTAAACTGCCAAGAAAGGAGATGAATGCAGTAAGGCAGGGGTTCCCAAACCATTTCTGTCTAGAAATATAGATCTTGGCATTCTTCCTCCCCTTCCATGAACTCTCTGAGGTGCTAAGAGTGGGAGCAAATGCCCCAGGTGATGTTCCTGATTGGCTGAGGCTGGAAAACACTGCATCATGGAAAGATGCATGCAGAGTACTGCAGTTTATTTCCTCTAAAGGCCTCAATTTTTGTTGTTGTTATTTCCTTTTGATGGATGTTTTGGGTGGGCCTTTGAGAAGGAGGTCATTGAGAAAACTTGACCACTACATCTTTTCCTTTATTCTTTATGTACACTTTTCTATCCATCTGAGGTTTGGCTTCCCTGGACAGCAACAGGGACTGTAATTAAATTTCATCTGGTAAAACATTGACCTGGTTGGCATAAGTTTAGATTCCAGTTTCATCCTCTAAGGGATAGCTTTCTCTTCTATCTTGCAAATTCTGTGTAATTCTAAGAGTCACAATTCTTTTGAAAATAGACGTCAGTTGTTAAATTGGTTCTTAAATATTCCCCATCAGGGATTCCCATTGTTGGAAGACTCTAGAACCTTCAACCAGCCTCAGCATCATCTGGGAGCTTGTTACAAATGCAGACCCTCACGCTCTGCCTCAGGTGTACTGAATCAGAATCTGCATTCAACAAGATGCCCTGTGATTCACAGGGACATTAACATTTGAGAAGCACCAGTTTGGGACACCTTCCCTTTTAGTAATAGTTACAACTTATTGGATACCCACTATCTCTCAAGGGAGGTGCTTTAAATTTTAAAAATCTAGTCCTCACAGCAACTTTGCCGGAAAACGATTATTCTTCTCAATCTGCAAAAGAGGAAACTGGTTCTGAGAGATTTACACTTGTCCAGTTATACTGAGATGGAATTAAGACCAGGTCTGTCTACTCCTTCTTGAAACACTTGACTTAATACTTTTTTCCCTTCCCTTCCTCAGGCCTCTCCAGTCAACTTAGGGATTTTTTTTTTTCTCACAATCTCCCCAGGCCTTTTTTAAAGGAATCATGGTACAGAAACAAACAGTAGAAAAAAATGCAAAAAATTGTATATCAAACTTTTGTGGGTAAAAATTTTATTAACAAAATTAAAAATCTGGAGCAAATATATATTTTAGGAAATATATTTGTAACATATGACAAAAATGTTAATAACCCTAATATATAAAAAAGCTTTTATAAATCAATGAAGTACTTTGGTAGAAAAGATAGAAGAAAAAATAATAGAAAAAGGATTAATTAACATGAAAAAGTTCAACTTCACTAGTAAAGTGTAAAAATGGAAATATCTTTTCATCCTCCAAATTAGCAAAGGGTTAAACGAAAAGATAAAAGCCAATGTAGGTGAGAATGGGAGATAAAAATCCTCAAATATTTCTATTATTAAAAATGATGTTTTAGAAGAATATTTAATGAAAAGGAATCATGAGTACCATATATTAGTAAGTAAGAAAGACATGTGGAAAATGTATATGATAATCCTAATATTTTAAGTTAAAAAAATTTCTACACTATGTACAGGAAAAAAAACCCCCTCAGAATAATGAACACCAAAATGTTAACAAGGTTTAGCTTTGAATAGAAAATAGCCCCTACACTCTTTAAAATGAAAGTTTCTCATCTTCAAAGAGGGAAAAAGATCAGACTAGTGTAACTTAAGCCTTAATTTCTCTGTCAAAAACTTAGTAAAAGAGGGGAAAATTGAGTGGTGGCTGGCTGATTTTTCTCTTAGGGCCAATTTACTTCCAGTTAAAATTTTAATTACTGGCTCATTATTATCAATAAACAATCATGTCTGAAAGGACAGGTCTCCTCTGTTAATAAAATGTCAATTTACTCTTAGTTCAAAATAAATAAATAAAATTAATCACCAGACAAATGTGTCTGAAAAGTATCAAACGATCTGCATCTCAATCCTGAAAATTAACCGTATAATGATTTCTTTTACTGTCAGGCCAAGTTCTATGGAATTCTGCTATTCTCCCTAAGAGAATGCTCTGTCTATGGCACGCTCTTCCCCCTCCCCATTTTCATTCAGCTGTCTTCAACCATCACCTCCTCAGAGAGACCTTCACTAACCACTTATAAAATGAACAAAGAGAAACTTTCTTCCAAATTCTTTAAATCTCCTTATTCTACTTCACTTTTCTTCATAGCACTCATCTTCAGCTTTGCCTAATTGTTATAATTGAAAACAAATTTTTTTTTGGCCCTTGCGGTGCAGCTTGTGGGATTTTAGTTCCCTGACCGGGGATCGAACCTGGGCCCTTCACAGTGAGAGCACCAAGTGCTAACCACTGGACCACCAGGGAATTCCCTGAAAAATTATATTTAACTGCTTGTCCTTCCTCCTCCCCACTAGAATGCAAGCTCCTTGAGGACAGGGACATTGTACACTTTATTCTCCACTCTACCTCCAAAACCTAGCATGGTGACCCGCACCATAGATACTCGTTAAATATGTGTTGAATGAATGAATATGAAAAGAGCTGAGCCAGATGTGAATGTCACTCAATCCAAGAAGAATTCCATAACTGTGGTTATGCTGGGGTGGCTTTGGAAACCCAGCACTGAAGACAATGAGGTGCTTTATTTATTTTATTTTATTATTTTTTTATTGTGATTATTGGGTTTTGTTTTTACATCTTTATTGGAGTATAATTGCTTTACAATGGTGTGTTACTTTCTGCTTTATAACAAAGTGAATCAGTTATACATATACATATGTTCCCATATCTCTTCCCTCTTGCGTCTCCCTCCCTCCCTATCCCACCCCTCTAGGTGGTCACAAAGCTCCGAGCTGATCTCCCTGTGCCACGCGGCTGCTTCCCACTAGCTATCTATTTTACGTTTGGTAGTGCATATATGTCCATGCCACTCTCTCGCTTTGTCACAGCTTACCCTTCCCCCTCCCCATATCCTCAAGTCCATTCTCTAGTAGGTCTGTGTCTTTATTCCTGTCTTACCCCTATGTTCTTCATGACTTTTTTTTTCTTAAATTCCATATATATGTGTTAGTATACGGTATTTGTCTTTCTCTTTCTGACTTACTTCACTCTGTATGACAGACTCTAGGTCCATCCACCTCATTACAAATAACTCAATTTCGTTTCTTTTTATGGCTGAGTAATATTCCATTGTATATATGTGCCACGTCTTCTTCATCCATTCATCTGCTGATGGACACTTAGGTTGCTTCCGTGTCCTGGCTATTGTAAATAGAGCTGCAGTGAACATTTTGGTACATGACTCTTTTTGAATTATGGTTTTCTCAGGGTATTTGCCCAGTAGTGGGATTGCTGGGTCGTATGGTAGTTCTATTTGTAGTTTTTTAAGGAACCTCCATACTGTTCTCCATGGTGGCTGTACCAATTCACATTCCCAGCAGCAGTGCAAGAGTGTTCCCTTTTCTCCACACGCTCTCCAGCATTTATTTTTTCTAGATTTTTTGATGATGGCCATTCTGACTGGTGTGAGATGATATCTCATTGTAGTTTTGATTTGCATTTCTCTAATGATTAATGATGTTGAGCATTCTTTCATGTGTTTGTTGGCAGTCTGTATATCTTCTTTGGAGAAATGTAAGACAATGAGGTGCTTTATTTAGACAACTCACCTCTACCTGGAAGACAGCCCCAAACTTCATTGCCAAGCAACCACTAATTGCTTGTAATCAGCAAATATAAAAGCACATATAATAAAAAAAAAATTGGTAACCCGGAGGTTTTTCTATATATGACCAGGCATTTTATTGTTATAGTTCAGTAGACTTGGGGCCAAAAGGGAGATGCAGCTGAAGATTTCTTGCCATAAAAGGATAAAAGGCCATTAGTTGTTTGCTGCCAGGAATAGTAATGCAATTGCAATTTAGTATTTGGAAAGTGTTCACTTAAGCAAACCAGAGCTTTCATTAGTTTTTCTTTTTCTTTTCTTCTCTTTTTTAGAGATTTTTTGTTTTTAACTAACAGACTTTATTTTTGGGGGCAGTTTTAGGTTTACAGAAAAATTGTGCAGAAAGTATGGTGTTCCCATATTCTCCCCTTCTCAGTTTCCTTTATTGTTAACATCTTGCATTGATGTTGTACATTTGCCAAAATTGATGAACCAATATTGATGTATTATTAGTAACTAAAATCTACAGTTTACATTACGGTTCACTCTTTGTGTGGTACATTCTATAGGTTTTGCCAAATGATAACATAATTCACTGCGCTAAAAACCCTCTGTGCTCCAGCAGTTCATCCCCCTCCTCTTCCCCCATATCCCTGGCAACCATTATATTTTCATTGTCTTTATAGTTTGGTTTTTCTTCTGTAATTAAAAAGTGATTATTGTACATGGGAGAGAAGATGGAAAGAAGTAAATCACAAAAAATTGAGAGCAGTATTTTGTTCATCTAATTCTTCATTGTCTCTCCAGTATCTAGAATAGTGACTGGGGGATAACTAGGGAAAGCTCTTTACATTTTGATATATATCCATCCATATATGTAAATATATGTGTATAAATGATTACATATATACTTATATATACAGCCTCCTGTATATGAAAGGATAATCCATTTATGCTAAGATTTATTAAATGTTTAATATGCTTCAGACATCTTGCTAGGGACTTCATATCTACCCTCTCTTAATCTTCAACCCCCCCAAAACTGAGAAATTACAGATAAGCTCAAAGTGCTTCTTAGCTTAATGTTGGGATTTATAATCTAATAACAATAATACGTGCTTAATAATGGACATTTGTAGTTTGCAAAAAAAATTTCGTGTGAATGATCTTACCCTCAAAAAAATCTTTTAGATTATTATTAGCTTTATTTTGCTGTGAGTCTGAGTGACTTACCCTACCTTAAGATCTAGTCTTAAGTTTTCTGATGCCAGATCTGCACCATCACACTATTGATTTATACTGAACTCGTGACGAACCAAAATTTGTATTTTCCACTTGTCTCAATGTTTAACCATGTCATCTTCAGTCTAAACTTGTGCAGTTGTTGAAGATCAGTAATGTATATATTTTTCTTCCAATAAATGTTAAAAAATATTTACTAAGCAGCTACAATTCTGCTGGGAGCTCTGTTTACATGGATGAATAAAACACATTTGGCCTTTGCTCTTGTGGGGCCTATAATCTGTTCAGCTGACACTTGTTTGATTGACTGGGTTGCAGTGGGGAAGGTTTTCTGAGTTTTTTTTTTAATATTAATTTAATTAATTTATTTTTATTTTTGGCTGTGTTTGGTCTTAGTTGCAGCATGCGGGATCTTTGTTGTGGCGCATGGGCTTCTCTCTAGTTGTGGCACGGGCTCAGAAGTTGCAGCGTGCAGGCTTAGTTGCCCTGCGGCATGTGGGATCTTAGTTCCCCGACCAGGGATTGAACCTGAGTCCCCTGCATTGGAAGGCAGATTCTTAACCACTGGACCACCAGGAAAGTCCCTTGAGTTCTGTTTTTCCATTAAGTTATCAGATGTACTTTGCATCATTTGCAAGTTCAGGAATTACATTTTATGTTCTCATCCATGTCTTTGGATCTCTATGTTAAGCCCTTTATTATTTTCTTTCTTGATGGGTTTAAAGAAGAGAGCTAACGATGGACTCTGTTTGGATAATGTTGGTCAGCAGGTTTTGTAGCTCAGGTTTCTTTATCTTGTTCACAAGGATATCATGAAAGACTATCAAATTATTTCCTGAATTTAAAGGTCACTATGTATCAGTATTTCCTGATATCTAGTGGTTGATGCAGGGACTCTGGAGCCTGACATCTTAGGTTCAAATCCTGGCTCTGCTATAATTAGTTGTCTGATCTTGGACATGTAACAATATGAATAATTTTCTGGCAAAATATAAATGAGCAAAATTGGTGCAAGAAGAGATTGAAAACCAAAAATAATAGGAGAGGTGGAAAAGATTGTTACACTTTCCCTTTAAGAAAAAAAAACCTACTTAGGGCTTCCCTGGTGGCGCAGTGGTTGAGAGTCTGCCTGCCAATGCAAGGGACACGGGTTTGTGCCTCCGTCTGGGAAGATCCCACATGCCGCGGAGCGGCTGGGCCCGTGATCCATGGCTGCTGAGCCTGCGCGTCCGGAGCCTGTGCTCCGCAATGGGAGAGGCCACAACAGTGAGAGACCTGCGTACCGCAAAAAAACCCCAAACAAACAAACAAAAAAAACCCTACTTAATTGTTTTATAACTGAATTCCTCTAAGCTTCAAAGAAGAGTTAATTTGTATGTTAATCAAATTATTTCAGACCCTAGATAAGTATGGAAAGTTCCTCAATTAATATTATGAAACAAATATAACTTTAATACTAAAATCTACAAAATGTAGCACAGAATGCTCTGTAGTTCAATTTATGAATATACATGGAAAAATTTAAATTATACTTTAGCACATACATTTGAAAGATAAGAACAAAGTTTATGACTCACACTACCTGATTTCAGACTTAACATAAAGTCATAATAATCAAGAAAGTGTGATAATGGCAGAAGAATAGTCTTATTGAATAATGGAACAGAATAGAAACTCCGGAAATAGACCCTAGTGATCAACTGAATTTTGACAAAGGTGCAAAGGAAATTCAATGGAGAAAGATTGCTTTTTAAATAAATGGGGCTGGAGCAATTGGAAGTCTGTATATGAAAACAAAAACAAAAGAGTAACAATAATAACGACAACTTGACTCTCACCTCACACCTACAAAGAAATCAAACCGAAATGGATTATAGACACAAAAATTTAAGAGCTAAAGCTATAAAACTTCTGGAAGAAAACATAGAAACATAGGAGGAAATCTTTATAATCTTGGGTTAAGTAAAGATTTCTTACATAGGACATAAAAAACATGAACCATGAAAGAAAAAAATTGATAAAATGGGTTTTGTCAAAATAAAAAACTTCTGCCCTTTGAAAGACAACATTAAGAAAATGAAAAGCAAGGTGCACACTAGGAGGAAGAATATTTGCAAACTATATATCTAATAAAGTAGTTGTATCCAGAATATATAAATAACTCTTTCAGCTCAATAATAAGAAGTCAAAGAACACAATGACAATACAAATTCTGGCAAAGATGTGGAGCAGCCGGAGCTCTCAAATCTTCCTGGTGGGAATAAAAAGTAGTACAGCAACTTTGGAAAACAGTTTGGCAGTTTTATAGACTTAAACATACATTTATCAGATGATTCAGCAATTTCACACTTAGAAATTTACTCAAGGGACTGAAAGCATTTGTCCACACAAAGGCCTGTACCTAAATTTTTTTTTTTTTTTTTTGCAGTATGCGAGCCTCTCACTGCTGTGGCCTCTCCCGTTGCGGAGCCCAGGCTCCGGACGTGCAGGATCAGCGGCCATGGCGCACGGGCCCAGCCGCTCCGCGGCATGTGGGATCTTCCCAGACCGGGGCACGAACCCGTGTCCCCTGCATCGGCAGGCGGACTCTCAACCACTGCACCACCAGGGAAGCCCCTGTACCTAAACTTTTATAGCATATTTATTTGTAATAGCACAAAACTGGAAATAAAAAGTCTAAAAGTCCATCCACTGGTGAATGGATAAACAGATTGTGGTACACCCATACAGTGGAATACTATTCTGCAATAAGAAAAACCAAACTACTGATACACGCAACAATATGGATGAATTTCAAGAGCACTATGTAGAGTGATAAGACAACTCACAAAAGCTTACAAACTGTATGACTTTAGAACATGACATTCTGCTTACCAGAACAAAGTCTGACACTCTTTAAAAGACAGCAGTGAAATCTAGTCACTTGAAACTTAAAATTATAGCATTCAGCATCCAATAAAAAACCACTAGGCATGCCAAGAAGAAGGAAACTGTGACCTGTAACCAGGAAAAAAAAAGGTCAATAGAAATAGATCCAGAAATGATAGGGATGATAAAATTAGCAGACTAAGATGTTAAAACAGCTACTATAATTATGTTCAAGTATTTAAAGGAAAACATGAAGACAGTGAGGAGAGAAATTGAAGATACAAAGAACAAAACCAAACAAACCAAACCCCAACAAATGGAACTTCTAGAGATGAAAAATATGACATCTGAAATGAAAAATTCACTACATGGATTAACAACAGGTTAAACATTGCAGAAGAAAAGATAATCACTTAAGTGATTAGGTGTTGGTGAGAATGTGGAGAAAAGAGAACACTTGTGCACTGTTGGTGGAATATAAATTAGTGCAGCCAGTACGGAACACAGTATACAGGTTCCTTGAAAAATTAAAAATAGAACTATCATATCATACAATCCAGCAATTCCACTTCTGGGTGTTTTTCCAAAGAAAACAAAAACATGAATACAAAAAGATATATACACCCCTATGGTCATTGCAACATTATTTATTTATTTATTTAAACATCTTTATTGGAGTATAATTACTTTACAATGGTGTGTTAGTTTCTGCTTTATAACAAAGTGAACCACCTATACATATACATATATCCCCATATCTCCTCCCTCTTGCATCTCCCTCCCACCCTCCCTATCCCACCCCTCTAGGTGGTCACAAAGCACCGAGCTGATCTCCCTGTGCTATGCGGCTGCTTCCTAAGAGCTATCTGTTTTACATTTGGTAGTGGACATATGTCCATGCCACTCTCTCACTTTGTCCCAGCTTACCCTTCCCCCTCCCCATGTCCTCAAGACTCAGATAAGGTTAGATCTTGGCACTGAAGCCTGCCTCCATCACTTGACAGCTGCGAACCCTACTGTAGTCATTCAGTCTTACTGAGTCTCAGTTTCCCCATCTGTTAGATGGAATAATAATAAGATTGGCTTCACAGGGTTTTAATGAAGATTAAATGAAATAAAGGATGTGAAGGCATTTAAAAAGTTGAAAGGATTACTCACATGCAAAATGTTACTGCTCAACTGCTGCCCCTGTGATCTTTACCAATCAAATCTGGCATTTCTGTGTGTAGTTTGCAAAATAAGAACCTCTTCCAAAATCAACCATAGAGAAGACTAATTCCATAAATAGTGTCAAAACTTTGGATATGGGGGTGGGGCAGGAGGGAAGCAATCATCTTTTGTCCTCTTCTAAGCTATAGTCTTCTGTTTTTCTCTTTAATAACACTTAATTTAAAAGATGCATTATAGGGAATTCCCTGGAGGTCCAGTGGTTAGGACTCTGTGCAGGGGACACGGGTTTGATCCCTGGTCAGGGAACTAAGATCTGCAAGCTGTGTGGCATGGCTAAATAGATAAATAAATAAAGTGCTTATTCTTAAAAAAAAAAAAAAGCATTATATTGTATCAATACTGTAGCCAGTGATTATATCATAAAATATATGAAAGGACCTAAAAGAGTGTTGAATATGTAGTTTGTTCTTAATAATCTTAATTTTCTTTTTTTCTGTCACTTCTTCTGAAAGAAAAATCTTCCCTTTTAATCACTAATTGTCTGGGCTCCAAAACCTCTGTGACAACCAGAGCTCAATTCTCTCTGCAGGAAAGCAAGACCTAATGCTTTTTTGCCCAACATTATTACTTTCAACTACAGGAGGTGGTTTTTTGACAGGAGAAATGAGGGAATTTTTAAGTGTTTTGTCCTCCTATTGGTGATCTCAAATAATTGCCGATTTTACTGAGTGACTTAAAAGTTTCACTGTTGTTCAGTTAAAAAATATTAATACCTTACTAATAGAGAGTAAAACAAGGATTGGAGAAAGTTGGCTTTGAAATGAGTTTTTAAAGCTGTGGTTGGTATTCTAGAGGATTTATTATACTTCAGACAAATATTAAAGCCCTAGTGAAACGAGTTGTCTCAGTAGGATGTGGAAAATTATTCACCTTCCCCAACTTCCCCCAGTTGGAACTTTCCACCAAGTCAGAGAGGGCATGTAGCAAGTAAACAGAAAGAGTTCTCTGATAGACACAAAGCCGTCCGTGTCTTAGACTGAATTTGCTTTTTCTCTCCATGGTTCAGGGTACTATAGCATAGCTTAAAAGAAGGGTCTGAAGAGTTTTAAACATCTATTGGAACAAGTAGTCATGAATAGTTATGTCCAGAGCTGGGGGGGCGGTGGTGACGTGATGTATTTGTGTGTGTGCGTGGGGAGTGGATGGGTAGAGAAGTTTAATTTTGTCACATAAGAAAGGAAGTGTGGTACCTTATAAATGAGGGATCTATATTCAGTTTGGATTCCTTCTGCCAAAACTCCTCTAGTAGCCATAGTTGGCAGCAGAGTCCAAAAGCCAGTTTACACAGCAGAAAAATACCTGTCTTTAGACAAATTAGCCTGCTGAGTAGAGTGGTTAGAAAGTACCTGCGTCTCACAGGCTTTAAGTTCGTAACAAAGAATCAGAATGCAAATTCACAATGACTCAGAATGCTAAGATTTAGCAAAATATGGGACTGACACTAAAGGAGGGTATCTGGGCCCAGACAGAGCCATGAGAACAAGCACAGAGCATCAGACCCACCCGGCATGACAAACGCAGCCAGCCATGCCCAGGAAGGGTCTTCTCCAGGGAGAAGGAACTGGAGTTGGAGAAGGACAGAATTTTAGAGTGTTTGTTGTGTCATTTCTCTCTTACTGACTGGATTCACTGATGGTCCCAATACTTTTTCTCTTTCCCATAGCCCCGAGTTAAAAAGAAAACTCTCCAAGTCACAAAAATTACAGTGCCCAGAGCATGTTGAACCAGCAGTACCCTTGCAGAATTCCCTGTGGAGGTGCCTGTTGGTGTACGTTGCCATGTCATCAAAGCACCTTCATCCCTCTCCACAGAGGCATGAATTGAAAACAGTTTCCTGTACACATCTGTCCATTCCACCCCCCCACCCAATGGACAGCCAGTTGCCCATTTATTGAATAAACCATTTTTTCCTCTTCCATTATTAGACATGCCCACCTGCATCATAAGATAAATTCTCTTATGTAAGAAGGTCTATGCATGGACTCTAATCTCACTGATCTGAGTCTTTATTCATACACCAATACTAATTTTTTAAAACACTCTAAATTTATAATAAATTTTACTCTGATAGGGCTAGTACATCCTCATTATTCTTTTTCAAAATATTCCTTCTTCCCAATTTGATTTTTCCTATGCTGATGTTTCATATGAACTTTAGTACATTTTGGGTAGTTCCTGTTTATTCCCTCTCCCATCCTCCATAATATTCACATTAAAACCTTTTTTTAAAAAAGCCCTTCTATAGTGGTTTAAAATTTTCTTCATAGGTCCTTTCTAACTTCTACTTTTCTTCACCCTAATCCTTCAATGAATATGGAGAAACTGCAGAAACTTGAAGATGTAACTAGCAATGTTAGAGAATGGTTTCACCCCTCCAGTCAGATTATTATTTAATTCTTTCTAATTTCCTTTTGTATCACTCAGATCTCTAATTTTGTTCAAGATAGTCCAGGGAATTTAAAAAATATATAAACTTAAAGGGTCTCTCTCCTTTGATCCTTCCCTGCTATTCCCCCAGCCTGAATCCTCACCTCTAGCAAACCACTCTCCTTGCTGTTACCCTGCATATCCTGGTCCTCATTGGCCATCCTGGCCCCTGGAGGCCTCTCCTTTCTCTAACATCCTGAAGCACATATAGCAAAGGTGCATTATGTTCGCACGACCCATTTGCCACTCAGCCAACCTGGTATGGTTACTGGTCTTTTAACCTTTGTGTCCATCTTCCCAATAGATTATTAGAGGTTAAGTGTATCATCCTCTTTTGTTCCCCTCCCTTCTCCTTCCTCTTCACCTCACCTGAGATACTCTACATGCCTCAGGTAGTGTCTTGCACTTTCTTTAACCACTTACTCTTGGTAGCAACAACTGTGCATTCACAACTGCACCCAGATTGTTCTCTTACAGGGATGTTCTAAAAGTAGAGATTTTGGGCTTCCCTGGTGGTGCAGTGGTTGAGAGTCCGCCTGCCGATGCAGGGGACACGGGTCCGTGCCCCGATCTGGGAAGATCCCACATGCCGCGGAGCGGCTGGGCCCGTGAGCCATGGCCAATGAGCCTGCGCGTCCGGAGCCTGTGCTCCGCAACGGGAGAGGCCACAACAGTGAGAGGCCCACGTACCGAAAAAAAAAAAAAAAAGTAGATTTTTTTTTTAAACTAAAAAAATCCAGGCAGTGAAAATGATACTGAAAATTCTTTCAGTGCAACCAGAATGGCCAATAGTATAGTCTACTCAGCAACACTTTTAATTCCTTCTCTTATCCTCTGGGAATATGTTCTTTGAATAGAATGGTGGGCTGCTGGTACCATTTCAATTGTGATCTCATTTTCTCTCTCGTTGGTTGAGCCATACAGCTGGATTCTTATCATCTAAATGCCCTAAAGATGATACTCCGCCATAGGTAAATTCTTGCCAATTCCCAAGTCTCACTTCCTCCTTAAAGCTTTCATATGTATTCCTCAGGGAGCCCTCCCCTTTCTGAAGCTCTTTTTGGTCTTGGTGGGTACCAGTGTGGTGCTTGTTCCTTTCAGAGCAACTCATACACTTGGAGCGTGGACTCTAGAGGGTTTTGAAACCTGATCTTGCCATCTACTAGCTATATGATCTTGGACAAGTTACTTAAACTCTCAGACCTCCTCAGTTTCCTCATCTTGAAATGTGGATAAACATCATGGTTTCGACCTACTTGGATTCTTATAAATATTACATGAGTTAATATTTATTTGTAAAGTGCTTAAAACAGCGCCTGGCCCAATGTAAGCTTATGTAAGTGTCTTTGTTTTTTTAAAAAATTACTCTCCTTCACCTGATATTGGTGTTCCCATCCAACGTGGCTAAAGAAGGCAGAAGGAATTAGTGTAAGAGAGAGCTTACTATTCCTGGAGACATGTGAACTGGCTCCTTTATTTCAGAAATAGAAATCTCAGTTCTTTTCATCAAAACGAGCAGTTCTCAACCTCACTATTTCTACAGGGCAGGGCTTAAAGATCAGTTATAAGGTTCATTCTGTTACTACTGAGTACTGACATTTTAATATTAATAACTGTAGAGTTGAATATTCAAGCCCTTTCTTGATTGGGCACTGAAAAAAAGGGCTAGGTTGGAGAAAATGAGTTGACAACCTGGGACTCCCTGCCCCCAGGGTGTTTTTCCCACAAGGGCATGTCTGGTAACGTGTTGGACAGATGCTGGAAGAGACCCATTTGTATAAGTCACACATCATCAGCTCCTTGCTTTGCAGCACCTTAAAATGTTCCCTGGGTATTTCATGAGTTTAAATTTGGTTTCCTATAATAAAGATTGTAGCATTCTCAAGGTCAAGGGGCTCTGGCTTATGAGTCCTTGCAACCCTTGGCATGGCTAGAAACACGGCACAGATCAAGAAGCTCTCATCAATAGATTTATTATTAAGATGGGTAGGACAAAGGAATGTTTGGATGCTGTTAAACAACAGTTGGAGAAAACCTACAAATAAGAAGAAAACTCCCCACAATTCCTAATCCACCATGTCTTCACGGGGGCAACTCATGACTAAGAACGCTGATTCCATTCCAGTCCCTCTCATCCCATGATGAAGGGCAGTAAAAGCCAGGAAGGACATAGAAATGAGGGGCCTGATTCTGCTAGGTGAAATAAGTCAGGCAGAGAAAAACAAATCCCATATGATCTCACATATATATGGAATCTAAAAAAGCTGAACTCATAGAAACAGAGAGTAGAATGGTGGTTACCAGGGGTTGGGGGTGTGGGGAAAATGGGGAGATGGTCAAAGAGTATAAACTTCTAGGCATCTAATAATGTACCACATGGTTAATAATACTGTATTATTATACACTTGAAAGTTGCTAAGAGAATATATCTTCAATGTTCTTACCATAAAAAGGAAACAGTAATTATGTGACTTGATGGAGGCTTTAGCTAGTGTTATGGTGGTAACATAACATCATTTTGCAATATATCAGATCAATACCTTGTACACTCGAAACCTACATAATGTCATATGTCAATTACATCTCAATAAATCTGGGGGGAGGAAAGAAGTCGGAGGCCTGGATCACGCAGTTTAGAAGTTTATTGAGTGTTGACTCTTCTTTGCAGAGATCCCTGTATCCCTGATTTCTATTTTAAGGAGTTTGGAGAGGTGGCTTTTATGGCATCAGTCAGCACCAGGGGGCAGAAGAGAAAGTAGCTTGAATGGAAAGAAACCCCAACTCAAAAGGACGTGAGTAGATGGTGTAAGCATGTCAAAGCTTCCAACACAGTTCCTGGCACCTAGCAGGTAGGCTATACATGTTAGTTGAATCTGAAAGTCTTAAGTCATTTAAAGATGATTTCTCAGTTACAGAAAAAGTCCATGTACTTTGCAGAAAAAGTAAAAAATACAGAGAAGCAATGACAAAGCAAATTTTAATTACTCATAATATCACTGTCCAAAAGTAAGCACTGTTAACATTTGGGTTGAGCATATTCTCTTTTCTATGAGTGCACATCTTACCCCTAAAACGGGATCACAATTTATTCTTCTTATTTTATGTTTCGCCATAACTTTAATTGGTAATATACACTCCTTAGCTCAACATAGGATAGTTGAACACATACTGAGAAACTACACTGAGTTTTCTCATCTGCACAATATCATTTAATCCTAAGAACAACTTCACTATCTCCATTTTACAGGTGAGGGAGTTGAGGCTAGAACTTGCCTAGATTTGAAAGTGTCAACTCCAAAGACTGTGCCCCTTCAGCTACTTTTGGTTGGGCTGAGAGACTAGATCTGCTCTTAGTTGGATGTTTCCTTTAAAAGAATCAAGCCCAAGCATTACGTACCTTCCCCAGTGATATTCAGCGTGAGTTTCTTTTTCTTTAATCACACCATTTTAACAATTCCACTGTTTGACAGTGATTTAAAAGACACAGGGATTTTTGTACATTTTACGTTGTACATTTTGTACATTTTAATGGACTACCGGATAACTAAGTTGAGAGCAGAACGAGGACATGGGTTTTATAAAAATAATTTATACTAGACTTAGAAATTTAATTTTATGGTTTTAACTGATGGTCTAAAACCTCCCCAACCTGAACAAAATTCCAAAACCTCAGCGAGAGTAACTGGCCCGGGAGAATCGTGAAACTTACAGTGTGATATTTTAACATTTTGGTTTTCGCATCACTGCCAGAGGACGTCAGAACCGAGTCGAGGGATTTGGGTTGACCACTGGCTCTGTGGCTGACCTGCCACACAAGCAAAACAGGCCATTTCTGGCTTCAGTTTTCTCTTCCAGGGAGAAAAACTGAAGAATAGATTGAAATACAAAGTGCCTTTTAAGTGAATGCCTTCTCACTGTCTTATAACAGGGCTAACATGATTTATTAACAACATTAGTTAGAGAAGCAGTCTACTGTGTGGTGCATTTGTGGGTTCACCCTAACCCCAAAATATAAAGCCAACTTCTGCTTGCTCAGGGCAAGGAAAGGGAGAACATGAGCCGATACACCGATCAGTGAACAAGATAAACATTTCAAATATATATGTTTGAAATATATTTGTGTGTATCTATATCATCTATATCTATATCTATCTATATCCACACACACACACATTTGGAACAAGCCACAACGTTCTGCGCTCAGATTAACTGTATACAGAAGCCTCTAGAAGTGAAAGGCATCTCCTTCCCCGCAGCCCCGCTGTGCTGGCGCCCGGCCTGGGGCAGGTTTGCTGCATTCCCTCCTGGCCTGCACCCGCTACTTGCGCTACGGTGCTGCCTCCACGGCGCTTCGCCCGGGGCTCCTGTTAACGCGACTCAGACCAGCTGGCCGGGGTTCTCCGAGCGGCCCCAGAGCCCCGCGAGTCCTGCGTTACCGCCGTCACGTCCCGGGCGAGGGCTCGCGCCCCAGCTGAGACCTGGTTGGTCGCGCCGTCGAGCTCGCGGCTCGGCGATTGGTCCCAGCCGTCGCCTCACGTGGTCCCGAGCAGATAAGCGGCCTCTCGGGCGCTGCACCCGCAATCCGCCAGAGCTGCAGCCAAGCCGGGGCTGCTGGGAGCCGGGTGCGAACTCGCGCAGGCAGCGGAGTCCCGCCGCCCCTCTGCCTAATGAGCTGCACCAGGTAGGTTCCCTGTAGATTCCCCGCCCCGGAGCACAGGGAGCGCGCAGCTGCAGGGAGGTTGGGCTGCGTTTTCCTTCTGTCATCACCGCACACGAAGACCCCAGGGGAGGGCGGGTTGACTGGCTGCTGACTTGGAATCTGGCACCGGGGAGGCCTCGGAGGTGTGGAGATTTGCTCTGTGCTTCTTAGGCAGAGCTGATTTTGGTAAACGGCATCTTAAACCAGAAACTGTCTTAACGTGAGTCAGCTTGAGTTCTGATTCCCTCATGGATTCCGACCGTATCTCTTGGTCCTGCACAAATGTCTCAAGGACTCGGGCCGCTTAACTCGTGGGAATAGCACTCTGAGATTGCTGGTTGGGTAGTTTAGCTTTGGGAATAACTACAGGACGATGTTCGCATTCGTTGGTCCTCTTCCGTTCTTCTTATGACGGTTTGCCATAGAAAACTCAGTCTCAGAGTTTGAGCAAACGATTATTTTTAAACTCTGGGGCAGGACTTAAATTCCGGGGAAATCTCCGTATCCTTAAACTGTCTTTCTATAAGTGCAAAATATGAAAATACAAAACAAACCTCCCAAACACCCCCGCCCCCTGCAAAACCACTTAAATAGCTCCTCTAGACATAACTTAGCAGACCTCTCTAAAAATCCTGCCTGTTCACTATTATTAGAGCCACAAATATAACTTTCTCTTTCATTTGTTTGTTCTAAGTTTGTAGGTCTCCCAGAAAAATCCCAAGTCTAATAAAGTAAATTCTCTGAATGTTCTTTTATTATCCATCCTATGATAATGACCATTTGCCTTTGTGCTTAGAGCTGCTGGGAAGAAAGTTACTAAAGCCAGACTGAGAAATGTCACATACAGTATACACACACCTCTTATCTGAAGGCTAGGATAGGGGAAGAATGTCCCTAAGCTTGGCAATGTACTCAGGGCTAAAGGCCAGAAAAAATATCCTTCTTGATGGATACGTCTTGATTTAGTATTGCGGGGCATAGTTATGTTTAAATTTTAAATAGCTTTATTATCTTTCTGGTTATAAATATCCATTGCCGAAACATTAGAAAATACCAAAAAAGTACAAAGGCAAAAATAGATCACCTATCACCCAGAGATAATTGTTATCTTTTTGTTGTGCTTCCTATTACACTTTTCAACATTTATAAGTTCATATATATAGCATATGTTGAAAACAGCCCCATTTTCAGGTCATCAACTTTTTCCACTTAAACGTGGACTTGACATGGATGTCTTTCTTTGTGAAACACAGATTAGGTAAAGTTTTTTTTTAAGTTCACCAATTGCTGACTTGCACTTCCGTGGGCTATTTGTGTAAAATGATGAAGAGCATGATAATGAAAGTGCAAAGATAATCCTCTGATTCACTCTTTCTAGCCCCTCACTCTCAAAACCATCCCATGAGAATTTTTATTGCTGTTTTTTTCTCTTCAAGTGGATTACTATTCCAGAGAAGTGTAATCAGTTCAATAGCAAAGTCATCAAAGCAGTTGAGGGAGCGCAGTTGAGGGAGCACTTTGGCTCTAGAACCTATCTGGTCATTAGATCACCTGGGAAGCTTTAAGAACATATTTACCTCCTTGTCCCCGTTCGCAGAGGTTCTGCATTAGTGGCTCTAAGTCCTAGGATTCAGCATTAAAGAAAAAGGAAGAAAACCAACTCCCTAGGCCATTGTGAACAGACAGGTTTGAGAACCACTGGTCCAGAACAGACCAAATGGTTTTAGAGCTGTATTAGAGATGATCGCATCCAAATCTTTTATGTCTCAGATGGAGAAACTGAGACCCCAAGTGTTTTAACCCATGGCCTATAGCCAGTCAAGGGTAGAGCCAAACATAAGATGCAGCTGTCATCACCTAATACTGTATTCCTTCACTACATATGAGAGCACCTCCTTGAAGCTTACTGTGCTGGCTATAACTTAGCTAACAAAAATAGTACAGATATGTTTGGGGCCAGGCGAAGTGCATTCCAGGTGCAGATGATAACCTCTCTTCTTTTTGTATTCCAGAATGATCCAGGTTTTAGATCCACGGCCTTTGACAAGTTCGGTCATGCCCGTGGATGTGGCTATGAGGCTCTGCCTGGCTCATTCCCCACCTCTGAAGAGCTTCCTGGGCCCTTATGATGACTTCCAACGAAGAAATTTCGTGAACAAATTAAAGCCACTGAAGCCGTGTCTCAACATAAAACAGGAAGCCAAAACACAGAACGACTGGAAGCCTTCACACAACCAAGCCAAGAAGCGGGTGGTGTTTGCGGACTCCAAGGGCCTCTCCCTCACTGCCATCCACGTCTTCTCGGACCTTCCGGAAGAGCCAGTGTGGGATCTCCAGTTTGACCTCTTGGACCTGAACGATATCTCCTCAGGCTTAAAACTCCACGAGGAGAAAAACTTGATTTTAGATTTCCCTCAACCTTCAGCTGATTACTTAAGTTTTCGGAACCACTTCCAGAAGAACTCTGTCTGCCTGGAGAACTGCTCTTTGCAGGAGCGAACGGTGATGGGGACTGTGAAGGTGAAAAACATGAGCTTTGAGAAGAAGGTTCAGATCCGGATCACTTTTGATACCTGGCAGAGCTACACGGATGTGGACTGTGTCTACATGAAAAACGTGTATGGTGGCTCCGAGAGTGACACCTTTTCGTTTGCCATTGACCTACCCTCTGTCATCCCAACGAAGGAGAAAATTGAGTTCTGCATCTCATACCATGCTAACGGGCGGGTCTTCTGGGACAACAATGAGGGTCAGAATTACAGAATTGTCCACGCGCAGTGGAAACCTGATGGAGTGCAGACGCAGAGGGCAGCCCAGGACTGCACCTTCCACCAGGCGTCCCCCAAGGCCGAGCTGGAGTCGACAGTCTTCGGCAGCCCGAGGCTGGCCAGCGGGCTCTTCCCAGAATGGCAGAGCTGGGGGAGGATGGAGAACTTGTCCTCTTACCGATGAATGAAGCAACCTAGCGGCTGGTCTTGACCTTATTGCCCATGTAATTCTAGGTCTGTGTTGCTTAATATTAGGAAGGCATTGCTACTTTCCTTCAGTAGGTTTAGCTTGGAACTTTTGAGACCTGGCTACAAAAAAGATAGCCCCTTGAGAATTTAGTGTGGGGTTCTATATGGATGACGCTGCCCCATTTTGCTGTGGAGGGTCAAGTAACAGCCTGGTAACCCTATCTTTATAAAAGTAATACATTGTCAATGCCCATTTCTCCTTCCCTCTCAATTCACTGGCTTTCACGTTGGGCAAGAAAAGGTTGAGGAAGGACAGTGGATGGTGACAGAAAGCTGTGTTAATGGTATGAGGAATGTCTGAAAAGTATACCCAAAGGGCTCTGCAGCTCAGGTCAGAGTAGGAGCGAGAGGTCTGATACTTAACTGTCGGTGAGAAAATGTAAGGTTATTTTGTGGTTTTAAGTTGGTTTTACAGTTCTCTCCCAGGGAAGTAATTTGTAGAGGGGAGAAAAACATCCATTCTATGTATTCTTGTAGAGAAAAACCCAAACAAACTTCAGGAGTGTTGGGTGGTACTGGGGAAAGTGAATTATAATTCTGGGGAATCAAGATTGATTCTGTTCAAACGTGACTTAACAAAAATCATGATTTGGGGAAAGCTTAAGCAAAACTGGCTTTGCAGTCCTAATGGGATAAGCGACCTTGCTTGTGATCAAGGTGCCATGCTTGGGTTCTCAGTATAGTTGCTGCCTGACCAAAAAACCCATGCCATCATCATTGGTCAACAGCTTGTAGGGACTCTGTGTCATGTCAAGGATCACTCTTTGCCAGTGCCTTGATTAAACCAGAATGTTGTAGTTGCTTAACCCGAGTGTGTGAAGGGTCATCGGATAACCTGTGAGCGTCTGGCCTCCTAAGAAGGCCCACTCTGTACGCTGGCATTCCTCCTGCAAAACTGTTGTATCTTCAAGAGTGCTGTCAACGTACACAACTCGCGTCCTTCATATTGAAGGTGACTCATTTTTCTGCCACACTTTTTCGATGTGATGTTGGAAGTGAGGATTGGCACTGATTCTCAATTTAAGAATCCAGTACCTTGCACATAAAAGTAGCCATTTCTGTTTCTTGCCTATATTCTTGTTATTTTAAGTCTTCCTACCAATATCTTTAAAGTCAACATTTTTTTTTTAATGGATGTGAGTTGCTTGGGGTGTGTTGTAATATACTTGTTTTGGAGTGTGCCTCAATCCATTCTGTAAAATCTTCAGAACAGGAGCCTCTGAATGTTTGCTTCTATCATTGTGCACGTCCACTGAGGTGTTCCGAGAATGCAGTTAATTTTAACACATGATCTGCCATGCTGGAAGCGTACTAGTGCAATAACTCTGCTATGACAATATTTGAAGTTTGGCTAGCACCCACAATTTTTCTGCTCTAAATATTTCACTCTCCTATAGCTATCCTCTGTGAACTTCTCACTTTAAAAATAAAAATGTTTGATATAAGATCTGAGTATGTTTTCTTTCTCAAAGCCACAGTTAGTTAAATAAGAAACCATCAACTGATATTCTCCTGTTTTCTTTAAGAACAACTGAGCAGGGTTAGTTTGGACCAGGAATTGGATCCACCTGAAAGTATTCACGTGGTCCCAGTCTCATTAGTGAGAATTTCCACCTCCTGACCATTGGGGCTGGGGTCCAGGGGCAGTGACTTGAGCTGCTGGGACTGTCCCCCTGACTGTCCCCATCTGTGCTGACTGCTCATAACGTGTACTCTCTGCTGGGTCAGGTTTATCTTGGGATCCACCTCTCGAGAGTCTTTGAAATGGGGGAAGGGATGGTGTGGGAAGTGGCTTCTACCTCCTGAGATCCGGCTCCCTCCTGCAGGGGCAAAGCTTGGAGCTGCATGGAGGGTGTAGGGAGGGGCAGTGGGCATCAGTCCCAGACTGAGGGGGAGCTCAGCTCCTTGGGGTATGAGGCAGCAGATCTAGGAACCAAAGTTGTAGTTTCAGTTCTTGCCTAAAATGCCAAAAATGTCTTCTGCACAGTATAACTTAAGGGGGAATAAATGACCGACCTAGAAAGGCCCAATTATGAAAAACAAATTTAATCATATCGCAACAGCCTCTTGATCAGAAGTTGTAAACTATAGGCCTACAGGCTGTATCTGGCTGCAGATTTTTTTTTGATACTGTTTTTTGGTTTCTTTCTCTGTTTTTTTTTAAAGAGAATTTATTTCCAAGAGCAGGCCATCAGCAGGCTACATTAAAAAAAAAAAAATCTAGATTTCCTTTCTTCTGAAAAAGTTGCAAGGTCTTTCCTCATGGTGACAGTTACCTGGAGTTGAGTAGCAGCTGCCTCCTTTATAGATGGGCTATATTTGCTTTTTTAAAAGTATAATTTTAAAAAATTATAGTATTTTTTATAATAGTATACTTTATAAAAGTATAATTGCTTTACAATGTTGCTTTACAATGTTGTGTTAGTTTCCGCTGTATAGTGAAGTGAATCAGCTATATGTATACATATATCCCCTCCCTCTTGGACCTCCCTCCCACCCCCCCCCACCCCACCTAGGTCTTCATAGAGCCCCGAGCTGAGCTGCCTGTGCTTTATAGCATGTTCCTGCTAGTTATCTATTTTACACATGGTAGTGTATATATGTCAATTCTAATCTCCCAGTTCGTCCCCCCTCCCTTTCCCCCCTCCCCCAGTGTCCACATGTTCGTTCTCTATGTCTATGTCTCTATTCCTGCCCTGCAAATAGGTATATTAATGCATATACGTGGAATCTAGAAAAATGGTACAGAGGTACTTGCTTGTTTTGTCACCCCTGCTGCATTCTTCTGTGCTGTCTGCCTGACTTCTGTAGGCGCTGGAGTTCATGAAACTTACTCTGAAACTTACTCATGAAATGTTCTCTGGCTCTCTGTTCATGCTGACGGTTGGGTGAAGAGAGCCCTCTTTTTACAGGTTGGAGAAAAATTAAATATGGGTCTGACAGGGACCTTGAAGACCATGGGATGCAAATGTCTGCCTTTATTAAATAAACTCAGATTCAGAGAGGGAAAGTGACTTGTTCAAGGTCCCGTGGCAGGTTGAGTTGGCCTGGAACAGTGACTTCCAGGCCGGACAGTGATTGTTTTCTCTTTTTTCTTTTTAAAAATATTTTTTATTCTTTTGCTTTTTTTAAATAAAAGTTTTTGTTTTTGTAGATGGTGACTTTTTGCCTAGTGTTTTCCTTTCCACTTCTTCCTTGAAGTCTCCCCTGAAGACCTTCCTTTCCTAGCTGCCCCCTTCCTTTTTTTTTAAATTAAAAATATTTTTTATTGGAGTATAGTTGATTTACAATGTTGTGTTAGTTTCTGCAGTACAGCAAAGTGAATCAGTTATACATATACATATATGCACTCTTTTTTTAAGATTCTATTCCCTATAGGTCATTACAGAGTATTGAGTAGAGTTCCCTGTGCTATACAGCAGGTTCTTATTGGTTATCTATTTTATATATTGTAGTGTGTGTATATGTCAATCCCAGTCTCCCAATTTATCCCTCCCTACCCCTGTCCCCTCTGGTAACCCTAAGTTTGTTTTCTACATCCCTGACTCTACTTCTGTTTTGTAAATAAGTTCACTTGTACAATTATTTTAGATTCCACATATAAGTGATATCATATGATATTTGTCTTTCTTAAAGAGGGAGTGATTGCCAGGCAGGCCTGACTCTGGTCAGCTCTTGCTGGTCACCTATGCCAGCTCCACCCACCACTGGCTTGTCCTGGGCTGCACGTGAACTGAAGGAGGAGAGCCTGGTCAAAGAGCAAACTGTTCCTGAGTGTTTCCTATTGAACAGAATCAACTCTATTTCACATCCTGATACCTCACCTCATAGCAGAAGCAACACTGCTTTTAAAGTTTAACACGGAGAATGGCTTGAATTTGGGGTGCATGATATTCTGTTCCTGAGAAATAAGGCTTAATTTAGTTATTTAAGGAAGGACTTGGCCCTCTTCTAGATTTATGGCTTTCCTTTTAGTTTATCCCCACACTGAAGTGCAGTTAGCAGACTGTGCATCTTCATCATTGTGAGTCCCAAAGAGCTGCCCAAGTCTGGGTGATCCTCCAGGCCCCAAAGAGAGAGCCTCCTTTTCAGCTTTCATCGCCAGGCTCCCCACAGAGGTTTTTTGTTTTTTTGTTTTGTCTTAGCAGCTTCTGGGAGTTGTGGCCTAAACAAACCCTCTAGATCGTGGGCAAGGATCCCAAAGTCAGAGCAGTACCTTATATGCAGTTTTGCTGATTTCCTGCCTCTGGACCCGTCCCTCTTTCTGCCAATGAGTGGGCACCCACTACTGGGTTTATAGGATCCCTCTAAGCCAGTGGTCCTCAACCTTGGCTACATATCAGAATCACCTAGAGAGTTTTATAAGGACTGATGCCTGCCTCCCTCCACCCCTCTCAGATTCTTTTGTAATCATTCTGGGTTGTGGCCTGGGTATTGGATAGTTTTGAGAGCTTCCCAGCTGTTTCCAATATGCGTCAAGGTTGAGGACCCCTGCTTTACGCTGTGGGAACTGAAGTGTCTTCAACTTCTCCATTTCAGAGAAAGTCATATGTGTTTCAGAGGATTCCGTCCACTCACTTCTTTTTACAGATGATGAAATGGAGGCCTAGAGTAGTTCAGACTTGCTGACAGTTACAGAGATAGTACGGCCTGGCCCCCTGACCCCTTCTCCCAACACCCTTGCCCCTGCGCATATCCTCTCCTGCTAAACAAGCTGAACACGGACTTCTTAGTTTTACCAATCTTTCCACTCGCTTTTCTCTTCTTTGATCTTTTTATATGGTGGTATGTTAATGAGGAGGCCTTTGGTTGCAAGGAACATGATCCTCTGACTCAACGAGCTTAAACGATAAAGAAAATTTGTGATCTCGAGTCCCAAGGTAGGGTGTTTTCCAAGTTGGTTAATTTAGTAGCTTTAAACTCAGGTTATTTTCATTTTTTGTCCTCCCATCCTCATTACTTTTGATTGTGCCTGTGCTGACTTGCTTCCTAATTATAAGAAGTCTGCCACAATTTCCAGGCATCATATGCAGACACAACGCCACTGAGTAGAAGCAGCAGCCCATCTTTCTTGTGTCATTTTTTATGAGTGAATAGACGTTTCCCAGGAGTTCATCCCACCCTCCACCAAAGGCTCCCCTCCCCTCACTATGTTTCACTGACTAGAATTAAGGCACATGCCTGTGCATAAGCCAGTCCCTGGACAGGTGAATGGGACTCTATGATTGGCTCAGAGAAGTAAGGAATCCTCCCCCCCCCTCCCTAACCCCCCCCCCCCGACCCCGATTCCAACCAGGAGCTGGAGGACGTGCAACTTCTGAAACTCAAAGCTGTACAGAGGAAATACTGGAACTTCATCACATAGGTCCCATTGGTACAGCCTTTCCTAAATGGTTGAGGCCCAGTGTTTCAGTGGCAACTTATTTCCAGGTGTCATTGTTCTTATCTTTAAAATGGGGATAACATTCAAACCTCACGAAGTGGTTGTGAGAATAAAATGAGGTCATACGGATGAAGTCCTTAACAATGATAGGTGGTAAATAAGTGTAAGTTGTTACTAAAATTAATACCCAGTGGTAAAAAGTTTCCTCACAAATATTCATTCTCACAGTGTGTTTCTTATTGAAGATGAATATCAATTTTTGAGTTTCTTTTCTCAAATAAGGACTGCTAGTACTAATATTAATATTCTGCATTCCTGGCTGAGAGTATCTGAAAGAGCTTGGTATAGTAAGTAGTAAGAGTCACTCCCCATCCAAAAAATATTTCTAGAACACTAACTCTGTGCTTGGCATTGAGTGTATAGTGATGAACAGAACAAACATCATGGAGCGTGACTATTGGAGACATTTACACATCTCTATAATTTTGTAGTAACACCCCTGCTGGGTAATTTTGGGCAAGTTGCACTACCATCCTAGCCTCAATTGAATTCTGTGTGAAATGAGTTAATTATTTACAGGGTTGCTGTGAGGCTTAAATAATAATAACAATGGCTAACGCTTATATAGCAGTTACTATATGCCAAACATTGTTCTGGGTACTTTACACATATATTAACTCATTTAATTTTCACAACTGCTCTATCAGGTGGTTTTCTCCTTAGTTTCATTTTACAGATG
Organism: Aethalodelphis obliquidens; assembly: GCF_003676395.1. Taxonomy (NCBI): domain Eukaryota; kingdom Metazoa; phylum Chordata; class Mammalia; order Artiodactyla; family Delphinidae; genus Aethalodelphis; species Aethalodelphis obliquidens. Next base: position 11,094,791 of record NW_020837955.1, on the reverse strand, counting down.
AGGAAACTGAGGCACAGGCAAGATTTGTGACTTGCCCAATGTCAAATATTTAGTCAGTAAGTATTGAAGCTAAGATTGGAGCCCAGACTTAAAGAGTCCGTGGTCATCACTTCTATACTATACTGCCTCTCAAAACTCTTTATTCACAATATGGCTTTTAGTTATTTTGTCCATTTCTATTTAATACAATTTTGGATAAAGTTGAGTTTATGTCTACCATTTTATTATTTGTTTTCTATTAGACCCCCTTGTTTTATGTTCTTTTTCATTTATTTCTTGGCTTCTTTTGGATTAATCTATTATTTATTTATAATGGTTATAATTTATTTTATTTATTTATTTTTTGGCTGCACCAAGTGGCTTGCAGGATCTTAGTTCCCTGACCAGGGATCGAACCCGTGCCCCCTGCAGTGGAAGCACAGAGTCCTAACCACTGGACCACCAGGGAACTCCCTAATCTATTTTTTAATGATTCCATTTTTTTCCAGTTTATTAACTTGTTTACTGTTCTTTTGTTGGTTACCCTAATAATTACAACACACATTATTATTTTTACCAATATTTAAAAAAAAATAAAGCTAGGACTTTAAAATACTTTGCCATCCGAACACCTTTTGCATTGCTATTTTGCATTTTAATTCTAAATATATTTTAAACCCCATGAGATGTTGTCATCATTGTTTTCTTCAGTTATTTTATATTTATCCATATCCATTTACTTACCTTCTCTGTTTTCCCTCTCTTCTTGTATTTCTGTGTTTCCATCTTGGATTACTTTTCCTTCAGCCTTAGGGAAAAGCCCTTTTAGTATTTCTTTTAGTATAGTTATTGGTGCAGATGCAGAATTCCCTCTTTTTGTTTGTTGAAGACATCTTTAGCTTTCTTTCTTTTTTCTTTTTTCTTTTTTTTTTGCGGTACGTGGGCCTCTCACTGTTGTGGCCTCTCCCGTTGTGGAGCACACGCTCCGGACGCACAGGCTCAGCGGCCATGGCTCACGGGCCCAGCCGCTCCGTGGCATGTGGGATCTTCCCAGACCGGGGCATGAACCCGTGTCCCCTGCATCAGCAGGCGGACTCCCAACCACTGCGCCACCAGGGAAGCCCCAGCTTTCATTTTTGAAAGATAGTTTCACTAGGTGTAAATTTCTAGCCAGGAGTCTAGGTAGGGGTTAGAAAATCATCTGCTAATTATTTCTTTAAATATTTCTTCTGTCTCGTTCGCTATCTCTTCTCTTTCTGGGACTCCGATTGCACTTATGTTATACCCCTTTACTCTGCCCCAGTGTTTCATCCTCTTTTCTCTATTTCCCATTATTTTTCTCTCTGGGCTTTACTCACGTATTTTCTATTCACTAGTTCACTTAAGCCTCTCTTTTGCTGTGTTGAACCCTGCTTTTAAATCCATTCTTGTGCTTTTAATTTCAGTTATTATCTTTTTTAGTTCTAAAATTTCCATTTAAATATTTTTGATAGTTTCCAATTCCCTGTGAACTTCTCCATATTTTCATCTATTTTTCTACCCTTTCCTCTATTTTTCTTGAAAATATTGATAGTTACTTTAAAATAATTGTCTGCTAATTCTAATATCTAAGTCTCCTTTGGGTCTGATTATATTATCTATTTTCTTCTTGGTTTTTATTCATGTGGTCTTGTCTTTTGGCATCCTAGTAACTTTGGATTGAATGACAAGTATTGAGTGCAATAAGAAAATAGATATTATTAGTAGTTTTTTAAAAATAGAGGACAAGATGGAGAAAATAGATGAAAGAGAATTTCACCAGATGTACAATCTTTCTCCAGAGGTATTCACCCTTTCCTCTGCTAGACATATAGGGTTAGGACCAATCATCCTAATCCATTCAGGAATTGAGCTGAATGAAGGCAGGATTGCAGTCATGTTAAAGATTTTTTATCTTTCGTTCACCCCTACACTTAAGTTGTGGCCCTCTGAGGCTGAGAGTTTGGTGTATACAGCAGGATTCCTCCTCCTGACAGGTTTTAAACTCTAATCCTTGTCTTCTCAGCACCCCTAGACTGTCAACATTTCCACTCTGCTTTTGCGGTAAGCTGTTTAGCCTCCTGCCCTTTGTAGCTTTGAAATTTGCCAAATATCCTGAGTGGAAAATGAACTGAGTGTCAGGTTCAGTTTTATGCACACCCTCTCACCAGAATATTGACGTCTGAACTCTTAAATTTTCTTTTTTTCCAGCTCCTTGAGGCCATCAATACCTCTGTCAATGCCACTGGTCTTCTTCCAAGGCAAAGTTCAGATTTTCAGCTTCTTGCCCTTGTCCAGAATCAGCAAACACATCCTGGTACAAACAGCTGCAGTGTGTTAGCTCATTTTAGCCATAAAATCTAGTTGTTTTAGTAACTTTCCAATGCTTTTAAACAATTTGTTGGTATTTTCCCCTAGATTTTCTTGTTGATCTTCATGTTAGTAATGGTCTGCCTCAAGTTACTCTATCATATTCAGAAGTGGTGGTCTATCCGATCTTTAATTCTCTCTGTACAGGTTCTCCTTATTTCAAGTCCCTGGTTGTCTCAACAACAGCTCAACAGCTTTCAGATTTTTTTTTTTTTGTTGTCATATTTTATATGGCTTTTCTAGTTCTCATTAGGAATGTTGGTTTACTGCAAGCTCTTCTCTCATAACTTTATACAGTTCATTGCCTCACCCTATGTGAATTTCTTCTAGAAATCTAAGGAGAGGGCATAAGTATACTTTGTCATTGTAAAAATTGAAGAGTATAACCAGGATCCTAACCTGGATAGAAACCTATTCCACCTTTGTCCTCTAGAAGCATTTCAGGGATTGTTCTAATACCTAAAGAAGTGCTTCATAGCAACCCCAAAGTTATACCCTGTACAACATGACCAAGATGAGAATGGCCTTGAAAATGTAAAAAGTAAATAAAAAGTCTAGATTATTCCCCACCAAAACTCTCCAACTACAAAACACCTAAAAGTGCTAGATAAAATATTTTCTACTTACATTTATAAAAGCATTGCTAAGCTGGGAAGAAAGTAAGGCTGGCCTTAAAGGCTTCCTCTGCCCCCTAAACGAAAAGCAAAAGCAGAACTCTAGAGAGGTAAGTGGCTGGCACCTGTCCTGAAGTCACCTGTTAATCCCCAGGTGACCAACATTGTTTTTTTAACATCTACAGCTGCTATGAGGAGAGAGGCTGCATTAAGGTGGGGGTGGGGTCACAGCGAATATCTAGTATAGCCAGAACCAAGAAAAGATACACCCTTGGTACGAAGGGGATAAAACCCTCTTACAAAGAAATTCAACTAAGAAAGATGCCTCTGCCTCTGGGTAGAGGGAAAAAATACCTCCTCCTAAAATTCATAACCACATTCTGGCCCTCATCGGGATTTGCAATCTGAATTCACATTCCCGTGTTCTGAAAAACCTGAAGCAGAAAATTTATTTAAAAATGGCTCCTGGTTGGGCTTCCCTGGTGGTGCAGTGCTTGAGAGTCCGCCTGCCGATGCAGGGGACGCGGGTTCGTGCCCCGGTCCGGGAAGATCCCACATGCCGCGGAGCGGCTGGGCCCGTGAGCCATGGCCGCTGAGCTTGCGCGTCCGGAGCCTGTGCTCCGCAACGGGAGAGGCCACAACAGTGAGAGGCCCGCGTACCGCAAAAAAAAAAAAAAAAAAAAGAAAGGCTCCTAGTTGTAGTACCCACAGGTTTTTGGTAGAAGCAAATATAAGTGCTCTGTGTAAGAGTGTACCTTTAATATAAAGCCTCAAAGAATTTTCATCAAACAAGAATTCACACCCAGTGAAATAAAAAGACAAATCTTTGACAAGAGGCATGAAGATGAAAGCGAGAAAACTAAAAAAAATTGGGACTTAAATAAAATGTCATAAACGTAGGTAATGCATAATTAAAAAGTTAATATAAGGGCATTATGAACAACTTTATACTAATAAATCTTAAAGCAGATAAAATAGATGCATTTCTAGAAAAATGTATTGTTTCAAAATGATCTCAAGAAGAAATAGAAAACTTGGGTAGTCTATAAACATTTAAGATTAGTAGTTTAAAATCCATTCATAAGCAAAATACCTGGCCCAGATATTTTTTACAGATAAGTAGTATCAAATATTCAAGGACCAAATATTTCTAATCTTATATAAAATATTCTGCAGTATATAAAAAAAAGAAGGAACATTCCCTGACTCATATATAAGTTAGCATAACCTTGACACTGAAACCTTACAAAGACAGTATGGGAAAGGATACCAATTTCACTTATAAATATTGAATAGATGCAAACATTTATAAACAATAAATTATTAAAATGAATCCAAAATATAAAAAGGTAATGTATTATAATCAAGTTGGGGATATTTTAAGAATGCAAGATTGGTTCAACAGTAGACCAAAAATTACTATAATTTGCCACATAAACAAATTAAAGGAATAAAAACATGATCAGCTCAATAGATACCAAAAAGTGTTTATAAAATTTTATACCATTAATGATAAAAAAAACACTGCTCAAACTAGGTATAAAGGGAAACTTCCTTAATTTGAAAAAAGGATATTGACTAAAAATAAAAACAATTAAAACCTACCACAAACATCATACTATGGTAAATGTTGACACTACTTTTAAGATAAGATCCTCTGTCACCACCTCTTTCAAACATTGTGCCAGAAATCTGAGCCAGTGAAGTAAAGCAAGAAAGAAATAAACATGGGATTGGAAGGAAAGAAAGAAAATTGTCCTTATTTGCCTGTACAGAAAATCCAAAAGAATCTACTAGTAAATTATTAGAATAAGTGTGAGAATTTAGCAGTTGTTGGATATAAGATTGTGGTAGTTAGCCTACAAGACAGCCCCAATGATCCCCACCTTCTGTGATTCACTCTCTGGTAGTCTCCTCCCATATTGTACCAGAGTCGCTCTGTGTAACCAATAGAACATAGCAGAAATTATGGTATGTCACTTCCAAAATTAGGTTATAAAAGACACTGTGGCTTTCATCTTAGTTGTCCTTTCTCTCTCTCTCCCCTCTTCTCCTTCTTCCCTCTCTCTTCCTTCCTCTTCCCCTCTATCTCCCCTTTCTCTCCTTCCCTCTCCCACTCCCCTTTCTCTCCCTCCCTCTTCCCCTCCCTCTTCCCTTCCCTCTTCCCCCCTTCTCTCTCTCTCTCTCTCTCTCTCTCTCTCTGATTCACTCATGCTGGAAGAAGCCAGTTGTCTTGGTATGAACATCCTTCCTGGGTAGGCCCACATGATGAGGAACAGAGGCCTCTGAACAACAGCCCTGTGAGTGACCTTGGAAATGGATCCTCCAGTCCCAGTCAAGTTTTCAGAAGACTGAACTCCTGGATGACATCTTGATTATGACCTTAGAGACCCTGAGCCAAAACTGCCCAACTAAGTTCCTCCTAAATTATTGACTTTAAGAAACTATGAGATAATAAATGTTTGTGGTTTTAAGCCACATTTAAGGGTAATTTGTTACTCAGCAATGATCAACATGCAAAAGTGAACTGAATATCTACAGATAAAGCAATAAAAAGAACATGTAATTTTTTAAAAAAGGAATATTTTACAATAGCAGCAATAATATAAAAAATTCCTTGGAATTCCTTGGAGTAAACATAACAAAAGTTTCTACATGTTTATGGTGAAAATTAGAAATATACTTTGAAAGGCAATAAAGAGATGTACAAATGAATAACTATTCCATATTCATTGTTAGGAATGCTTAATATCAAGAAGATACTTGTCAACTATTTTAAGCAATGCCAATCAAAACCAAGATACCAATAGTTTTTTGTTTTTGTTTTTAAGGAACTACACAAATTGCTTTTAAAATTTGTGTGGAAGTAAAAGAGTCCCAATGAGAGTCAAGAATGTCCTAAAGAAAAAGAACATGATGGGGGAGCAGGAGAGGGACTTGCTGTAGCAAATACCAAGATTTCTTATAAAATTATAGTAACTAACAGTGTGGGGTGTAAGCTCAGAGATGGACAGATTTCTAGTGGAACAAAATAGAGCACCTAGAAACCAGCTCACACATATATGAAGACTTAGGACAGAGCTGGGAATGATGCTAAGTGGGAAGAGAATGGACTTCACAATAACTGATGCTGGAACAAATGGTTAATCACATGGAAAAACATGAAACTAGGACCCTTCCTCATGCCTTGCACCAAAAGCAGTTCCAGGGGGTTAAATAATTAAAGGGGAAAGGAAAAGCTTTTAAAATTTTTTGGAGAAAATATAGAAGGTTTTTAGGACCTTGGAGCTGGAAAAGATTTCTAAGATAAAGAAGAAACACAAGTCCAAAGGAAACAACTGATAAATTTAACCACATTAAAATTTAGAATTTTTTAAAATCAGAAGACAATATAATGAAAATGAAAAGATGGGCTACCAAGTGAGAGAAGCTATAACTTCTCCGATTAGTATCTAGAATATGTACAGAACTCCGATACCTAATAAGGAAAATAACCCATAGAAAAACAGGCAAAAAGACCTGAGTAGGCATTTCCCAGAAGAGGAAACATGAATGGCCAATAAACATGTGAAAAGCTTATCAACTTCATTAATGATCAGGAAAATGCAAATTAAAACCGAGCTATTATTTCATATCCACCTGAATGGCAAAAGTGAAAACATTGTGAACAGCAAATATTGGTGAGCTTGTGGACGGTGGGCCTCCACCGTATAATCCCCCTGCCGGTGAGATTATAAACTGGTGTGACCACTTTGGAAACAAGTTAGCATTGTAAAGTCAGTGATGCACAGCAATTCCACTTCTATATGTATATATCCTACAGAGAAACTCTTGAGTGTGTGTATCAGGAGATAGTTAAGTATGTTTATAACAGTATTATTTGTAAAAGCAAAAACTGAAACCAGCACAAATATCCACTGAGGGTACATTGGATAAATAAATTCTATTGAAGTGAAAATGTATGGCAGCTACTCCTACCAACACAAATGAATCCCACAAACATGAAGTTGAGCAAAAAAGCAGGTTACAGAAAATACCTACAGTATGATTCATTTACATAAGGTTTAAGACCACACACAGCTGAATGTATGGATTTTTTACAAATTCATAGCAAATTGATATGTATATCTAATAAGGGAAACATAGGAACAATAAGTAGAATTTGGCATAGTGGTTACTTCTTGGGGAGGACGTAAATGGGAATGGGGTGGTGTACAAAAAAGGATTCAAAAAGGTTATTAAGGGGACTTACTGGTGGCGCAGTGGTTAGGAATCTGCCTGCCAATACAGGGGACACGGGTTCGAGCCCTGGTCTGGGAAGATCCCACATGCCGCGGAGCAGCTAACCCCGTGCACCACAACTACTGAAGCCCGTGTGCCTAGAGGCCAAGCTCTGTAACAAGAGAAGCCACCACAATGAGAAGCCTGCGCACCACAGCGAAGAGTAGCCCCCGCTCACCGCTACTAGAGAAAGCCTGCGCGCAGCAATGAAGATCCAACGTAGCCCAAAAAAACAAAGTTAACATTTTATTTCTTAAGCAAAAATTTCTTGTACACACATTATATATTTCATGTGTAAATAATACTTTATAATAAACACTGTAAACAAGTTTTGTTAGTACATATGTAAGCACACTAGGAACTTTCCCATTTGCATGCTAAGTAGAACTTTTATTTTCTTTTCAATTTTTTTTGGGGGGTTAGTGATGATCTCTTCCCTATGTAACCCTTGAGAATAATAAATTGTTTGGGAACGTCTGGGTTTTGAAAGCATTATTCTGCCAGCCTTTAAGATGTGGTTTGAATTCATGACAAAGGACTTTTTTTTTTTTTAATTTATTTTTGGCTGCGTTGGGTCTTCATTGCTGTACGTGGGCTTTCTTTTTAGTTGTGGTGGGCGGGGGCTACTCTTCATTGCCATGCGCGGGCCTCTCATTGTGGTGGCCTCTCTTGTCTTGGAGTACCGGCTCTATGCGCGGGCTCTAGAGCGCAGGCTCAGTAGTTGTGGCGCACGGGCCTAGCTGCTCTGCGGCAGGTAGGATCTTCCTGAACCAGGGCCATTTTTATATGTTTTTTTCCTAAACTTTTGAGATGTCAGATTGTGTCAAGTTGACATTTTCTTTGCGTTCTCATTGCTGCTGCAGAAATGAAAATAAAAGCTAAATCCTTAGGTGTTTCTGTTAAGGACCAGCTATTCTCTAGGTTATTGGTGCTTACACATGGGGTTCTAGGTGGCAGAAAGACCAATCCTATGTAACATGGTAACCACCCTCCCTTAACATTCTAAATGGTCCCACCACCTGCAACTATAGGCACCCACACCACTCTGCCTTTCTGATTTCTAGCACAGTCTCCCAGCCCTCATCTACATTAAGAGTGCATCAAACCCTGGTAGAGAGAGGCACCTCCCATCTTGGGATCAGTTCCAACTGTACTATATCATCATCTAGTTTCAGTGTGCTTGGAAACAATGATCAGGCCATGCTTATACCCCAAATTTGCCATTATAGCAACAAAAGATACAGGTGCTACATACCACCGAAGCATACAGTCATAAAGACAGCCACAGAGGCTCCTAGCCATTTGCTGTTAAAACTTCTTATAGCCCCTTTGCCCTGCTCAGGCTTTGTTACTGGATCTAGGTATTAACAGCTCCTGACTGGTACGGGTCCACTGAGTCAGATTAGCTGGTGAGTCACAGGCTTATACCTGCTCCTCCAGCAGATATTTTATCCTGGCCATTTACAACGCTGACCAGATTCACAGTAACTAAAAATGGTTATAACCAGAGACATGCAAAGACTTAAATGTTCAGTGTGTGCACTGTTGGATGCTGTAACTTTGAAAATTAATCTTTGGATATACCCTAGTTAGTAGTCTATAAACTACTTGTTTACACATCTGCTTTGGGATTTATGATACACTCCCTTCCCTGTGGAGGCTGATACTCTGGGCTCTGATCATTTAGGTCACGGAGAATCAACCCTAGCATATAGCTGGAGTTGTCATTTTGTTGCTACCAATGTCTTGGCTGGCAACTGAAAAAATTGGACACAAATCCTAAAAGCAACCATGTTGGTAGCACACAACAAATATTCTACATGCACATTTAAACTCTTTTCATGACAACTGTCATTATCATAAAATTGCTTTCTTTTAGAGCTTTATATTGAAAGTACATTATTTAAATGCCCCTTGAGCTGTCATTATGTTTAAGAGGCTACTGCAGGTGAATGCCGTCACTAGACGCCTGTGATTTAAGATATGATAGGAAGGTAGAGTCTCTTATTTCTCAAATGCGCTTTTTGTTTTTCCAATTTCCAAAGTCTGACCTCTCATCACAAACAGGTTTCATTTTTACATGCGTATTATTATTATTATTAAATTTTAGCTGAAGGGCCCCAGACAGAGATGAACCAGGTGCTGAGGAAGGCAGGGCAGAGGAGATGATTCCGTATTTTAACTTACTAGGACATGAGAAAATGATGGTACCACCGGCTCAGTGGGGAATTTCATGAAGTATGAGAGGAAGATTGTACTTTTGCATAGACTGAGTTGGAGGTGACGGTGAACCCACAGACATTTTATGTATAATTGGTAACGCAGATGAGTTTAGAGCTGGGCATACTAATTTGTGGAGAAGGGGAGCAAGCTCCCTAGGGAAGATTTTTCCTTCTAACTCCTGTCCACTTGTCCCAGTTTTGCCTTTCGGTGCTCCACTAACAAGCGCATGATACCACCTTCGGCCCCTCTGCCCTCAGTCCCTGCACCTTAGAAGGTCCTTCTCTGACCCCCTTCTAGCTATACCTCTTCCCATAGGGTGAGCAATCCGTGAGGCCAAGGGGATGTGCCCACCTGAGCCTCTGCACATCCCCCATCTAGACTATGCTCATGGCACCCCTGGACCCTGGAATGGTTTCCCCAGCTGAGCCCACCTCCAGGGCCCGTGCTGGCCTCTGCTCCGAGCGTGTCTTCCTGGGGACGGTCTATACCGCCAGTGGCTGCACCCTGGGTTCTGGGAGGTGGCTGTTTGGAAGATGGGGTGGGGGAGTTCACGTGGACAAGGCTTGTGGGTTGGAGTGTCCACTGCATGAGGATGAGGTCCCCAGTGCTGCAGGCCAAAGTCAGGGTGGGAAGAGAAGGGGCCTCCAATTGCATCCTTGCCCCGGGGCCCTGGGAATCTTTAAGGCCTTTAACTCCACTTACTCTTTCACATCTCAGCCCTTTAATTCCTTGAGATTGTCAGCATCCTCCTTTCCATGTTTACTCACTGCTCTTTTATTGCATGGCTGGTGTGGAGAGAGCTCTCAGCTGTGTGCTCTGTGACAGGGCAAACCCAGCCACAGCTCTTCCACCTGTCTTTGCTCCCATGCCCTTCCTCACCCTGGTTCTTTGTTCCAGCTGCCCTCCAGCTCCTCTCTTAGGAGGGGGGCTGGGGCAGGATGTTGTCGGTTATGGGGGGCACAGAGAGGAGGTCATGGGGCAGTGGATCAAGGCCAACCTCCAGAGAGTTTTACAGGTTTGCCTTGGGTGCTAAAGGATTCTTAGTAAGAGAACCTCAGGGCAGGAACTGAGAACATAGGTGTTATAGAGATCTGGGTTCAGAACTCAGCACCCACACTCTCCAGTTAGGATCTCAGGCAAGTAACATAACATCAGAGCTCCCCTTCCCTCATCGACAAAATGCCCCTGTCATATTGACAACTCAGGATCGTTACAGAATTTAAATGAGATCATGCATGTCAACCACTTAGTGCAGTGCCTGCAACAGAGCAAATGTTTAATAGATCGTGGCTCTGATTATTAGGGGTGTGCAAATAATGGTTTAAGAAATACGTGGCCTGAACCATAGGGGATTCTTCTGAGTAGCACAACCTGAAGCTTGTTGTATTAAGGCTCAGAACTTGGAGAGTGCAGGTGTGGGGTGCACATGATTCTGTGCACGGGACTTATAGGACCCTTTAAGGTGTGTGATGCAGGAATCAGGTGAAGATTACATGTGGGAAAGGGCTTTACAAACCCTAAAGTGGGGAACAGTGTGAGGATTTATACACTTACAGTCTGAACACTGCAAGAGTTAATAATGGGCGGCAGGCAGGCACGGTGGCTTATTGTTTATTTATAGAAATGCCTTGGGGAGGTAGAGGAGGGGAGGGAAAGCAAAGAACGTGTTTCTGTGCGGGAGTGTGTGTGTGTATGTGTGTGTGTGTGTGTGTGTGTGTGTGTGAGAGAGAGAGAGAGAGAGAGAGAGAGAGAGAAGGGAAACTTTTGGGCTCTCGTTTAACACATGCACTCTGCCTTCTCCCTCGTCCCCTCTGCCATCCCTTTTCTCCCAGCTGTCTCAGTGCCACCTCCTCCAGCCAGTCCTGTCTGGACACCCTGCCTGACCTTGCGCTTGAGTCACTGACCTTGACCTTGAGCTATCGCTCAGTCCTTCTGGGTATTGCCTCAGCCAGCCAGGGAGAGCCCGGTCCTGGCAGAGGCTGCGCTGAAAATAATTCGCTCTGAGAGCTAGGCTTGTTCTCTTCAAAGGGTGAAGCAGGCTAAAGAGAAGGGCTGAGGGAGTTCCCCCACCACACTCCTCCACAAGCCCTCTCTTGGAAACTGCCTTTCCCCTCCCTGGAATGACCTCTGTCCTTAATGAAATGGGAGACACAGAATGTCAAGACTTGTTTCCTTTCCAAATGAAAAGATGGACACCCTGAAGTGCATTTTAAATGCTGTCTGGCAAGTGTGGGGTGGTTGGCAGAGGGGAGGAGGTTGATTTGCCCTTCCTTTGCCAGCTGTCAGGGAACCTAGCCCGTCGGTACTTTCTCCATGAAACTTGAAGGGCAGTGCATCGTTGGGAGAGGGAGACTGCAGTTTCTCCAAAGAGAAACTTACTCCTTCTTAGGGTCTTCATTTACAAGGTCAGTTGTATTCATTAAACATGTTAGTATTTAGAGAGATGGAAATTGAACGGGACCCACCAAAGAAGTTTCATGTTAGGACCTCTGCTCTATGCCAGGGCTTATGCCCAGGACAGTGGGAAAAAAAAGAGGAGGGCTTAAATTGTTGGGAGTTGTATGGAGTTGAATGAAAGTTGAATGATACCCTGAAGGAGTGGAGTGGTTGGGAATGGCTTCTTGAATAGAGATATGAAGTCTGGCTGGAATTTGGACAGACAGAGGGGAATAGAGATGGTGTTCCAGAAGGGCACCAAGAGCAAAGGCAGGAAGTGGCAATAACCATGGAGTGGTGGGAAAGCAAAGAGGTAAACATGCTTGCTTGGGCTGGGGCCTGCAGAAAGGTAAGGTGCAGTGAATGATGGAGATTGGGGAAAGTCATCTTTTTTTCTCCAGGTAAGAGGGAGATAGACTGAAGTTCGTCTTTACCTGGAAGCAATGCAATGAGAGCAGAGGGTTAGAAAGTCTGACAAGGATGGCTCAGGCAGAGAGAGATGGGAAGCGGAAGTGCAGCTGGGGGAGTCATTGTAATAGCCCAGGTGAGGAGGGACAAAAACCTAGGCTGGGGTGGGCAGTGGGCCTGACTGGATGTGAGGGGAGCAAGGCAGCCCCGGCCCCTCTGAGGGAGCTGATTCTGTGGCCTCTGAGTACAGGATGAGTAGAGGCTCCGAGCTGGGCTGGCTTGGCCATCGTTGTCTAGTTAATGACGAGTGGCTTTCTGCTTACACAAGTGGCTCATGCTACAGTGCTGGGTGCACAAATGCTCTTGGTGCCACTAATCAACCCAAGGAAGGGCATGACATCTGTGGCTGTTTGTTTCTAGTTGTTTATTTTATGGTTGGCAGTGAAGGTCAAGAATTGAAGGTCAGTGGGCATGCTTTCTATTTGGCTTAGTGAGTGAGTTTTTGATTCTTCATGCGAAATCCAATGCTCAGAATTTCCATTGCAAACTCTTCTATTAGACAGGAGACATACTTATCAGTCTTCTTTAAAGAGCCTATAACTGAATGGTTGATGATTTCTGAACAGTCAAAACAAAGAACTTGCACTGAAGTTTATCTATTATAAAGAGACACCTTCCTTAAAGACTTCCTGATTCAAGCCTACTTATTATTACTTTACACACAATTCCAATTAAATTATCTTCCTGGTTCTTAGCCTACAGAAGAGTAGAGGGTTAGAAAGGGTTTGTGTATGTCAAAAGACTCTTGTGTGTTTGTGTGTGTGTGTGGGTGGTGGAAGTGATAGTAGTCACACACAAAAAGAATTTGTAAGTGGGTGTGGTGATGGATGTCGACTAAACAGTGTTCTGATCATTTCTCAATATATTCATGTATCAAATCACTATGTTGTACACCTAAAACTAATACAACGTTGTATGTCAATTACATGTCAATAAAAAAATGTTTTCAGTGCAAATTAAAACACATATGCAAACTGAATTAGTCAGCCATCTACCACTGCGAGATTCCTGATCTAAATGGTTAAATTTCAGTTTTAGTGTTGGAAGTTTTTGGAAAGTCCTGAAGGAGGAAGAGTTCGCTTCCTAGGTGCAGGTAAATGAGTTGTTAGTCTACAAACATGTAAAATGCTTTTGCACTTCCCTTAAGTTCAGGTGGCATGTCTAGTGATGGTGACAAAACTAAGTCTGTTTATTGATTTAGGCTGGCAGATTGTATCAGCTTGTGACCGCCTTCAAGAATTTTTCCTTTACATAATTGACGAGAAAGTTGATAAGTTTTAGGAAATATAAAAATGGCTGAACTGTGTATAAGAACTCTAGAAGAAATGTAGGAGAACTTTCAGAAACAAGGAGATCAAAGACACTAAGACCAATGGGAAACTCGATGATGATGAAGGTAGAGACCATTGAAGAAAAAGAATATGATTGAAAACAAGATTCATATGTTGTCAGGTGATTCAATTAGAAGTACAGGCTATGACAGAAATAAGCAAATGGACTTAATCAAATGTATAAGCTTTTGCACAACAAAGGAAACCATAAACAAAATGAAAAGACAACCTACAGACTGGAAGAAAATATTTGCAAATGATGCAACCAACAGGGCTTAATTTCCAAAATATACAAATAGCTCATACAACTCAATAACAAAAAAACAAATAATCCAATCAAAAAATGGGCAGAAGACCTAAACAGACATTTCGCCCAAGAAGACATACAGATGACCAATAGGCACATCTCAATAAAAAAAATGTTGTCAGTGAGAATTAAAACACATCGCTAATTATTAGCAAAAGGCAAATCAAAACTATAATGCAGTATCACCTCACACCAGTCAGACTGGCCACCATTAAAAAGTCTACAAATAATAAATACTGGAGAGGGTGTGGAGAAAAGGGAATCCTCCTACATTATTGGTGGGAATGTAAACTGGTATAGCCACTATGGAGAACAGTACAGAGGTTCCTTAAAAAACTAAAAATAGAGCTACAATATGATCCAGCAATCCCACTCCTGGGCATATATTGGAGAAAACTCTAGTTCAAAAAGGTACGTGCACCCCAGTGTTCATTGCAGCACTATTTACGATAGCTGAGACATGGACACAACCTAAATGTCCACGGACAGATGAATGGATAAAGAAGATGCAGTATACATACATACAATGGACTATTACTCAGCCATAAAAAAGAATGAAATAATGCCATTTGCAGCAACATGGATGGACCTAGAGTTTATCATACTAAGTGAAGTAAGTCTGAAAGAAAAAGACAAATATCATGTGATATCACTTATATGTGGAATCTAAAATATGATACAAATGAACTTATTAACAAAACAGAAACAGACTCACAGACATAGAAAACAAACTTATGGTTACCAAAGGGGAAGGGGGGGAGGGATAAATTAGGCGTTTGCAATTAGCAGATACAAACTGCTATATACAAAAGAGATAAACAAGGTCCTACTGTATAGCACAGGGAACTGTACTCAGTATCTTGTAATAACCTATAATGGAAAATAATATGAAAAAAGAATATATATATGTGTAACTGAATCACTTTGCTGTACATCAGAAATGAACACAACATTGTAGATCAACTATACTTCAATCTAAAGAAAGAAGTACAGGCTATGAATAATCAACCTGTGGGACTTGAGGTGGAAGGACATGATGTAGGGGTTCAAGTTAAAGCCCCACACACCAGGCCTGGAGCAACGCCTCACACCAGGTAGGAATTCAACATATATTTGTTGAAGAAATGCCTGTCATCGCATCTGTGCAAAGATGCCTTTTAGTTTCAAAAGAAGAGAGATCCCTGCACCTTTTGCCTTTTTAATGACCTTTAGGGCGTCCCAGGGGTGGACTTTTGATAGAATTTGTCTAGATTTTCCCAAACTATTTTGTCACTAATTACATGTGAGAATCAAGAATTTTCTCAATTAGACTTATTGTATTGTGTCTGAAAATAAAAATGAGTTATTTTTATAATGAAATATATGAATAAATAAAATGTGCCAGTATTTTCTTAATAACTACTAAAGGCTGCTCGAAAAAAAGTGTTATGCCACATGTAATTATTTTGTTTCCCTTAAAAGAAAATTATTTCCTATTGCTGTTTTTTTAAAAAAATTACCTTTGGGTAAGAGTAGTACATTGTCCTTGCTTTCCCCATGCCCCTTCCCCTCATCTCCAAGGAATATTCAGTTGTAATATATTAGGAACCTGGAAATACCAGCAGACAATGTAAGGCTGGAGGTCCAAAGGTGAAAATCTACAGAAGTGGGTTTCAACCCTGCTTATGTGTTAGAATCACCCCGGAAGCTTTACAAATACAGATGGCCAGGCCTTTCCAACAGGGCTTCTATATCAATAGGGTGGAGGCCTGAACACTAGCATTTTTTAAGCTCCCCAAATGATTCTTATGGGCAGCCAGGCTAGGGAACCACTGGTCTATAGGAACCAGGGGAGGGCTGCAAAAGTTGTTAAGGTGCCCTACAGGTGGGTGACCAAAGCACAAGAGAGAAAGACCTAGAGCATCAAGAGAATCATTGTTTGCTCTCCCAGGAAGGCAGGGCCCAGGAGAGAAGCAACTTCTGATTGTCCCAGTCTATACTTTTCCTGGAGAGAGAGACAAAGCCCAGGCATGCTGGATACACTATTAGAAGTAGCTGGAAAGTGCAAAAGTGGAGAATAGAGACAGCATGGGGCAGAATTGATTTATAACCTGCAGTCGGCCAGGAGGACAGAGAGACCCCAAAACCCTGAGCTGAACCTTTGAAATGCTTCATTGGGCCTAGTAAGAGCTCACTTAGTGACATCAGCTGTTTCTCATCTGGTGTCATAATGATAACTATGTACTATTAATTTTATAGCTTTTATTCTAAGTCACCTCAACCTTTTTTGTAATGAGTAAGATCGGAGTCAGCTTAATTTTAAAAACCTGCATATGGTTTGTATTTGAGGATTTCTTCATGTTGGAGTAGATAGGGCATCCAAATTGGGGACTAGGCTGGAAAGATGCTTAGTCTTGGGGGCCAAGCCAAGAGAGATGCTGGAGGGAGTGAGAGGAGAAGACTGAGGATGTGGGAAGAGAAAACTTGGATCTCTTAGGTCCATGTGGTGGCATTTACGGACCCCAGTAAACGCTGGAGCCCCACTGACTGATAAGGCTGAATAGGAGTCTGCCATCCAGCTGACTCAACCATCTCAGTTCACAGGGGAGGAAAGTAAAGAGAAGGAGGTGCAAGGCAAGCACAGCTGGGTTTGTTACCCCGAGTCTACCTATGGCCAAGTGGCAAGCTACCCAGGCGCTTTACCTGTGGCTGTTCATACTTACTGAGAATTAGTTTCTAGCAAAGACTCAGTTGCTTGTCCCTCAGCTATGTTTAGTTAAATGAGAGAATGGAATCTTATGTGGGGTAGGGGCAGTGGGTAGACCAACAGGAAGAAGTAGTAGGTGTCCTATGTATAGGCAAATTGTAATGAATTGCCCAGAGGAACTTTGGATATCCAGAAAACTACTGGAGGGCAGTGGTCACCTCCAGCGTATGTGTAAGGGGCCATTAGGATTGGAATTTGACTAATATTTACTGAGGACCTTTTGTGACCTAATAATTTATGTAATCCTCACAACAACCCTGTAAAGTAAAACTCAAATGATTCCATCTTATAGTTAAGGAAACTGAAGTTCAGAGAGGGTAAGTTATTTCCCCAAAGTCACACAGCTTGTCAGTGAGCAGGGTTGGGATAGCCCATCAAGTCCACTGCTCTTTTCGATGAGCCACAGTGTCTCTGGACAGTATCATTCCAAAGGGGTTTCCAGGCTGGGCAGTTGTGTTTGTCATGTAGGTAACTCTGCTCATTTGGGTTTTTAGTACTTTAACCTAGAGCTCTTTGTTCACCTATTTCTTTAGTAGAGAGTGGGCCTTGTTAATACATAAAAGTCACAGGTCAGACTTTCTTTGGCCTCTCAGACAGAGCTCAGCTGGTTGATTTGGTTTTACTGTGTCCTGTCCTTAAGGATAAAGAGAAACAAAATGCAATGAAAATAAATGAGTAAGAAGTTGTTAATAACTGTAGTTTTGATAGATTCCTCATGGTTTTTCTTTTTCCAATTCAGATTCTTTACTTTTTCTGGGCCTTTATACAACATGGCAATAGTGGGAAAGGGGTTCACTGCTGGAGGGGAGAACTACCCCCCTGCCCCGTCTCTCCTCCCTTTTCCCTTCTCCCTTGGGCTGCCTTCTTGCACAGGTGGAACTGGTCTCTCTCGGTGGGTGACGTAAAGAGACTATGCGTTTGGCTGAATATTTTTATCTGTGACCTGGATGATGGAATAAAAGGAGGCTTGAGTTGAGGGTATTTCCTCGATGAGATGAAAGACACTGTAGAAGAGGGGGTCTGAACCCCAATAATCATCAGTCAGGCACCAACAGTTTTCAGAGCCTTGATGAACAGCTTGCTGTTCAGGCCCTGGAGATAAATGGGAACCAAGGGACACGGGGCTTGTAATCTGCTCAGGGAGTCATCATGGGCAGCCCTGAGAAAATGGGGACTGGAGGACAAGCCTGGAGCAGGCTCCCCTCGCCTGGACGGAGGAGGAGAAAGAAGGCTGTGGGGAAGGAAGAATTCCATGGGGACAGGCCCAAGGCACTGGCCCGAGGCCAGGGCTAAACAGCCCAGGGCTGGGGAGGCAAACCAGCTGAGGGTCAGAAGTCAGACCGGCTAGTATTTAAATCCAGGCCTGTCTTTACAAGCTGGGTAACCTATTTACCTTTTGAGCCTCATCTCCTTCATCTATAAAATGCAGCTGATACCTGTACTTGCCTTACTAGGCTGTTGTGAAAATTAATGGTATATCGCTGATCTCAGGACTTGGCCTTCAATAGTAAACATTTGGCCAGACCTTGTCTAGCAGAGGAAACTCAACTTCTCTGTTTTCCTTAATGCATGAGGCTAGAAAGCAGAAGACTGAGCTGAGGGATAAATGAATCATTTCTCTTTAGAGTTCTCAGTGGGGACCTTGACAATCAGCATTGAAGAAATTCTTCCTCTAATTTCCTAAAATTTCTGTCTTCTTATGAACAAACTAACAAGCAAAACTCAAACGACTCAAAGGGCGACTGTAAACATGATCATTCCTTGGTCCAGAGAACTCTTTCCTTTTGAAATTGAACCCACAGTCAACCCACATGACTGTGCTGGGCTACTGGATATGTCTGCTTCCAATTATATTTGCTTTGGGCAATCCAGAATTACAGGAGAATTGAATGTTTCTTAGCAGATTCTTTGCTCTGTTTGAAGAGTGAGAGAAACCTCTGCCAGTAGACCTCACAGCTACATGAGTGATTTGTTTTCACTGTCACTGGTCCCAAAAGCTGGGCTTCTTATTGGTTTTCAAGCGAGTTTATTTTCACAAAATCAGTTTGTGTGATGGGATCTGATAAGGCCTCCCTACAAGAAAGAATAACATTCTGAAGTCTGACTTGCTTTTAGAAATCCTTGGCCGGAAATCAAAGTTGGAGGCATATTTATATTTGGGGTTTAAAAGGACCAACTGAGACTTGGTAAACAAGCAAATGAACATGGAACTGGACCCTAAGAAGAATTGCAGCTTTGATAAATGGCAACCTGATTTGGAAAAGAGATCCCTTTATTTCAACACCATTGAAGCCAAGTAGCCTGGGATGGAGGTGTTGCAATAGGTTCCCAAGCTGACCACACGAAGCAGAGCTCTGAATGGCAAAGGATCCTTTCATTTACCACTAAATTAATCGCTTATCAAAATGGGGCCACCTTCTGAAAGGAGGTTTTCATATTGGAAAGAGAATTTACTTGTAAGAACTTGTCAAATCTATTATATAATTCTGAAGAATTTGCCCCTTTAAGTCAGTGCTTCTGGTGTTTAAGCTAACCTCACAGTGCCTAAAAGAAGAATTCGACTTTGTTTTTTTCCTTTTTGATCTGGAATTTTGGAGAAGCCACAGTGTTGCTGGAACATGTTTCACATTTTCAGTTTAAATACATGATTTGTCTTCTATGCTTTGGAGGTAACAGTACAACCTTGTGCAAGTAACAGCCATTCAAATTATGAACAACTATTTATCTGTGCTCATTGTGGCTCCAAAGAAGGAATGAGCTGAAATGGATAAACCCAAGGTATGCAGGCTTGGCAGACCTGTTGTTTGTCATTTATTAATCAAGGGGAGGGTGGTTTCCTGCTTCAGGTTGCAGCCCATTCTCTGACTTCTGTGGGGGGGAGGGGCGGGACGGTGGTGATTGACAGCCGCAGATGATCGTCTCCCGTGCATCTAACAGTTACTGAGTGCTGAGTGCTGACTGTGCGTCAGGCACTGGGCTAGACCCTAGAGATTCACAAGAAAGTAGAAACAGGTACAGTCCAATAGAGAGCCCAGAAATAAATCCACATCTGTATAGTCAACCAATCTTTTCTATTAATTGAGGTAAAATTGACATATGGCATTAGATTAGTCTCCAGTGTGTAGCGTAATAATTCAATATTTGTGTATGCTGTGAAGTTTAGTTTCCATCTGTATGGTCAACTAATCTTTGACAAGGGTGCCAAGAATACACAATAGGGAAAGTATAGTCTCTTCAATAAATGGTGTTGGGAAAACTGGATATCCACATGCAAAAGAATGAAATTGGACCCTTGTCTTGCACCATACACAAAAATTAACTTGAAATGGATTAAAGACTTAAATTTAAGACCTGAAACCATAAAACTCCTAGAAGAAAACATAGGGGAAAAGCTCCTTGACATTGGTCTTGGAAATGATTTTTTTTAGATATGACACCCAAAACACAGGCAACAAAAGCAAAAACAAGCAACTGGGACTACATCAAACTAAAAAGCTTCTGAATAGCAAAGGAAACAACAAAGTGAAAAGACAACCTATGGAATGGGAGAAAATATTTGCAAAGCATATCTGATAAGGGTTTAATATCCAAAATATATAAGGAATTCATACAACTCAAAAGCAGAAGACCCAAATAACCGAATTAAAAAATGATCAAAGGACCCGAGTAGACAATTTTCCAAAGAAGACATTCCAATGGCCAATAGGCACATGAAAGGTCTTCAACATCAC
Organism: Aethalodelphis obliquidens; assembly: GCF_003676395.1. Lineage (NCBI taxonomy): Eukaryota > Metazoa > Chordata > Mammalia > Artiodactyla > Delphinidae > Aethalodelphis > Aethalodelphis obliquidens. The sequence goes on along the minus strand of NW_020837955.1, from coordinate 11,074,287 downwards.
TAATCATCAGGGAAATGCAAATCAAAATCACAATGGGATATCACTTCATACCCATCAGGATGGCTGTTATCATGAAGACAAGAGACAACAAACGTTGGAGAGGGTGTGGAGAAAAGGGAAGCTTTGTACACTATTAGTGAGAATGTAAAGTGGTGCAGCCACTATGGAAAACAATATGGAGACTCCTCAACAAATTAAAAATGGACCTACTCTACAATCCAGTAATCCCACTTCTGGGCAGATATCCAAAGGAAATGAGATCACCATCTTGAAGAAATACCTGCATTCCCTCTTCCTTGCAACATTATTCACAATAGCCTAGATATGGAAGCAATCTAAGTGTCAATGGATAAATGGATAAAGAAAATGTGGCATGTATATCCAATGAAAATTACTCAGACATAAAAAGAAGAAAATCCTCTCTTTGCAACAACATGAGTGAACCTTGAGGGCATTATGCTACACGAAATATGTCAGACAAAGACAAATACTGTATGATCTCACTTATATGTGGAATCTAAAAAAGTGGAACTCAGAACCAGAGAGTGGAACAGTGGCTGCCAGAGGCTAGGGGTGGGGGAAATGGGGAGATGTTGGTCAAAGGATACAAACTTTCAATTATGAGGTGAATAAGTTCTGGGGATCTGTGTACAGTGTGGTGATTACAGTTAATAATACTGTTTGTACTGTATACTTGAAATTTGCTAAGAGAGTAGGTCATAATCTCATCACACACAAAAATATGGTAACTACGTGAGGTGATTGTTGTGTTGATTAACTTGGTTGTGGTAATCATTTCACAATGTATACATATGTCGGATCATTATGTTGTTATACCGTAAAAAAAGAGGACTAGGTATAGTCCTTGCCCTCAAAAAGCTCACAGACTAGTTGGAGAATCCCACGTTCATTAGGCACACTCTCACAATAACTCTTTATTTATAAGCTGGTCTAAGTGATATGAAGGAAAAGCAATTGACGTGAGGAGAGTTTTAATGAGAAGCCTGACCTTGCCTGAGCGTCTTGGGAGCTTGCGATCTGAAGGATGACACTCAACAAGTGAAACCAGATTATCAGGTGAAAGGGGGTGAGGTGATGCTGAGATGTTCCAGGCAGAGGAAACAGCACGGATACAGGAGTACTCGGCTGCATGGAAACCCCATCCGGGTTATGGGAATAGCCTTCTTATCCATGGAAGGCACTCAACTTAAAACTCCTACCAAACTCCTACCTCTCATTCAAAGACCATCTCAAAAGTTGCCTCTTTTATGAAGCTTTCTTCAAACCCTACAGTCAAGAGAGAATTAGTTCCATGCTAGAGCTTCTCTTATACACCTGATAGAACACTGCGAAGACTCTGTGCTTGGAATCTGAGAGGCAGTATATAGCTCTGGAGCCAGACTTTCTGAGTTCAAACCTGACTCAACTATTTACTTTCCGTGTGACCTTGGACGAGCTGCCTAACGTCTCTGTATTTCATTTTTGCCATTTGTAAAATGGAGACAGTGGGAGTACCTTTCTCAGAGGTTCAATGGGAGGGTTGGGAGAGTTAATACACGCAAGATACCTAGTTCAGTGCCTGGTACATAGTGAAACCCCAATAACGTAAGCTCTTTTTAGTTAGTTCTGAGCATGCCTGTTTCCTTCCGAGGTTTGCCCACATACTCAGAGCTGGCTAGAGTCCAATCAGGAACTCTACCCATATCTCTTTAACACCTGGTCCAGTGTTTGTCCTGAAATTTCAGGCTGCCTTCAATCACAGTGCCTCTCAAACTTTACGTGTATTTGAATAACCGAGGAATCTTGTTAAAATGCAGATTCTGATTCAGTTGGACTGAGGTGGGACCTGAGCTTCTGTATTTCTAATAAGCTCCCAACTTCCCTGGTGGCGCAGTGGTCGAGAATCTGCCTGCAGATGCAGGGGACACGAGTTCGAGCCCTGGTCTGGGGAGATCCCACATGCCGCGGAGCAACTGTGCCCGTGAGCTACAACTACTGAGCCTGCGCGTCTGGAGACTGTGCTCCACAATAAGAGGCCGCGACAGTGAGAGGCCCGCGCACTGCGATGAAGAGCGGCCCCCGCTAGCCGCAACTAGAGAAAGCCCTCGCACAGAAACAAAGACCCAACACAGCAAAAATAAATAAATAAATAATAAGCTCCCAGGTGACGCTCATACAGCTGGTCTGTGGGCCATGCTTTGAGTAGTGAGGGTCTATACCAACCTCAGTGAGCTCTCTGAGGCTACCTGAGTCTCTGGGGGAGAGACAGGAGCCTGTGGAAGAAGGAGGGACTCACTCTAAGATACCTGCACCTGGGCACTGCAGAGCATGGTCTGCTTCCCTTTCTTTATCTGGCCTAGGGCTCCAGCTGCAGGAGTTACTCTGTCAGTGTGAGGGAAATGTCATCAGGTCACCATCAGCAGTCCAGTGGGTAAGGACTGTTATCAGTCAGGGAGGGAGAGAGAGGGAGAGAATATAACAGGCTCGCAAGCTGGAAATTCAGATAAGAGTTGATACTGATCTGAATTATTGAGTCTGAAATCTGTAGAGCAGGCCAACAGGCTGGAAACTCAGGCTGGATTTCTTGAGGCAGAATTCCTCCTTCCCTGGGAAACTTTAGTTTTTGCTTTTAAGGCCTTCAATTGATTGGATGAAACTCTATCCTAAAATATTTACAAAGACCCTCATCTATTACACAGTTCTAAGTCCTTCCATTTTGTGTATTATTCCACCCTATCAGTCATATTAATTTCCAGAAAACCCTACATTAATTATCAATTTCCTTGTCTTTTAGTGGGACCTCATTATACATGTAATTGAGTCCAAATTCTGGTTCTAACTGCCTCTTCTACCATCTTTAAGAATCCTCCCCTCTGGTCAGTTTTGTTTATTTAATATCCTTCAACTCTGCTATGTGCAGAGTTCCATGCCCCTAATAAAATTTTGTCAAGTGACAAAAGAAAAATTGATTGGATGAATCTCACCTACATTATTGAGGATATTCTGCTTAAAGTCCACTGATTGTAAATGTTTGTCACATCTGCAAAATACCATCACAGCAAAATCTAGACTAGTGTTTGACCAAACGGCTGGGTACCATAACCCAACCAAGTTGACGCAAAGAAAGAACCATTGCAAGTGCCAACGAGAGTGGCCTGTTCCACATCATAGTGTGAAACCCACCTCCTTTCTGGGGCAAAACCTCGGTGGGCCTGACCCCTTTCTTGTGGTTTGGGGGGTGGCATTACAGTTGAGAGTTGCCTATGACCATGGTTCGTGCTCTGTTACACCAAACTTGAACACAACTGACCAACATTTTGGCATTGGACGCTAAGTTTCTTAGTGAAAAAAGAAGAAGTTTACTGCAATTCAAATAGCACTCACCTTGGATTGCCAAGCTCTGGGCTGAGAATTCAGATTCTGTTTATGTGGCCATACCACCAGATTGTAAGCAGTGGGCAGTTCTTTGCAGGGGGTCTTGGACAGCTGCTAAGACCCCTGCTGTGGCCATGCAATTCTAGCCACAGGGCAGAGGTGAACAGATGTTCTGCAGCAAACACCACGATGGGGTCTGGTGGTAGCAGGCATGTTCAAAGGTTCACATTTATCTTTGTAGAGGTTTCCCAATGCACTTTCCAGCCAGATAGACAGGGTAGAGATTGTTGACCCATTTCTTTCCCCCTGATGTGATGAAATGATTCCATCTCTTGGTCCGGTTGCCTTAGGCTGGAAGGCAAAAAGAAAAGTACACCGCTGTGAAATCTGGTGGACTTGAGTTGGAATTCCTACTCCACCCCTGACTAGCTGAGTGACCCTTGATAAATTACCTCAGTTCTGTGAGCTTCAGTTTCCGTATCCGTAATATTTACCTTGAATGTTTAAAGTGAGAATTACATGTAGGTCAGTGTCTGTCATCTATTAGGTGCTTAGAAAATGGTACTCACTTTTTTGTATTACTGTAGAAGACATGCCTTGGGTGCTGCCCACCCATAGAACCCTTGCTTTCACCTACAGCCCTTGATGAGATGCCTGGCTGAGGTGCTGGGTTTGTACTGTGTGACCTACTACTCAGTCACAGTTAACTGGGTAAAGTAAGATTACCTAACCCAGGATGGACTTGGATTCTTTTGGAAATTTGGAATTGGAACCTTGAGAAACTGAGCCATTGAGCTGTGGGGAACTGAGTTGAAGGGCCATGTAGTCTTGGGCATGAAAGCAACCAGGATGACTACTGTACAGGCTGAGGTACTGGCAGAGGAAGCCCTTTGATGGAGAGAAAGGGGCAGGCGAGCAGAGGCACTTGAAGTGGAGAAGTTATTGGGTTAGTGAAGATGGATCCCAGGGGACCTGGTTCAACTTGGCTTCCACTCAGTGAAATCATCTAGCTTAGAATTCAGTTTCTCTGAACTTTTGGTTCCGACTGTGGACCAAAGTAGGTAATCTGGGACCTGAGTGTAAAGAAAATTCTGGAGTAGTCCTCAGGGCAAGTGTTCCTGAGGTGACTGATCTGAACTTAGAACTTACCACGGGCATCTTGGTGGCTGGAGAGTTGAGGGAGTCTGGATACCACTTCAGAGGCACTTGGCTGTCACAAGGGCCAGAATGTTGAACATCCATGTGGGTTGGCTAGAACTGTGCTTCCCAAATTTGAGGGCATCAAAGGGCTGGTTACGTCAGAATCACAGGGGTGCTTGTTAACACACAACTTTCTGAATCTCTTTCTGATTCAGGATGTCTGGGAGGCAGCTTGGGAATTTCTGGTTTTAACAAGTACCAGATGGTTCTGATCATCAGCCATGATGGAAACTACCCTCAGGTAGATGGCCTCGTTAATGTCAGTCTACGAGTCCCTGATATGGTCCTGCCGCAAACACTATGCATGAAAACTTCTGTAGTCTAATCCCCTACCCTCATAAACAGATACTGTTATGGGTGAATTGTGTACTCCCAACATTCATGTGTTGAAGTCTTAACCCCCAGAACTTCACAATGTGAACTTATTCGGAAATAGGGTCATTGCAGGTGTAATTAGTTAAGATGAAATCATACTGGAGTAGGGTGGGCCCTTCAATAAAGCTAATATTCTTATTAAAAGGGGGAAGTTTGGACACAGAAACATACAGGGGGAAGATGATGTGAAGACACACAGGAAGAACGCCAAGTGAATTATGCTGCCACAAGTCAAGGAACATCGGGGCCACAAGAGGCTGGAAGAGGCAGGGAAAGATCCTTCTCCTACAGGTTTCACAGGGAGCAGGGCCTTGTCAGCACCTTGATTTCAGACTTCCAGCCTCCAGAACTGTGAAACAGTACGTTTCCACTGTTCTAAGCCCCCTGGTCTGTGGCACTTTATTATGGTAGCCCTAGGAAATTAATACAGATGCTTTTAATTTTTTTCATGTTTAATATCAGCTACTCCCCACTTCGTTCCTCTGCGTTGCTCTGTCTGCTCTCTGGGTGTGAAATGAAGATTCCATAAGGCCGGAGTGTAGCCTCTGGGAGTGCCCTTGTGACTAGGGCGGGGTGTTGACGGTGCAAGAAATCCTCGCTTCTGTGAGGAACGTTTCAGAGCCTTATTAAATCAGAGAGAAGTGAAAACCTTAATGTAGAAAAGGCAGGTTGCTTCTCCCTTTTCTCCCCCTTATGAATCTGACCAGACATTTTCAGCGGCCAAGCATCTATTAACAGATGCTGATTCTCTACATCTGGAGTTTGTGATTGTAGGTAGGAGGGGGGCCCCTTAGGTCTGTGTCCAGATAAATTCATAGCGCAGAGGTTAGCAGCAGGGCTCTGGAGCCAAACTGCCGGAATTTGGATCCCACTGACTGTGTGGTTTTGGGTAGGTCACCCGGTCCAGGGGTCCTCAACGTTTTCGCACGCGTGGGAATCACCTGCCAGGCTTGTGGAAATTCATTGCTGGCCCCGCCCTCAGGGTTTCTGATTCAGTAGGCCTGGGATGGGGCATGAGAATGTTCATTTCTAACAAATTCCCAGGTGATGTTAATGCTTCTGGTCCAGGGACCACGCTCTGAGAACTGCTAACCTAGTTTCTCTAAGCCTCTGTTTTCTCATCAGTAAAATGGGGTCCCTGATATTCCTAAATTAGAGAGTTCTTGTGAGGATTGAGGTGATGGATGTAAAGCGCTTAGTGCATTGCTATGCATAGAGCTCAGTAAATTTCAGTGATCATTTTGCTGTTATTAACACAAATTGAAGCCCTCTTCTATGCTTGGCTTTCTAAGTTGCCCCAAGATTAAGGAAAAAACATATAGTAGAAGGAAAAATATGAGGATGTTTCAGAGTTAGGAAACAACCAAAGGTAACTCCAGATGGGGTGCAGAGAAATGTCACCTCTTCTCGGGGTTTTCAGAGAGGTGCCTTATCCTCCTGAAACCGAGGGACCCCTATTGCTATGCTGAGGTTGCCTCTTCTAGCTGTGCCGGCAGTTGGGCCCTAGATGAAGCCTTTTGTAGTGGTGGGATTAGAAGGAGAAAAGAGGGGTTGGGTCTCACCATTAGGCTCATCAAGCAAGAGCCCTGACTGCCATACTCAGGAGTTTGGGGGCATTGCGCTGCCGAGGCCTGCAGCTGGCAGCTCCTGCTACTCCATGAAGGGCCCTGCCCGTCCGTTCAGAAAACATTCCATGTTCTGTGCCCTTTCCCACGCTCCCAGCTGAAGACAGCGATTGTCTTGGTGCTCGAGCATCAAGTGTTGGGGCCTTTCAGAAGCCGCTGTATATGTTTGCCCTGTGTTTCCTCTGGTCTGGGCTGAGCACAGAGAAATGGACTGTGACTGGGTTGGCCTTCTTAACTCAATATGACATCCTGGCACGGAGTCTTCTCATTAGCTTGGTTCTTGGGATTCCAGCTTCAGAAGCAAGACAGTTTATGTCGATAAATAATGCTTTGTCTCTGGGATTCTGGCCCCATCAGAAGGCTGAGGGCTCTGGTTGGGAGCTGTTGGCTTGTTGCTAAGATGCTTGGAGCTCATCCAAGTTCACATTTTCTGGGATGGTGGAGAATAGTTAATGATTATGAAGCTCTGAAAATGTATATGCTGGTTTCTTTCCAACACTACTTAAAAACACTTGATTACCGAGAGGAGGTTATTTCTGGTTTTGTGTTGGGCTTTTGTGGTAGTTGAACTTTGAGGGTAAAACTGGAGTTCCTTTTTTCATATTGGTGAAAGCTCCCCGTTTTGATGTAGTGAGCTCTTCTTGAGCACTTAACTACCTGCAAAGTAAAAATGAGGGGCAGTAAAAAAAAGTAAGACCCTTCCAGTTTCCTTGGAAAGGGATGTACCCAGCTGAAGAGCTGTGATGTAGAGGTTCGGAGAAAGGCAGCTGACATCGGAGGAAGAAGGCGTAAAGACTTCTTGCTTTCTGTTTTCATGTTTTAAAGTTTTTCTTTGCCCCAAACATGAATCTTCTCCCTTAACTACTACCTGCCTTCCCCTGCTATAAGGTCACTTGAACATCTTGGAAAATATTTCAAGAAAGCTTCTAGTAATATCTCCTTGAAGCGAATTATCTCTGCATTACCCACACTGGCCCGACCCCTACTCTACTCCCCCAAATCCTAGTTTGGCTGCCCCAGCAGATTCACCATGTAAGCTGATAGAAAAATTCATTTGTTTTCTTGCCTGATCATTTGTGGTCTTTTCCTCTCCAGTACTTCCACCTGAATGGGTTTTGGCTGTATGTTTATTTACTGTTTCTCCCACTACCATGTAAAATTCTGGTGGATAGGGACTTTCTCAGACTAGTATATCTTGGCAGCCAAACTGAAAAGGCCAAAATGAAATCATGGGGGCAATGATATATTCACTAATTCATAATTCGTATTATTCACTAAATCCAAATTTACTAGAACTTGGGTATACGCTCTGAAGCTAAACATTTTTTTTAGTACAAATAAAAGCAGACCTGTTTTATAGTTCTACACTGGGGGAAGTCAACTCATAGCTTACTACCCTCTCCCTCCTCTGTTTTATGAGATAACGCTGGCTAGAAATAGCTTTTTTTTTTTTTTTTTTTTGCGGTAGGTGGGCCTCTCACTGTTGTGGCCTCTCCCGTTGTGGAGCACAGGCTCCGGACGCGCAGGCTCAGCAGCCATGGCTCACGGGCCCAGCCGCTCCGTGGCATGTGGGATCTTCCCGGACCGGGGCACGAACCCGTGTCCCCTGCATCGGCAGGCGGACTCTCAACCACTGCGCCACCAGGGAAGCCCTAGAAATAGCTTTTTGAAAAACAGGCTGAACACAGCTAAACATAGTCTTTACCATAAAATTCAGCAGTCATGCTCCTAGGTATTTACCCAAATGAATTGAAAACTTATGTCCACACAAAAACCTGCAAACAAATGTTTATAGCAGCTCAATTCATTATTGCTAAAAATTGGAAGCAACCCAGATATCCTTCAACAGGTGAATAGATAAACTTTGATACATCCATACAATGGAATATTATTCAGGGTTAAAAAGAAATGCACTCTCAAGCCACAAAAGACATGGAGGAATCTTAAATGCATAATGCTAAGTGAAAGAAGCCAGTCTGAAGAGGCTCCATACTGTATGATTTCAACCATATGACATTCTGGAAAAGGCAAAACTGTAGAGACAGTGAAAAGATCAGTGACCGCCTGGAGCTAGGGAAAAGGGAGGAGGAATTTTAAGGTGAAGCACAGGGGATTTTTAGGGCAGTGAGACTATTCTGTATGACACTGTAATAGTAAATACATGATATTATGCACTTGTCAAAACCCATGGAACCATGCAACACAGGGAGTGAACGAACCCAATTGTAAACTGTGGACTTAAATTAATAATCATGCATCAATACTGCATAATGAATTATAACAAATGTACTGCACCAGCACAAGATGTTAATAACAGAGAAAACTCTGTTTGTGGTGGAGAAGCGGGAGGGAGTATATGAGAACTCCGTGCTTTCTGTAAACTAAAACTGCTCTAAGATATAAAGTCTGTTAATTTAAAAAACCTAGCTTAATCAAATAATTTATTCAGTTACTCATTTTTATTTTCAACAAATATTTATTAAGCGCCTAGTCTGTGTCAGTCATGTTGGTCATCACATTATGACACATGGGAGGCCATCTAGTGGCTCTTGTTCACAGAGAGAGTTCCAGTGATGCTATTAAAAGAAACTCAGTTCTCTAAAAGGTTGAAATGCATAATGGCAAGCATCAGTGAAGCACTCAAAAGTGTTCTGAAAGAGGTCCTTTGGGCTTCCCTGGTGGCGCAGTGGTTGAGAGTCCGCCTGCCGATGCAGGGGACACGGGTTCGTGCCCCGGTCCGGGAAGATCCCACATGTCGCGGAGAGACTAAGCCCGTGAGCCATGGCCGCTGAGCCTGCACGTCCAGAGCCTGTGCTCCGCAACGGGAGAGGCCACAACAGTGAGAGGCCCACGTACTGCAAAAAAAAAAAAAAAAAAAAGAGACCCCAACTTTGGAGGATGAAATCAAAGGCTACAAATCCTTTCTAGAATCCACACCCCAAAGGATAATAATATCCAGAACTCAGGAAAGTGTACACTGTGAAAGTGTAACTGGAGAAGCCCTCTGCTGATGTTAGGTATTGTTATTATTACAGTAATAATGATATTTGGGAAGAAATTATGGAGAACTCAGGCCTAAGCAACGACAGATTCATTCACTTTTTGAAATAAAAGTCAAACAGCTTGAGCACCCTCTTTCCACTCCTCAGGTTGAGGGGAACCCAATATCAGTCGCTAGTGGGGCTCCCCCATTCCTTCCTTTGGATGGTACAAGATTCCTGGTTCTGGGAAAATGCAGGAGGCACTGGGCTGTAACTCATGGTGGTTCCACTGTTGCATCGCTTCTTTGCTTCCCAATGCTGATGTCTGGTGCTGTGGTCTTCTGCCATTTGCCCAAGACTTCTTCTTGGAAGGGACTTCCAGCTGTTCTGGTCTTATTTCACCTTGCAAATCTTTAGCCCTTTACTGACCACAGGAACCCTCTTCAAAGGTTAAGGTCACTGTGCTGAGTGTCAGCCTCCAGAGGCATCGGGCAGTCACCTCCCCCCCAAGGGCAACCCTCTTTGGGACACCACATGGCAGCAGGGTATATACCCCTGTCTCTCAGATACTCCCCACTCCTCTGTCTACCATGCTCTCCCTCCAGGAACTTTACTTGCCTTTTCTTCAAGACTCTGCCACCATCTTGTTTCAGCTTGTCTATAGCTCAACAGAGCTTTGCTTTAGAAAATAAAGATCCCTAAACTTTCCCTCAGGGGACCTTAGGTCTCCTGGAGTAAAGAGAGATAGGAGAGAGCAATAGGGGAAAAAAATGCTTTTCTTTCTTTCCTGGAGAACCTCCATGATACATTCCCAGCGGGGCTAACCTGCCACACTACAATTGCTACTGGTAAGGAATTTAGCTATCTTTATTTTAAAAACAAAACCACTTTTCATGAACTAAATATCAGTTCCTGTCAGACCTCAGGCTCTGGGCCCTGGGCCTTCAGAAGATGCCTCATCGTACTACACACATTGACAGAAGAGTCTCAACCACCTGGAGATAATCCAAAGTCAGCACAAAAGATTAAAAGCTGACATGGTCAAAATTCCCTACGACTCCACATTAGGAAAGGAACCCTTTGCAGAATTTCACTTAATCCATCACAGAGATCTTATTTTCTAGTATTTGGACATATCACTCTTTCTTTGGAAGAGCACCAGATGAACTGGTTGGTTTGTATTTATTTATTAACATCTTTATTGGAGTATAATTGCTTTACAATGTGGTGTTGGTTTGCATTTAGAGGTTGCAGTGCATGAAAATACCTACCTTTAAACACAACAACCACCCTTAATGTCATTTGACGCCTATCTAAGAGAGGTCTGAGGGGACCTCATCTCCTGAGGGACAGCTGACCTCCCACCTCTATTCACTCAGGGGCATGTGCTCAAGGGGCACAATGACTGGTGGGGTCAAAGGCAGCATTTTAATCGCTCTCTCTCTTCTCTCTTTCTCCTTTTCTCTCTGTCTCCATCTCCACTCTCCCAAGTGGTTTAGCTGGCTTGGGATATGAAGACGCTCCACTATGCTATAAACTCCTGCTTGCTCTGTGCCAGGCCCTGGGCAGGTCAGACAAGGCTTGCTGTGGTAGTCTGCTTCCTGGTCTCTCTGACTGTCCTGTTGGCAGTTCTGTAGGCCGCCATCTTGGATTGTCCTTTGGTGGCTCTTGCTGGTTTTTTTTCCATTCCTAAACTCGACTATATACCTTTCCCTGAATCCAGAATGGGTTTGGTGATCAGCTGTGCCTTTGGGTAACCTGACTTTGGCCCAGCCCCTATTTGGGGGCCATGCCATTTCAGGGCTGGTGATAGTAGCTGGAAGGGCCTTGCTCTGCAGTGAGGTAACAGGAGATCTGTCTGTCCCAGTCTCCTGGGCCCATTCTCACCAGCCGTTTTAGAGATGGAAACTCTTCCATGTATTTCCCATGAGTTCCTCCTGCCTCAGCCTGAGCCCTTCTCTGCTGAGCACAATTTCTGAGGTCCTTTCTCAGTGATCTTCCCGGAGTCATAAATAGTAAACCGAATGGTTAGATGCTCATTGCTTCTTCTAAGCTGGGAACATTAAAAAAAAAGACTTTGCATTGAGACAGAGTTAGAATATTGGCTCTGTCTCTGCGTGACCCAGAACTAATTCTTTAGCCTCTCTGAACATCTCTGAAGACCCCACTGTAAAATGGAATTGCAGCACCTACTTTGCAGCTGTGGCATTTCATTACCTTCCTTGGGGGTTACTGTGAGGAACAGAGTTATACAAAAGCATGTGGTACACATAGATGATTAACAACTGTTAGCTCTGACTAACACTTATGATCACTTCCTTCAGATGGGCTAAGTGCATTGTGGGACAGCATCTCCTACCTGGAACTGTTGAAGCAATTTCTTCTCTTCCTTTGTACAGCTAAACCTGTTTTGCTTTACACTGAGGTAAAGCACACACCTGGGCTCAGGTCCCCACTCTCCCACTCACTTGGTGTGAGACTTGGGTGAGCCTTTGTTCTCTCTCAGCTGCAGTTTTCTCATTTATAAAATGAGGGTAATACTGTCTACCTCTTATAATTATTGGGGAAGTAAGAAGTGAAGTATGTAAAGTGGCGAGCGCAGTGCTTGGGTCAAATCTTATCACCTGATATTGAGTACACACCTCTCTCCTCTCAGATCATAAGTTCTTTGTGGGCAGGGACACGTCCAAGTGACTCCCGGCCCAGTGTCGGCACAAAGAGGGGCCTCAGCAGCTAGTGATGGAAAAAGCAAACCAGTTGTCTTTCCCTGGTTCTCAGGAGACTTGGTTTGAAGTAACATTAAGATCCCATAGCAATTGAAAAGATAAACAACCCCAGAACAGGTTCTTACCCATTAAATAGGGCAACTTTCAAATGAGTTATGATGGAAGAAACAAACATCTCCACTGTGTTCTATAAGGGAAGGTTCACAGGACGTGGTTCACATACGGAAAATACTCTGGAAAATTGTACCAAGGATTTCAAACTGAAGACAAATACATTCATAATAAAAATATTACATATGATTTGCTAAAAATATTTTTTTAGACAAAAAGCTGTGTCTTAAATAAAAATACTGTGATCATAGCATCCCTGTAAATGTCATTCTGGGACTCAGTTTCCCTTTTTCCAAAGTTTGAGAACTGGATTCGTCCATAGGGCCTCATGCGCTTTGATGTCTGGATTTTCCCCTAAATATAGGGAAAAGCCACTAGTATTTTAAGAGGGCGCAGGCCACGATCTGATTTATGTTTTTTACAGCCCAGACTTCTTCTCACTTTTCCCCTGCTACCCTCTGGCTGTTCTCCATCCTGCCTTTGGGGATTTATCTTCCATCGGTTGTTCTTTCTACAGGGTGTTCTCCCACTCCAGCCCGCGGCAATCGCTCCCTTCTCTGAGCTCACAGGGTTGGCCGGGATCTTAATCACACTTTGCCCCGTGACACACATGCTATTATTACCTTCTGCATGTGTTAGTTAATTAATTAATTCAGCAAGCATGTATTGAACAGCTGCTGCGTGTTTAGTGCTAGGGACAGGGAGAGGATTAGGACAGGCCTCTGCTCCCCAGCAGCCTGGAGTCTGGGGGTGCTGGGACAGCTATATAAACAAATCACTGGAGGCCTTGCGGTCAGCCCAGTGATAAGCATGGTAGGGTTGTAGGGACCCAAGATAAGGGGTTTCTAACAATGGGGGAGGCGGCGCTGGGCGGGGTGGAGCAGGCCTTCCTCCATGAGAGCAGGTTGGACTGGGATTGAGGGTGAAAGGTTGGGGTGCAGAGGGGCCGGGGTCAGCAAAGGATGGGGGCAGAATTAGAATGGTGGGAAATTGCAAGCAGCATGTAGTAGAAGCCTGAGAAGAGTAGGAGATGAGGCCAGGAAAACAGATGGAGGAAAACATGGCACAGAAAACACAACACAACACCCAGGATGCCTGTCTGCTGCTGGGGGAACTCTTGTTGCTGAGCTGGGTGACCCTTCCTATGCGGGCTTCGTTGATTTCTTCACTGAAATGCCACACTGGGGATACCGCAGGGAGCAAAACTGACCAGGTCCCTGCCCTCAGAGCCTGCAGAAGACTAGCTGGTGGCCAGGTTGATAATACAGTGTGGTGAGCACTGGGTGCTGTGGGAGCCCCTAAGAAAGAGCCTGACCCAGCTTCAGGGCCCTGGGAAGGCTTCCCGGAGGCGGTGTCAGCTCCCCTGGGGGTTGAGCTTCACAGGGTTGAAGGGGTAGGGCGTGAGAAAGGTGTGTGCAGAGAGAGATCATGATTGCCCACCTTTCCTCTGAGCCCCCCAGCCTTCCAGGCCCAAGAAACCAAGCCCCAGGCCCAGGCTGGAGCAAGCTGGAAAGCAGGCTGGAAAAGGCCTGCAGAGCACTGCTGGCTGTTCTGTGGTCTTCCCGGCCATCCCCTGGAACACGGGCTGCTCTGCAAACACAGCAAGTTAGGTCAACTATGTGTGGTTTGGCCCTGGCTTCAGCCAACCCAGCTCACTAAGCAAATAACAAAATATATTTTTTCTCTTTTCTTCCTAAATGAAATCTTCTCTGGGTGCATAATTTATAGAATTCCAGCAAACTGCAGTCTGGCTTTCTTCCCAAGAAAGGAAAACATCTCCTCAGATTTTCCACACACCCGCCCCCATCCTGCTGGCTGCATGCCAAGACTTCCCAGCAGGGCGGGGGCAGGGCTGCTGCTCTGGAGAAAGGCAGGGATGTGCCACTGCCCAGGGGCAGCGTGGGCAGCAGTTTCAGGGGTGGATGCAGCACTGAGGCAGGGGGGCATCCATCCAGGCGTGGGAGGGTGGAAATCGGTGAGCGGAGGTGGGGTGGGCAGGAACTGTGCAGACAGCGGGGCTGCTGGGAGCTGCCCTGGGACCAGCAGACACAGGAACAGGGCATCCATGTTTACAAAGCACCCTCTCATCTTGTCTGAGTCTCCCAACAACTACGCGAGGTGGGTAGGACACATATCATTACTCTTCCCCTGTAACTGATGAATTGCTAAGAGAGTGAACAGGTAACTTGAAATTAGCTTGACCCAAGTTAGAATCCCACCTCTGCCGCTGAAAGTGACCTTGGGCAAGTTGCAAAACCTCCTGCAGCCTCATCTGTCTGGTAGGGACGACGGTAGTACTTACCCTAAGGAGTTGTGCCGAGGGGTAAATGAGATACCCCGTGTGCGGAGCCCACCCCACGCCTGGCCCCCAGCGGATGCTCTCTTGTTTCGATTATAATGGCTGGAGATGTTTCCTGACTCCTGTGGACTCTGCTGGGACTGTGACCCAGGTGTTCTGATTCCCAGCACGGCCCTTTACGTTGCCTGTCACCCGTGTGCCCACCTGGGCAGCCCATCCCAGAGCCGCGGCTGCAAGCTTTCCCAGCTCAGAGATCTTGGCTAAGAGCTGAGTAGTCCTTAAGTCCAGGAGGTCAGTCCTTAAGTCCAAATTCCTGCCGTGCTCTGTGGGAGCAAACAGCTCTGGAAACTGTATAGCTGGTGAAACTTAAGCTTTGGAACATGAGCCCCAGTTCACAATCGGCCTGTTTCCTCTTATAGTCAAGGGCGAGCATCCAAATCTCCCTTCATTTATCATTGTCATTGCTGCTCAGAAAGGTCAGCGTGCATTTCTCTCGCTCCCAGCCAGTTGGCTCTGAGCAGTGATTCTGACTTAGAGGTGCTGAGCCTTGCACGTAGTAGGCATTCTCAGACCTTTGCAGGGAGGTGGTCAGGTCATGCCCCCTCCTAGGGGCTGGAGGTCTGTGTCATCACAGCGTGTGTGAAAAAACAGCATTTCCTCATCTGGGCCAGCTCAGTGGCACCTGTGTTGTAGACCCAGATTGATTCCCCATGGAGAATTCTATAACTTTTATAACGGTTCTCTCTGCGTGACACCTCTTCCCCGATGGCTGGCTCCTTCCTGTTCAATTCTCAGCCTAAATGTGGCTTCCATAGGAGCTTTGTCTGACCACCCCATCGAAGGTGAGTCTCCCTGATGCACACAGAGCACTGTCTATCTCATCGTCCTTCTTAATTTTTTTTGTGGTCCTCACTGCCTGAAGTGATTTGTTTATCGTCTTTGTGACTAGAACGTAAGCTAGTTCTAGTGAGAGCAGGACCGAGTCTGTCTTAGACATCGTGGTGTCTCCAGTGCCTGGCATACAGCAGGAGCTCAATAGTTACTTGTTTAATGGGTAAATGAAACAAGCTTAAGATCGTGGGGGTCCAAAGCCTTCATTTTGCAGAAGAGAAAAGCGTGAGGTTCAGGTTAAGATGCCCGATGTCAGTTCACTTGTGCCAGACACCACTGCCGTGAGCTTTCCCACCCTGGTAGCTTCTTCCTTAATTCTCAACGGTCTCTGAAACCAACATATGGTAATGGTCTGCCTTTCTATCTAGAAAGAAGGACTATTTCCTGTTTCTGAAGAGATACAGCACCAAAAATATCTGATGTGCACTCCAATAAGCCAGAGGACAGTTTGCTCACTTGGGCTGAAAATGGAAAACACACAGATGCACATGCAAACACCCTGAAAAGAAATTCAAATAGGCTAACATGGGGGTAAGGGATGATTATATAATATGATGTCATCCTGTTGAGTGTCAGCTAGCCAGGGAAACACCATAACTGCCTCATATCTCGTGATGTCGGAGGAGAATTTCCCCTCTAGATTCTGGATGAAGAATAGGGGGCTCATGAAGAGTCATTGTGGATGTGTGTTGGTGGCTTTCTCAGAGAGTGACCTGAGGATGGGCTCTGAAGGGGCAAGTGAAGGGTGCAGCACACCTGCTCGGTCAGGGCTGGTTCTTTTATCATCCCCAAAGATGGATTATTCTAGCTGAGGACTCACTTGCTTCCGTGTTTCACTGACTCCCACTGGTTTTCTCATACTTATCCCAGGGGAGATGACAGGAGATGACTCACACCAAGTAGAAGAATGAGCCAGTGTGCTATAGCTCTGGTAAAAGGTTATGCAGAGCGGTAAGGAGCAATAATAATGATTATTATAACAGCCGCTACTTTATTTATTTTTTAAATTTATTTATTTAATTTTATTTTTGGCTGCGTTGGGTCTTCGTTGCTGCGCGCGGGCTTTTCTCTAGTTGCGGCAAGCAGGGGCTACCCTTCGTTGTGGTGCACGGGCTTCTCACTGCGGTGGCTTCTCTTGTTGCGGAGCACGGGCTCTAGGCGCGTGGGCTTCAGTAGTTGTGGCACATGGGCTCTAGAGCGCAGGCTCAGTAGTTGTGGCGCACGGGCTTAGCTGCATGTGGGATCTTCCCGGACCGGGGCTCGAACCCGTATCCCCTGCGTTGGCAGGCGGATTCTTAACCACTGCGCCACCAGGGAAGCCCCGCTGCTTCATTTATGTGACACTTTCTGTGTCCCAGGCAATGTGCTAAGGGCTTAGGTATATTATCTGCTTAAATTGTATAAGGTTGGAACTATTTTTGTCCTGCTTAACACACAGGAAAGAACCACTCAGTCCTTTGAGGAAGGAGCTATTTTTATTCCTATTTTACAAATGAGAAGAAAGAAATCTGAGGAGGTCAAGGGACTTGCCCAAGGTTACTCAGCTGGTAAGGGACACAGCCAGAATTCCAACTGTGGCACGTGGTCTGAGTGCAAAAGTGATATAAAGCGCAAAAGTGATATAGCGGGGGAGGGGCCCCATGGGGGTTGGGGATTAAGAGGAACAAACTACTATGTATAAAATAAATAAGCTACAAGGATATATTGTACAACACAAGGAATATAGTGAACATTTTGTAACTATAAATTGAATATAACCTTCACAAATTGTGAATCACTATGTTATATACCCGAAACTTGTATATTGTACATCCACTATACCTCAGTTTAAAAAACAGTGATATAGGGCTTCCCTGGTGGCACAGTGGTTGAGAGTCCGCCTGCCGATGCAGGGGACGCGGGTTCGTGACCCGGTCTGGGAAGATCCCACGTGCCGCGGAGCGGCTGGGCCCGTGAGCCATGGCCGCTGAGCCTGCGTGTCCGGAGCCTGTGCTCTGCAACAGGAGAGGCCACAACAGTGAGGGGCCCGCGTACCGCAAAAAAAACCCCAAAACAAAACAAACAAACAAACAAAAAACCAGTGATATAATGATCTAGGAGGCTGGAGGTGACAGCTAAGGTAAATTAGAGGTGGTAGGGTTTTGGTAACTGGTAGTTGTCCACGTTGTCTCTAGCCTTTTGCTTCTGATATTTGATTGTAACATATATCTACCAAGAATTCACAGGGTGCATTGTTATAAATTAAAGGAAGTAGGTTTAAGACACTATCATGGTTATGTCATTACTGTCACAGTCATGAGGATCCAATGAAGTGAAGTTCCAAGCACTGAGCATTCTGCACTCTCAGCGTACCTGCCTTGCCCCTAAAATACAGGGATTGCATTTTATTTGTCTTTGTAGTATGTGAAAGCACCTGGTTCAGACCTTGCTCAGTACAGAATAGGCACTTGATTGATGGATACTGCCTTCTTAACTTTATTTCCCTAATGGCTATCACAGTACTTGGCACATAGAAGGTGCTTAACACATATTGGTTGTTTGTTGTTTTTTGACTAGGAAGCACTTATTGCTCAATAAAAATGAGTATGCTAAGCATTTCCAGGCACTATCACTTCTGGCCCTTAAACTCATTTAGTGAGGTCAGTGTGGTTAACCCCTCCATTTAACAATGGAGTTCCTTTAAGAGAAGAGAAAACAGGCTCCCAGAGGTTAAATACTTTGCCCCCAAATGTTGAGCTATCAAGCTGGTAAGTGACAGAGCCAGGGATTTGAATGAATGGGGTATCAGACTCTCCTCTCCTGGTTCCCATAGTGACCAAGGAGGATGAATGTCTGTCACTCTCTAAGTGACCTGTGGGCCAAAGCTCAAGAAGGCTGACATTCTTAGAAATCTTATTTCTTTCAAAAAATTCATACCATCTTTTCTTTCTAATATGCCCATGGTTAATTCAACCTAAATTAATGTTTTAAACCATTGACGAGTTTCATGTATTAACCTACCCTCTTTCCCAAACTTCATATGATCTGATGCTTCAGAAAGATGCATCATATTTATTTTGTGACTTCTCATTCTCCTGGCAGACCAGAGGGTGTCTCCAGGAGTATACATGCTCCATGTTGAACGGAAAGCTGGAGGAACCTGGTAAGCTTCCTGGGAGAAGTGAGTTGTGAACTAGAATTTGACCGGCAGAGGAAAATCTTGTCCCTGGATTTTACAGCTCTTCTTCCATTTGTCCCCGACCCCCTACCCCTAAATCCTTCTTCACTTTGTCCCCTGATAGAGCAGAGTGGAGGCCCAATGCAGAGCTCAGAATATACAGTAGGTCCAAAGTGGCAAATGAATGAATGAATGACTGGGCCGATGGGTGAGGTCTGGTCAGTGATGAACAACGTCATTCCCTTGGAAAGGCCAGTGGCCTGAGAGAGTTTAAGGGGGGGTTTCTTACTATAAAGGGGCTCCCCGGAGAAGGAGGCTACAGTCACAAAAGACACGACAGCCTTATCACCTTCATGAGCCCTTCCTAGCCGTTCATAGGCTACTTCGATGCTGCAGTGATCTCTGAATGTCAGTCAGTTTGGAAGCATCTTCTGCCACTAGCACTAGACACTCATCATCAATTGGGAAGATAACTTGGAGGACTCTAGAACTCTAGTGCATTCTTCCCATTTTACAGATAAGGGAATTGAGGCACAGAGAGGGAAAATGAGTGACCCAAGTTTACATGGTTTGGTAGAACTGTTCATTGCCTATCTAACAGCTATTTCCTGCTTCCTTCCTAGCAGAACCCCAATTTTGTTTGCTATCGGGCAGCCATGGTGTCAGGGAAGATCTTACCTACCCCTCCCTGTCCCCAGAGAATAAATCTTGATTGGTTTGACCCAATCATAATAATTCTACCCTCTTTGCCAGTGAGTGGTTTGGGGCTGAGTGTACAACACAGCTCTAATCAATGAGGCATGAGGGAAGCCTGTTGATGGGGCTTTTGGGAAAGTTTTCCACAATCTTCAAGAAAAATGACAGTAAAAGCTACTTAGTCTCCATGGCTTTGGAGTTTGTTGGATGAGGACAGGATGTTTGGAGTAATTGCAACCAAGAAGGGTCACAGTGAGGACAGATGCCAATACACTGTGGATGGATGGCAAGGTGGAAGGATGTAAAGAGCCCGAGTGCATGATGGTGTTGCTGAGCCACTGGGTTAACAAGCCCTGAAACGGTTCTACTTCTGAACTTCTTGTCAAGGGAGACAACAAAATGTCCTTATTGTTTAAAATAGTTGACTTGGATTTTCTGTTATCTGTTGCCCAAACCATCCTTATTGATACACATGGCCAGGTAGGATCTGATTCCCAATCCTGTGTTTAGGTGGCCCCTTGGAGTGGCTGGAGTGATCCTGTGACTCCCAGGAGGCTGAAGGGGGAGTAACGTATTTGGGATTGTCAACTGGATAGCAGCTGGATTTTGCTCCTGCAGAAAACTGGGGGCTCCCAGGAAGATCACACAGGCAGATCTGGGATTTGGACTTGAGCCTGTAATCAGTATGATTAGGGTTGGCTTCATGAGACAGGAAACAGAAAAAAATGTTTCCCACCCCCAAGGTTTTATTCTCTCACATAATACTGGTTGTGGTAGTTCCATAAAGTCTTCGGGCACTCAGACTCCTTCCACATCTCTGATCGATCATTCCTAGTGTGTAGCCCTTACCCTGAAGTCCAAGATGGACGCTAGAGATCCATGATCACATCTGTGTCCCAGACAGCCAAATAGAAACAGCAGGAAGTAGTGTTCCCTCCCCGCTTTAAAGGATGAAATAGGATCTTATTGTTCTTTGTACTGTTCCACCTCATCTCTTCTCTCCTCTTTTCTTTCTCTCTCTTCCCAAATATCAACACAGAGTAGATCTGAAAGACTACTATATTTCAAATTTAGTCTTCTGATATAAGTGCTCAATAGATGTTTGTTTCTGATGCTGGGAACATAGGACCCCCTTTGCATTCTAGCTTCTAGGTCAGGGATCACACCCCCCAATGCCCTACAGGGCCAGGTGGGAAATGATGGAATGGATAAAGTAGTTTGGTGAAAGGAAAAGTAGTTTGGTGAGTGGTGGCAATTGTCATAAACTGGAGAACACAACCCCTGTGAAAGCAGGCATCGCTATTCAGCTCCGGCAAATTGTTGTCAGGTGGGAATATAGATTCCATGTTGCTGACTCTTCCATAATTTGATAGAAGCTGAAAAAAAATCTGTATTTTAATGTTAAACATAATTTTTAAATATTAAGTCAATATTCTGTGTTTGTTGGGTTGGAAGCATCTTGAGGTCAAATTTTTATCTGATTAATTCAGCAGAATCTGGAATATAATGGGTATCCGATGTTTGTGGAATAAGTTAAGTTTTTCCAATTGCTTTCTTTCTCCCAGAAGACTGAATGAAACATCCAGAAGAACTGGTGAAAGACAAAGGCATGTATGTCTTTGTCATTTAAATATTAGTTCCAGTGTTTGTTTCTCTTTCTGTCTCTGTCCTGAAGGCAGATAGTGTGCTATCCACCACATCCGCCTCTTCCTTTTTAAGGAGAGTTCCCCAAAGTTCCACATGACGCTGCCACTTACATCTCATTGGATAGAACACAGTTACACTGCTGGGAACCTGCAAAATCGAGTCTTTTAGCTGAGTGGCAATTGCTCAGCTAAAGACTGGGGTTCTCATACTAATGAAGAAGTGGGGAAAGGATACTGAGGAGTCACCAGCAGTCTCTTCCACATGTCCCTGAAGAGAAAATTAAGGGGTGCTGTAGCTGGCAGTCACCGAATTCTGTGCTATACTAAATATCATGAATTATAGGATGTCAGAGTTAGAAGTGGTCATAAAGTCTTCTGGTCTAACTCACTCATTTTACAGGTAAGACATCTGAGGACTGGAGCAGCGAATGGATTTACCCAGGGTCACACGAGAAAAGAAACAGTCCTTCTAATCCTGTCTTGTACCTAGTGTCTTCACCAGCTGGTATTAATGTCCAAATTCCATCTTTCAGCCTCATTAATTCCTCCCTACCACCTGATGCACCCAGGCTCTCTCATCCTACCACCACCCTCTGAACTCAGCAGTGTTTCACCCTCTTTCCTAATCAAGTCTCCACTGCTGTTTTTTCTCAGTCCCTCCAGCCCAAGGGTGGTGCACGGTTTTCATCAGAGGGAAGAACTGGTGTTGATTGGTAGAGGCTTCCAGGGATGGTCTCCCAAGGAAATTTTGGGGACTCGGTGGAAAAGATCACTGGGATTGATTAATGAGGTCTGCTGTGATTGCTGCTCAAGCAATGGAGACTTTTGTAATAAGAATTTGTATCTAAGCCCTGGTCTCTTTTTCTTTAGGGGTGTGGAAGAAGACTTCTTCCTGGGCATTTTCATCAGGTGTCTGGCACTCATGAGTGACAGCCCTGTTTCTAAAGCTGGCTGAAACTCCTACCCCATTGCAGCCGTCAGGGAGGGGGGTAGGTGGTGGTATGACTTCTCACATATCAGAAGGTCAAGGCCATTCATCACCTGGTGCACAGACTCCAACAGGCCACTGGGGCAGGCCCATCTGATCCTGTGTTGCATCAGAAAGATAACACTTATCACTACTCCACAAACTGAGCTTATAAAAATAGATGAGATTAGGTTGTGACCAGTGCCCTGGAGTTACCAAGGCAGTGAGGTCCTACTGACAGCTCTGGCACAGGTCAGATGCTAAATATATCTTGCCCGCAGTGACAAGGACAGCGGCAGGGAGCACACCGGCTGCACAATCCTTCCCAGTCACAAGAGGAGAAACCCCAAACACTCTGCTCTCAGAGTCTATTCCTGAACCATGTTCAGGCCCAGACTGAGAATAGGTTCCCTGGCTCCTGGCCAACTGTCCCACTTGTGGTCTCCAGATAAGACATCACATGTCACACAACCTGATGAGCACATGGGCAGCTGTTGTGGAGGTGGTAGGACTTCTGGGCATGTCTTGAGAGAATTCTTTGGATCAGGGAGGGTACACCTTCTACCTGCCTCATGGACTGTGGGAAAAGGGGGAGGCCCTAGGCTGGAGGGGCTGGAGGGGAAGGGGAGCTGGGGGTGCCCCCGTCCCCCTGCAGATTCACAGCAAGTGCCCATCTGAGTCAGTCCTAAGCAGATCCATGGCTGATGACTTGTATTTGGTCACATGTGCCCATTCTTGCCCCAGCACTTCATTTCTCTGAACAGCATACATCTGTTAGCCAGCTCAGTTAAATTTTTAATTACACCAATAGTTTATTAAAACATTTTTATTGTAAAAAACTTCAAACAGTACAGAAGTTGGTTGAGAAAAAATGAGAATTTCCCTTTTTCCTTCTCTCTCTCCAATTCTACCTCTGTCCCTAGGAGAAACTGTGGTCAACAGTTTTATATGTATCTTCCATACTTTTTCTATGTGCATACCACACACCACACCAAAAGACCTGCAACACAACACACACACACATTATAGTACAGTATATTATAGTATAGTATAGTATAGTATAGTAGGTTACAAGTAATCACTCTAAGATTGCCTTGGTTCAGAGAGCTGTACATTATTGGGCAAATTACTTTGCTCTTCTGTGCCTTGGTTTCTTCTTAAAAAAAAAGGGTAACATTGGTCTCTACTTTAGAGGGTTGTTGTGAGGATTAAATGTTGATGCTTTTAAAATGGTGACTAACACAGAATAAGGACTTGTCTCATTATAACTTATGTAAATTAGGGGGTCATTATTAGTTATCTATCATGGCACAACAAATTACGCTAAAATTCAGTGGCTTGCAATAACAAACATTTATTATCTCACGGTTTCTATGGGTCAGGAATTCAGGAGCAGCTTATCTGGCTGGTTCTAGCTCAGGTCTCTTGTGGGTTTGGATGTTGGCAGGGGCTGCAATCATCTGAAGCCTAGACTGTGTGTGTAGGACCTTCTTCCAAGATGGCCCACGCATATGGCTATTGGCAGGAGGCTTCAGTTTCTTGTCACATGGATAACTCCATAGGCTGCTTGAGTGTCCTTATGACTGGCAACTAACTTCCCCCAGAGTGAGCAATCTCAGATAACACGAGGAGGTGGAAGCCATGGTACTTTTTATAACTTCATCTCTGAAGTCATGTACTACTTCTTCTGCTTCATTCTATTCGTTTGAAGTGAATCTTTATAAATATGACCCACACTCAAGGAGAGAGGGACTGGAGGGAGTTGTGTCACAGCATTTATGGACATATTTTACAGACACCATGGAAGTTATCTGAGATATACATGTTATCATGCTACAGGTGTTGTCTTACAGTTTGCTTTTTTTCATCTAACAAAACACCTTGGAGATCTTTCCACATCAGCACATATAGAATTGCATCATTCTCTCTAATTGCCTATGGTATTTCATGGTAAAGATATATCAGTTTTTTTAACCATTCCCATTTGGTGTGAATTTAGGTTCATATTTCTTTCTTTGAAGAGAACAAGTGCCTAAGTAAAGAAAGGGGCACTTAGAGAGCCATAGTCTAAGAAGAAGCTTCTAGGTATCTAATTCCAAGGAATTAGCAGTAATAGCAGAGAGAAAAGACACCTCTAGATCCAAGTAATGAGATAGGTTATAAGCCCAGGACACATGTAGACAGCAGTTCACACAAGAACACTAACATACAACATTGTCACCACTGATTCCACAGCAGCTATTGCTGCTTCTGGCCCTGGTTCCATACTCCCTGCTGAGCAAAGTGTGCCTGGAATCCCAAGGTACGTCTTCAGCCTGATGTACAGCTTGGATGGCCAAGTGTTTGTAGCCTTAGACGTTAAACTCTGATGGGGTCTCCCCATGTTGGTTTGAGTCTTACTCACTGTGACAGTTTCAGTCAGCTACCTGCCATGCCTCCCCTCTCCCCATATGCCATGGTTTTGTTCAGTTCTTCTGATTACCCTGGTTTTGTTTAGGATGGCAATGGCCTAGTCTCAGAAGTTGAGTCATGATTAGTCAAAGTCCTTCACTGTAATCCCATTCACCAGATACATTTCCAGTCTCCCTTATAGCTAGGGCTGGTTCAATTAATCATTTTGGCCAATGGAATCTAAGCAAAGATCCGCTGAGGGACTTCCTGGAAAGCCTTTGCATTCTGAATAAAATAATCAGATATGGTTGACTCTACCCTCTATTTTTGCCTTAAAAATAGGTATAATATCTAGAGTTGTGGCTGCCATCTTGGGACATGGTGATAAACAAAAAGCCACCATGCTGAACATTTGGGGTGGAAGGAAGGGAACACACAGGGACTTTGATGGTATTGTTGAGCTGCTGAAGACTTTTTTTTGTTTTGTTTTGTTTTGTCTTGTTTTGTTTTTTGCAGTACGCAGCCATGGCTCACAGGCCCAGCCACTCCGCTGTATGTGGGATCTTCCCGGACCGGGGCACGAACCCATGTCCCCTGCATCGGCAGGCAGACTCTCAACCACTGCGCCACCAGGGAAGCCCCTGAAGACTTTTTTATGGAGAAAAATTACTCCACTTTTTTTTTTTTTTTTTTATGTGGTACGCGGGCCTCTCACTGTTGTGGCCTCTCCTGTTGCGGAGCACAGGTTCCGGACGCGCAGGCCCAGCGGCCATGGCTCACGGGCCCAGCCGCTCCGCGGCATGTGGGATCTTCCCGGACTGAGGCACGAACCCGCGTCCCCTGCATCGGCAGGCGGACTCTCAACCACTGCGCCACCAGGGAAGCCCAGCTCCACTTTTTAAAAAGGTACTGCTTATTGGATTTTCTGTTACTTGTAGCTGAGAATATTCCTGATGCATTCTCTTTCTCTCTAAGCTCCATAAGTGTATAGACTCTGTCTAATAAGCTTCCTATTGAATTACCAGTGCCAAGAACCATGCCTGGAACACAGAAGGCACCTAATGGATAAATACACTGAATTAATAAGTACCTTCTTAGATACTGGGAGTTTCTCTATAAGGACTTTAGATTTTGGGAGACACCTCTCTCCTAATCCCCTGACAATCCCCACATTTCTGGCTCAGCAGAGGTGGGCGTTTCCTGGACATGCAGTTTTATTCATGTTACCTAGGCCACTGCAGAATGTTTCTGCTATATAATGTCTTTCAACTTGCTTAGCCACAGTTTCATCCCTGGGGAAAAAAAGGACATCAGGTCACTCTATAAAAGCTTAGAAATAAACTTTCTTTCCAGCCTTTTCTAACTCAATACTCTTGGATAGAGTTGGAGAGGACCAGTCATATCAAATTCTGCACATCAGCAAATAGTGTTCTATCAGGGGAGAGACCAGGGAAAACTTCCCACTCGGTGATAGCCAAATCAGGCAATGTTGGCTGGTACATTATCCAGGTGGAAGAATGATATCTCCTGGAAAGTGAAGTGGCTCTTTTGTGAAGTGGAGAGAAAATATTTTGAGTTTCATTAACTATTGACGTAAGAAGAGACTGAATTAAAAAAAAAAAAAAGAAAAGCATCCTGAGTTTGTTGAGTGTAATTGGACTCTTGCAGACAATTCTAGAACCAACTTAAATAAAACTGGGACTGGTAGCACTTTTACTTTTCTACTGTGTAATGTTAGAAAGAAGGCTATCTGGAGTTCACAAACCTAGTTGGAATCCAGCTTCCAGCCCTTACTCACTGGGTGACTCTGGGCCAGTTACTTGCTCTGAGCCTTGGTTTCTTCCTTTGTATTGGGTTGGCCAAAAAGTTTGTTCAGGTTTTTTTCTGTAAGATGTTATGAAAAACCAGAACGAAATTTTTGGCCAGCCCAATA
Organism: Aethalodelphis obliquidens; assembly: GCF_003676395.1. Lineage (NCBI taxonomy): Eukaryota > Metazoa > Chordata > Mammalia > Artiodactyla > Delphinidae > Aethalodelphis > Aethalodelphis obliquidens. Next base: position 11,047,914 of record NW_020837955.1, on the reverse strand, counting down.
ATACTACCAACCTCACAGGGTTGTTATGAAGATTTAAATAAAATCATACATGCAAAATACCTGGCACAAATTATTGCTCTTACTGCCACCAGAACCACTGCTGCTACTATCACCGCCACCACTATTATTTATAACGGACAAGACAAAGCGGGCTCCCAACACTGTTAGTTCTCTTCTGTTCCAGATGGAGTGATTTTTTTTTTTTTTTGCGGCATGTGGGCCTCTCACTGTTGTGGCCTCTCTCGTTGCAGAGCACAGGCTCGGGACGCGCAGGCTCAGCGGCCATGACTCACGGGCCCAGCCGCTCCGCGGCATGTGGGGTCTTCCTGGACCGGGGCATGAACCTGCGTCCCCAGCATCGGCAGGCGGACTCTCAACCACTAAGCCACCAGGGAAGCCCTGGAGTGATATATTTTTTTAATTTTAATATCTTTATTGGAGTATAATTGCTTTACAATGGTGTGTTAGTTTCTGCTTTATAACAAAGTGAATCAGCTACACATATACATATATCCCCATATCTCCTCCCTCTTCCTTCTCCCTCCCACCCCTCTAGGTGGTCACAATGGCTGCTTCCCACTGGCTATCTATTTTACATTTGGTAGTGTATATAAGTCCATGCCACTCTCTCACTTCGTCCCAGCTTACCCTTCCCCCGCTTGAGAAGGTCCTCAAGTCCATTCTCTACATCTTTATTCCTGTCCTGCCCCTAGGTTCTTCAGAACCTTTTTTTTTTTTTTTAGATTCCGTATATATGTGTTAGCATACTGTATTTGTTTTTCTCTTTCTGACTTCACTCTGTATGACAGACTGTAGGTCCATCCAGCTCACTACCTGATGGAGTGATTTTAAATGAGAAAGACAAACCTACTTTCAATGAACTCAAAGGGAAGAATCATAGAATCAAAGTCCTCTTTCCTCTTGAAAACAAATCACCTGGCAGGTGAATTGGCCCCCTGCTTCCAGCTGAAGGAGACAGGACAGACGCTGCCCGCACACCCCTGGCCTGGCTCTAGAGTGGAGCTTTGGATTGCTGGCCCTGCAGGAGGCATACCATCTACCTCTGCTGCCCTTCTTTTGGCAGGGCTGCGAGTTTCCGTTTCTGTCCTCCAGGAAGAATTTCTGATTTCCTTCCTACTTCCCCCTCCCCTCTGAGTCCCTGAATGCAAGAGGTAGCTCTCCTCACCCGCTGCAGGTGCTTTGGGGTGTCAAAGTCTGCTCACCTGGTGGGTGTGAGGACAGCAATGTGGCCAACGTGGAACCCTGTCCTTTGGGTCCCTCTCCCCCAGCCGCAGGGGGCTTCCTCCACTGATGAGTACGAATTAGAAGCTAATTTGTAAGGAATGCTCTGCCTTTCTTTCTAAAGAAACACTTTTTCCTTTTGTAATGCACCTTCACTATGGAAAATACAGAGAAACATACATACATAATCAGAAACAACATACATAATCAGAGAAACAACATACATAATCAGAGAAACAACATACATAATCAGAGTGTACCAGCTTTCACAGACAACGTGCGTGCTTTCAGTTGTTTATATTTTCATTCATCAGTGCGAAATCACCAGCAGATTTCCACATCTTTCAGTACTTGTCTTCAGCATGGTTTTTAATGGCTCACGGAATTCTGTTCTGGGCGTACCACCATATACTAGTTTAACTAGTTCCCTGTCGTTGGGCATCTGGGTTATGTGCAATTTTTCACTATTACTCACAATGCTGTGGTGATTAATAGCGTTTTCTCCTGAGGGTCGATGCCTAGCAGATGATGTACTGGGAGGTGTGTCCATATTTTAAAGGTTTAAAAAAATTCACATTACAAAAGGCCTTCCCAGGAAGGCTTTCCACTTGCATTGTGTGTTAGCCCGTCATACTTTTCAAGGTGCTTTCTCAGCAGATCCTCACTACAGTCCTATAGGATAGGCAGGGCAGGTATGATTATTCCTATTTTGTAAGCTGGGAGAACTCAAGTGCAAAGAGGTTATAAAAGGGACCCCTCCTCCCCCATCCCCCCAAGTTAACTGAATGAAGTGAGTTGCCATAGACAGACACTGCATGGAATAAAACAATGAAATGCTGAGGGACAGTTAATAAAACAAGAAGGCAGTGGTAGCCCTCGGAAGCTCCTCTTTTTGGTAGTCCTTAGATCTTGGGTACAACGATCTGTTAAGTGTTTGGCAATAAAACCTCGTTAACAGCAGCCAGGAGAGAGCTGCCTTTCTGTTTTCTGTCCTTAGAGCAGGCACTTGGAGTCAGGAGCCCAGTTCATCCAAAATCCCAGAGGGGATAAGTGACTTGGCCAAGGCCACTCAGCGAGGCAGTGGCCAAGGCAGACCTGGAAGCCAGGTCTCCGGACTCCCGGACCAGTGGTCTCTGTGACACACGGGGTGCCTCTCCGAGACAGCTGGGATGTCAGCATTGACCAAGTTGCTCGCACTCGTAGAGTTACCTAGACTAGATTAGTGATCTGGGGATCTTGTTAAAATGAGAGTTCTGATCCACTTGGTCTGGAGTAGGGCCTGAGATTCTGAATTTCTAGCGAGTTCCCAGGCGATGCTTACGGATCCAGACCACTCTTTGAGGGGCAAGCGGCTAGAGAATGGCTCAGCTCAAGACAAAGCAAATGACCTAGATAAAGACAGGGCTTGTTGGCAAATAGTACAACATTTCACAAACTGATGACTGGAAAGGTGTTCTAGTTGTTACAAGAGCCTTAAAATGAATCTGTCCTTCGTCCACCAGAAACACCCTGACAGGTGACCAACCAGTAAGTCAAGGGAAGGCCTGGGGCTGTGATGGCCAAGGGATGTTCAGACACACCCACCCCGCAAGGCAAGGCCAGCCCTTCTTTGTGCAGAACAAAAGCCTCTTTGTTTAACATTCCAAAGGCGTTCCCAGTGTCTCCGGGAGTCCTGTTAATGCCCTGGAGAACTACCAAGGGGTTCTTGGTGGCATGACAGCCTCCTTCCTCTGCAATTTGCCAACCCTTGTGGCACTGGGATGATGAAAAAGCCGCACTTGATGAGGAGAGAAGAGGAAACGGAGCCCGGGTAAGAAACAGAGGGCTTGGGCTTGTGAGATTTCTCACTCACGGGCACGGCTTGCCCTCTCCCTAACAGAGGCAGATGTCAGCGTTGTTCGCAGCTCTGGGCACAGAGCTTTGGAGCTGCAATAATAACGGTTGTCAAGGCCTGGGGAGTGGGCCGGGCCCAGGGAAGGTGGCTGTGAGTGCTGGATGTTTCTTTAGATTCCAACCAGGAAGTGCTGGCGTCAAAGCTAGATCAACAGAGTCGCAGGAAAGGATCTTAGAGGCTACGTAATCATGGCATTTTAACGTCATGTTCCCTGGAGCGCTAAAAGTTCACATGAAGTTGGTTCAGGGACTGCCTTTTGCTGAGAGGTCTAAGGGGATGTGGGGCTGGTCCTTCACCCCTTCTTTAGCACCAGTTTGTATCTATTTTATACATTGGGATTCTGACTATGACATTTCTGGAAAGAGTTTTATACTAAAAAATGTTGTTTTCCAACCTCCTCATTTGACAGCTCAGAAAAGGAATGTGGCTTTTCGAGCATTAGAAACTGTTCATGACATAACATTGCGGTATTCACCTCCCCCAGCTGTTGGGGTACCTAGGGTGCTGTAGGTCAAACAGAACCCAAACACTAGGCTGGATTCTTTTCCCTCAGAGTGGCCTATTCATTTTGCTCCATTTCCCCAGTTCCATCCCCACCAAAACCCAAACTAGAGGCCAGATTTACAATATTCCACTTACACCAGGTTCTGGAAAGAGGACTGGCCTGAGGTTTGGTGGGCAAGGTTGCCTGTGGGATGTGACACATGTGGGCCTCAGTCAACCCCCAATAGCTTCCCATCTAACTGAAATTCCCACCATGGGTTCGGCCAGCAGCTTTTAAATAAACTCAGGTGCCAGTGTACCTGGGGAGCCCTGTGAATTATTGACTTAATTCCATCACACAAATGAAAAGCAACTTTACCAGCAGAACAGCTAGCTGTATCACAAGCATACAGTATAAGATACAGAGAACAAACTAGTGGTTGCCAGTGGGCAGGGGCAATATAGGGGTAGGGGAGTGGGAGGTACTAGGTACTGGGCGAAAGATAGACTCAAGGATGTATTGTACAATGTGGGGAATACAGCCTACATTTTGTAATAATTGTAAGTGGAAAGTAACCTTTAAAAATTGCATAAAAGTTTTTTAAAAAGTTAAGAGTAAATCCAAAGAGTTCTCATCAAAAGGAAAAAAATTTTTTCTTCTTTTACTTTGTGTCTATATGAGATGATGGATGTTCACTAAACTTATTGTGATATTCATTTCATGATGTACGTAAGTCAAATCATGATGCTGTACACCTTAAACTTATACAGTGCTGTATTTCAATTATCTCTCAATAAACCTGAAAGAAAGAAAGCACACAGTTTAACAATGTAATCCCACGCATTGTGTTAGTTGTTAAGCCTAGTTGCACATATTCTGGTTCTCTTTCCAGGCCCATGGTGAGCTTTTCCTTCTCCATTTCTTTTCATAGGCATGGCCGTGTACCGTATTTTGGCCAAATAAATGTGAATGGAAGCATTTAAAATCAGTGTGTGACTTTCCTTATTCCCTATTCTGTGGTGCAGTCTCTGTGGAAGTCCAGGCTAAGACGGAGCCTCTGTTCACCAGGGTCCTGGGGCTGCTATGAGTCGTATGCCTCTGTCAACCTACGGCCAAGGTGGTGTGAACAAGAAATAGATCTTTGTTTGTTTAAGCCATTAATATGTCGGAGTTTCGTTATCGCAGCAAAACCTAGCCTATCGTAACTGATAGAGACACTTATCAAAAATAAACCAATAATCTGTTAAGTGAAACATTGCTGATTTCCTCATAACTTTGCTGTTAATCCAACAGTTCATCTCCAACTTTGGAGGTCTAGTACCAAATAGCCCTGTGATTGGAGAATTCATATTAGAAGGATTTAGAACTGTACAGGAAAATTATACTAAATGGACAATGATTATAGATTAGCTGATGAGAGCTTATGAATCACCTTATGTTCATTAAAATAGATCATAAAGACAGCACAGCAAATGACAGAATCATGATATTTGATATTTAATGATATCAAATACCAAAATCAATGATATGTAATACATGTTAATTTAGCATCAGTGGGGTGTGAACCATTAATTTCCATTTATCATCCCTTATTCAAGAGGACCTTTTCAGGATCACTCTTCTTTTTTTTTTTTTTTTTCCTGCGGTACGCGGGCCTCTCACTGTTGTGGCCTCTCCTGTTGCAGAGCACAGGCCCCGGACTGCGCAGGCTCAGCGGCCATGGCTCACGGGCCCAGCCACTCCGCGGCATGTGGTATCCTCCCAGACCGGGGCACGAACCCGTGTCCCCTGCATCGGCAGGTGGACTCTCAACCACTGCGCCACCAGGGAAGCCCAGGATCACTCTTCTTAACATGCTAAGAGTTTTTTTTCTTGAGTCTGGTTCTCTATTTCAGGCTCCATGCCTTTCTGATTTAATGATAAGAATTGGTTGACATCCATCTCCCTTAATCCTGCCATGGTACCACAGAGCTAAAATAAATTGGATTTTTGTAATTGAAATTATTTTGTGCACCCGTATTGGATTTCCCTCTCAAGCTCTCTTGTTGGTATAAACTCTTAAGTTCTGCTCATGCTGGTGTCACACCAGCTTTTATGTGGCTTTCAAGTAACTTGGTACCAACTTTGGTTTCAATTTCACATAACTGTATGGCTGCAAATAACCAACTCATCCTTTAAGTCTTAATTCCTAATTCCTGAAAGAGAGAGTCTGATTGGCCCAGCTGGAGTCAGGGGTTTACACTTGGTGCAGCTACTTGGAGTTGGCAGAGGATTATGCGGTACATGGGGTTGCATTTTCCTCTGTGAGGAAGATGGAATTCTAAAGAGAAGGGTGAAGAACATTAAGGACTCTTTAGCACAGAGAAACTTGTATACTTAGCAGGAAATGCTTGTGGTTACCAAAAAAACTTCCAAATTACATATTACAGAATTCCATGTGAGGGATTGGAAGAGGTTATTGTTTCATTTCTTACTTGTTTATTTTGTTGATTGCTAGCATTCACTAGCGGGAAGCAGCATTGGGTACCAAAAATATAAGAAAAATTTACTGAAAAACTTAAATTTAAGTAAAGGTTTATCCACCAATTTGTTTTTTGTACAAATTAGGGAGAGCTTAAAAAAGTTTTTTTTTTATTTTAGTGGCTTGGCCTGACATTTTAGGTTGGCTTGTAGAATATCATAGAAGCACTGAGTTAGATAATAAAAGCCCCAAGTGGTCATGAGGGTAGGGATAAAGCAGGGGTTCTGATCCTTTTCTGTCCTTTAGAATCACTGGGGGAACTTAAAAGAATGTAATACCCTCACACACCCAGCAGAATGACCACACAGTAAAACTGATGATACCAAGTATGGGTGAAGATGTGGAACAACTCATACAATTTAGGGAGGGGGGTATATATTGATAAATCACTTTAGACAATTGTCTCACAGTAACTAAGCTGGACATAGGCATATCCAATGATCCAGCAATTCCATTCTTAAGTATATACTCAAAAGAAATGCACATTCATGTTCACCGACAGAGATGTGCTAGAATGTACATTATTTATAAGAGCCCCAAACTGGAAACCACCCAAATGTCCATCAACAGTAGAACGGATCACCACCTGAAGTATATTCACACAATGCAATACTATACTGCATGAGCACGAACAAACTACAACCGTAGCAAGCAATATGGATGAATCTTATAAGCATAATTCCGAGCAAAAGAAATCAGACACAAAAAAGAATATTCTGTATATTTCATTTACACAAAATACAAAAGCTGGCAAAAGTCATCTATGTGTTGGAAATCAGGATAGCAATTATCTCTGGTTGGAGTTTTATGTGCTAGAGAGCTTCCGTTTCTTGGTCTGGGGGTCTGGGTTCATGGGTGTTTGTGAAAATTCATTAACACATACATTTATAATTGATTCACTTTTCTTTATATATGTTATACTTTGATAAAAATCTTAAAAAAATTAGTGATTGCTGGACCTCACTCCAGACAAATGAAATCTGATTCCCTGGGGGTGGAGCCTGAGTACCGCCCTTTACACAGCCCTCCAGATGATCTCGTCATGTACAGTCAGTGGTGAGATCTACTGTTTAGTGGGATGAGCCCTGGCCTGGGAACTGGGAAAGCTGAGTTTAGCTTCTGGTCTTTGGCAAATCATTCTCATGCTCTGGGCCTTGGTTACCAAGTAGGTTAGTAGGTGACTGTATGGTCCCTTTCAGCCTGTTAATCCTGAGGCATTAGCGTAGCTCTGCAGCAGATGAGTTGACAATGATTTGAACAGAACAGTTTCTGTTCACTGGCTTTGCACAATAGTGTCCAAGTGACATCAGATGAGGCTGTGCTGAGGACATGGGAACCTACCTTCATCTCTCTCCCAATTTTATCTGGAGGTGGAACTAAGAAGACACTGAATTTACTTTTTTCAGTTTGACGTCACCATCCCTTTGGAATAGGCAATGAATAATTCAGGAAATTAAGTTTCAAAAAATGTCAACAATTGATGGAATCCTTATAGATCGTCTGATTTGGTAGTTTGTAACCTTTTTTTTTTTTTTTTTTTTGCAACCTTTTAAAAATAAGATCTACCCCCCTTTTTTTTTTCAAATAAATGTATGCAGAATCCAAATGTATACCCAAATAACAAAAGTGAATGGATTCCTAAGGAGTTAAGATGTTCATTTTTTAGTGAAAAACTTTTCTTCAGAAACTCGCAGCACACAGAACAACTTATATGGTTTTATAATTGCCTGTGTTATAATTGGGCAAGTGAGGTCCTGCGAGGAGAAATGACTTGTCCTAAGTCACACATTCACTGGTGACACAGCCAGAGCAAATCCTAGTCTCCTGACTCAGGGTTTTTACTCATTCAGCAAAGCATCTGCCGAGCATCTACATGTCCCAACACCTGTGCCAGGCTCTGGAGAGTTGACGCTGAGCAAGCCACCGTGAGTATGGGGTTATGGGTCCTTCATCTGGACCTTGTCATTTGGGGTCTGGGCTGGTGTCTGTCACCTTCATCTCTGGTTATTCCATGGGCAGAGCCTGGCTCTCCTGTCACCCTTGTGATGGCATCTATGGCACCTGGAACCATGGGACTCTGAAGAGGCACTCCTCTCTGAGGATGCTTTGGAGGTAGTTCAAAATGAGCTGGGCTGAGGAGGTGTTAGTGGCGGGAGCCATGCCACTTCAGTTCGCCCATCACTGATGGGTGTTATGCAGCCTGGGAACCAATGCCAAGAAATGGCAGAGCCTTGGAACACTGGCATCAATTAACCCTTGTGGAGTGCTCATACAGACATCAGCAAGCGGCCTGAGAGAGGCACACAGGAGACTTGTGACCCATTAGCTGCGCCAGTGGTCTCGACCAAGGACAGGGACCCCCTCTTCTATTCTAGGGGTGGCTGTGGTCCAGGATCCTGTGTTAAAAGCCAAGATTCACAAGAAAGAGGGGACGTAGCCTTAGGGTCTATTTCACCAGACCACATCTCCCATCCTAGCAGTTTTTAAACTGTATGTTACACAGTCCTAGTTATTCCTAGGAGACCCCTCAGGACCAACATAGTGGGTGGGGGGGAAATACAACGGAAGGTCTTGTATTCAAGGCCCAGTGGATCTTGCTGCTGGTTCCCTCCAAACTGCTCATCTTTCTCTAGTCTAAATATTGAGGTTCTGTGTAAGCTTTTATTCTAATAAAGATTTCCGTGACTGAAAATGTTTGACAACCACTGCCCTACCCAGTACCTTTCCTGATGACCAGTGAGAATCAGTTCTTCTTCTTATTATATCTTCATGGAATGCAATCTCACAATCTTTCTAGCTAATTTGTGTTAGGAGAGTCTGACTTATATAAAAATTATATTGCTTGTGTGGTAGTTTAGGTCTGCTCTAAGTATCTCTATGACCTTTGCAGTGGAAGATGGGGACAAGCGGAGGCCAGGGCGAGCCCTGGATGTAGACAGAGTGTGTCTTCCGTGGCCCCGGGCTGCTTTCACGCTCCTTCCTGCTGTCCTCACACTGCCCCCCGCCCCTGACACCGGGGTCCCACCTGACGCAGCCTTTGTTGGGTGACCATTCTCTCAGGGTCCTCCCTCTTCTCCCACATTGCATCGCACCAGCCACCTGCCTCATTGCTGCCGAATGTTGCTGGGGGACACCTTTGCTCATTCCTGGAAAACTGTAATCGTAAAAACTGTAATCACGTCTCAACCTCTTTTTTTTTCCAGTTAGCTGTTCTAGCTCCTCTGTTCTTAGTAGAAGAAAGTCTGATATCCTCCTTTGAAGCTTATCTCCTTCAAAATTAGTCCCAAATCACAGGTGACTATCAATACTGTTTCCAAATCAGGGCAGAGAGGGGCCTGGAGCTCTCTGTCATAACATTAGAATCACCAATTTGTCTGTGGATTCCGTCCTTGCTGTCTGATGCTGCCCAGAGCTCCGATCATAGCAGGACAGTGCTCTGGACTCAAGGCCACAGTACTCAGTTCTCTCATGTGCTCAGTGGATGCTTCCAAAGCATAATACGGGTCAGGAAGGCTGGGGCCCGAGGGACCCTGTGTCCTGTGTCTTCATGTGCCACCCTAACTGCTTTAATTTTGTGTTAAACTCAGGACCCCAGCCCAGGGCCCCCTTTACCTTATGGCAAGTTCCTTCTGGGGCCACCAGTGCCCTTCCCTGCTAGCTGGGCCATAGTCAGAGTCAGGTCTATCTACTTCTACCCTTCCGCTCTGGAAGCAGGGGTGTTGTGGTCCCTTTCCTACCAGAAGGGTTCATTTGGGAATGGCCTCGCATCCTTTCCTGGCCCCAGTGTACCAGGGCTCTACAGACAAAGGGGCGGGGAGGAGAAGCCCTGGCTAGAGCCCAGGAAAAACTCCCTCTTCCTCCCTTTCTCTGGACAAGGGCTCACTCAAGTGGCTTTCACGAAGTCCGCTCCAAGGTGACTTGCCGGCTCCACGTCTGGATGCAGAAGAGGCAGGCATTGCACCAGCCCATCTAGCCAGCCACCGCCTTACAAATCTGCATTCACTCCGGCAGTGACTGGGCTAGCGCGACTCATGGGCCACTGCCTGTGGCGTTCCTGTCCTAGTCAGACAATTTGCTGTTTCTTAAACATACTCAGAACTTTCCTGTTTGCAGGGCTGTGCTCTACCTCCTTCATTTTTTCTCTTTCATAAATGCTCTCTATTCAATTTCCACCCACACCTGCTGCCCATCCTTCAGAGGCCTGCTCAGAAGCCCCGCTAGCACCCAGCCTTTCATGGATACCTAAACTGAAGGTCACAAAACAACGAATTCTCCCTCTTCTTTGAGTGTCCATCATCCCCTGCTTTTCTCTTTCTCACTGCACTTTGCTCTTTGGTCTGAATCCTGGCTCACCCTTTTGGCCTGTGTGGCCTTAGGAAACGTACTTAACCTTCCTGGCTCTGGTCTATCAAATGAGGATGGTAAATGATTCTTCCCTCATGGAGTGATTGTGAAGCTCAAGTGGGATCAACCTGGCACATAGAAAGTTAACTATTCATTCAATAAATATTCTTGTGAGCCTACGATGTGTCAGACCCTGAGGATGCCATGGTGAACAGACCAAGTCTCTGCCTTCATGGAGCTCACATTGTGGGGAAGAAACACAAGAAACACATAAAAACAATAATAGCTGTCATGTATTAAGCAGTTTCTATGTGCTCTAATATTTTCATTAATTATTATTCCCTTTGGTCCTCACAAAAACCCTCTGTGCTATGTATAATTACTATCTGCTGACAGACAGGAAATAAAGGTCAGGGAGTTAGCGATTTGTCCCAAATCACACACCTAGAAGCCAGACAAGACTTCAAACCTGCACTTAAGTGTTAGGAAGAAAATAAAGCCAGCAAAATAAAACAGAACGAGGAAGGGGACTGAGGGGGTGTGTGCAGAGGGGACAAGGGAGATCAGGGAAGGACTCTGAGAAAGTGACTTGGAGCTGGGGGAGGTCAGGATAGGCAGAGGGCAAGGCAAACACAGAGACTCTTGGGTGGAGCTGAGCTGGGCCTGTGCGGACCAGCAAGGCTAGTCTACTGAGCTCTAGTGACTGAGGGGAGGAGGGTGCAAGGTGAGATTGAGCTGCTAATATTGACTATTTTAACTGTTACTAGAATATTTTCAGCCATTATAACTACAGGTCTTGCGACTCCCATTAGCCTGTGAGGCAGGGACTGTGTGTCTTGTTCACATTTGCATGTGCCCACAGGCCCAGCTCTATGCCTTATTAAATAGTAGGCATTGAACATTGTTGGTGTTGAATTAGATTTTTAGTCTAATTGGGAAAAACATAGGCTCTGCCAATAATAAGAGCCAGGTTTGCATTCTAACCCGCATACTTCCTAGCATTCGTAGGCAGTTCACTCTCTTTCTCTCAATCTGTTCCTTCACTTAAATGCAGAGAGGTCACATTTCCTTTATGGCATTTTTTCGGGATTAAGAGAGATACTGCATATAAAACAGCTGGTGCATAGTAGATATTTGATAATCGTTACTTCTTTTTTTAAAAAATAAATTTTATTTATTTTTGGCTGCGTTGGGTCTTCATTGCTGCACGCGGGCTTTCTCTAGTTGTGGCGAGCTGGGGCTACTCTTCGTTGTGGTGCGCGAGCTTCTCATTGCAGTGGCTTCTCTTGTTGCAGACCACGGGCTCTAGGTGCACGGGCTTCAGTAGTTGTGGCACACGGGCTCAGTAGTTGTGGCACACAGGCTTAGTTGCTCCGCAGCATGTGGGATCTTCCCAGACCAGGGCTCCAACCCATGTCCCCTGCATTGGCAGGTGGATTCTTAACCACTGTGCCACCAGGGAAGCCCCTAATCGTTACTTTTTAACCCTTCCCTTCTAATTCTCTGATCGCTTGCTCTTAAAGCCATTCACCAATCACACCCCAAGAAATTTTTCTTTTAATTCTTCGAATGCTTTGGAAAGCTGCCCTATCCTATACCCCAGCCCAATGGTCTGGGCTCCTAGAAGATTGAGGCATCACCCTGGACAACACGTCCTGGCCAATCCTTGTTCCACATGTCCTCTGTGGGCATCACCTTGACAATGAGCTAAGATTTCATGACTGTGCATTGCCTCGAAGCTCACCCAGGAAGTGGCCCACTCTCAGCTCACTGATGCTGGCCAGTTGGGGATGGCAAGGGCATCTCTGAGACCCACCACTCAGAGGAGAGCTGGGCTGAAGCTGGGACCCTGCCCAAGTGTGTACAGTGTGATTGCCTTCTCCCTGCCAACTGGCCCTTTACGAGACTTCGTGGTCTCTCCAGTAGACAAACGATGCTTGTAGCTTGTGGTGAGGTCCTGGATGGTCACATTACCCAGGACACCATCAAATGGGAGGCTACCCCTTTCGCCGTCGGTCACTCCCAGCCCTTCAAGGAGCTGAGGCCTTTTGCTTGACTCACCTGTGACCTGAGGCCTAAGACTCCACTCCTTCGTTCCTCCTTCCCCTTTCAACTTCTCTCGTGGTGAATCATCTTAAGCATATGATCCACCCAGAGATAAATTTGGCTCCCCTGTGAGGAATTTCAGGGTATATGTGTTATGTAGGAAGGCAATTTACAGCTATGCTCTAAAGTCAAGAGTCCAGGTGGGCCCAGCCGCGTGCAGTCTACTCGCTGCCCTGTCTGGCCAGCATGCTCGCTCAGCCCAGCGCTTGATAAAGCCCGGTCCTTACCAGCTGGACCGCCAGTCCAGCCCTTTTACAGACACTAAGGGCTATTAGTTCTTTCTCCTGGATTATACACTCACTTGGAAACCTGTAATATTTCTTCCACCTGGGCCCCCAAACTGGGGGAAAGTTTTATTAACATCCAGGATCTCAATCAAACAGTTATCTTTTTTGTAGGCAGGTACCCTCTCACTCCCAGGCCTTCCTTTTTCTTTTACTTCCCCTTCACTCAAAGAGGAATTTACGTTTACAAAGCACCTCTATGTATATTAGGGTTATTATTTGTCTCAACAAAAACAGGGAAGGTCCAAAATGTTTATGGAACCTGACTATTCATCAGGCCATACATTTGTGGAACTGAATTAGTGTTCTGAGGAGCTATATCCTTTTCAGAAATCCAACCCAATCCTTAGTGGGTACGCTCAGCTAAGATGCTTTCAGCCTTACCACGTCCATACTCGTGTAGGATGGTAGGCGATCCTGTTTCATGGTCCTTCCAAATGGAGCAGGTGCTGATGGGCTGGGGTAAGAAAGATGTTACAGTAATGATCACGGGAAGGCAGAAGCTGGGCTGCAATTTGATCGAAGCTGCAACCTTATCTGTCATCCACCAGATTAACTGTCATAGAGCTAGCGGGCCTTCTGGCATTACAGCAGTGGGCACAGGTCCTTGGCAACTGTCACACTGACAGTGTGACACAGTCCAGTATATTGATAAAATACAATGGCTTGGTAGGTTCTGGAGGCAGAGGCTGTGGCCCATTTGATGTTGCATCCCTAGTACCTGGGCCTGGTACATAGTTGGTGCTCAATATATGTTTGCTCAGTAAATGAGTAAATCAAGATATGGACTAAATATAAGCTCTATAGGAATTTTAGGAGAGAGACATTATTTTAGACTTTCTCAGGACCTTGAAAGATGAGACTTGATATGACTGTGTACTAAGTTACTGGGTAGGAGCAATCTAAAAAACAGCTTGGAGTGGGAGGCTGCCAGCATGCCTCCAAGAAGATGGACACGGCTGGTCGCCTTGGCTCACGGAGAGTCCTTCAAATGGCATCTCTCAGTTAAGCAAGTATAAGCAGACCCCTACTGGCCTGAGAGGAAGGTGAAATGGGGACTTGTTTTCTTTTGTGGCTTAACAGCAGCTGCTTCCCCCCTTGGTGTGCAGTGCTCTGAAGAAGGTTGGGTCAGTTGGCATCTGAGGCCCAGGAATCTTCTGGATGGGAAAGGACCAGAGCACCACCTCCTTTTGCAGAGCTTGGAAGTGAGGGGAATCTGACGGGGGTGGCCTGGGGTGGCCAGGACCTTTGACTGACTGGTAGCAAATCACTCCAAGGTCTACAGTGCCTGGCTTTGTGATGTGGGCTCAACACAGGTGGCTGTGGAAAGCCACTGGTATCCAGCTCTGGGGACATGGCTCAGCAGAGAGGTGTGATTATAGGAGCTATAACCTGCGACCTGGGTTGGGACACACAAATGTCCTAAGATGGTTTAGGGGTGATCCTGATACTGCATGAAGGGACAAGAAGCAAAGGCGGAAGTGAACAGATTAGATTTTCTAGTTGTTGTTTCATTTGTACTTAGATAGCTCCTGGGGTTCTTAGACAAGTTTTAGGAGAGTATAAAGAGGGAACTACAGTTCTAATAGGAACATACAGGACCTCCAGGGGCTTCACTGAACAAAGAAGTGACAACTCTAGGCTAATGAGGTAGATTACACCAGTTACAGGTTGAGAAGCAAAGGAAGTTTGTCAGGTGGGATGTACCCAATGAGCAAAGATGTGGAGATGGAAACAAGTCGGCTGCTGTGTGGTTTGTGGTGTGGTGAGAAGTCTCGTCCCAATAGTGGGAAGGAGTGGGTTGCCCAGTGGTCAGATATGAGCCTGTGTGGATAAATGAAGTTAGACGCTGGTTGGGTTACCAGAGTGGCAGCCCAGGAGTGTACACGTTATTCCCACGAGGCCATGTCTTTTGGAGCACTTAGGCTCAAGAAGCCATTCTGATGGGGTCTTGAAGGATGGATGGGAGGGGCAGATGCTGGGATGCAGAGAGGCCAGCAGAGGCTTTGGTCCAGGGGAAGGCTCTCTGATGTCTTGAGGTATTGTGTCTTCTGCATCATGGACGCCCAGCAGAGCATCTGGCACATAGGTATTCAGTAAGATTTGTTGAGTTGAATACAGGAATGCTGTCACACGGTGGGAAGCCGTCTCTAGGTGGCAGGCAGAGCTCCTGATTTCCGCAGTCAGGAGAGCTAGTTTCCAAGTTATGGCACTTTGGGTCAGTGGGATGTGGTGCAACTCACTTCACCTTGTTGGAATTTCAGTTCCTCAGGTCTGATGACCATTCAGCCACTCATTCACCAAGTATTTGCTGAGCACTAGTCACGTACCACTTGTGTCAAGTCTCAAAGAGGCAAGACAGGCACTGTTCCACACCCTTGCGGGCATTGGCTCATTTAATCCTGTGAGGTATCTACTTGTAGGATCCCCATTTTCTGGAAAGGGAACTGAGGCACAGAGGGTAAGTAACTTGCCCAAGTTTCCACTGTTAGTAAGCGGCAGAGCCAGGACCCAGTCTGATTGTAGTGTTGGAGGTTGAGGTTCATTGAAGGATTCATAGGGATGTGATGTTTGAAACGTGCTTGAAAGCTGAGTAGGCACTTGAAAGATGGAAAGGGGCAACTAGCAGAGAGAATAGCACACGCAAAAGCACGGGAGCCTGAAAGACCATTTGGTTTGCTAGAGAGGAGACTGGTACAGAGACTAGAAAACAGTATGGACCCACAGCATCATGGGCTTTGAATGCTATATGAGGGAATTTGAACTCTATCCAGGAAAGCTTTCCAACATTTTCCGAAGTATACAAAGGAGTCTAAGTACTAAGGGACACGTAGAAGTGTGTGTTAGGATTCTCCAGAGAAAAAGAACTAGTAGTAAATGTTTGTGTATAAAGAGATTTATTATAAGGAATGGGAGGCTGAGAAGTCTCAAGATCTGCAGTCAGCAAGCTGGAGACCCAAGAGAGAGTATAATTTCCAGTCTGAGAGCCAGCAGGCTCGAGACGCAAGAAGAGATGATGTTTCAGTCTGAGTCCAAAGGAAGGAAAAGACCCATGTCTCAGCTCAGGAAGCCAGGCCGGAGGAGCTCACTTTTTACTCTGCCTTTTCATTCTATTCGGGTCTTCAATAGACTGGATGAGCTCACCTACACTGAGGGGGTGGAGGGAGCAGCTGCCTTACTCAGTCTACCAGCTCACCCAGAAACGCCCTCCCAGACACACCCAGAGTAATGTTTGCCCAAATGTCTGGGCACCCTATGGCCCAGTCAAGTGACACAGAGAATGGACCATGACAGGTGTTGGGTGTAAAAGGGGGTCTGCACTTGGAGTAGATGCTGTGGGCGGCCCACCCCTTCTCCTCTGTCTCCTAACAGAGCTCCAGTTTTGTTCAGAGATGCCTTCCGGCTCCCCGCAGCCACCTGCTTCAGGGGAGCTGACCCACCACCAGCCTGAGGGGGACTGATCAGATGGAAAGGCTGTTCCTTTTGCCAATGGTTGATTCAGGAGTGGACCTGTGACTTAATTCGGGCCAACGAGACCTGAATGGATGCCAGGGTCCTCGTGGGAAAGTTTCTGCTCATGAAGAGGTGGTCGTTCTTCCTTCTCTGCCCTGCATCAGGCCTAAATGTGACTCCTGGGACAGCCATCTCATGATTGCCTGAGGTGGAAGCTGACACTGAGGATGCCAGGGTAGAAGAACAAGAGGAAAAGTCTCCAGAGCCTGCTCCACATTTCAAAACAGCTGCTCTGTGAGGCATCACGTCCTTATTGTTTATCCCAGCTTTGAGTCAGCGTTTCTGTGACTTGCAGCGATGTCCTACCTGATACCATCACAAAATAAGACTAGGGATTTAAAGGGAATGAGGTTTTCTTAATTCCAGGACTTCTCAATGCAGCAGCATTCAGTATGCAGGTGTGCACTGCAACTACCCCAGAGAAGCACTTCCCAAACATGTGTGACCAGGCAAAGCTTTGCCGGGAGGAATCCCATGAGGTTGATGTTCATGGAAACGCTGCTATAGGCAGTGGGGAGACTTGTGAGACCTGAAAGCAGGACGATGATAACTCAGTTATCACCCCACCCTTTCCTTTTCCAGCTATGTCTCTGGTGACCATGAAATTTAAGGAAACTCAGAAGTAGCTCCCCAGAAAAAAGTTACCAGCCCTGGCTTGCTCTACTGATTTCCTCATCTCCCTGCAGTTCTCAAACTCTGTGGGGCTTGTATAATTTGGTATATTCATCTCTGAGCATTGAACAAAGCTTCCCTTCTTTTTTTAGTCACTTGCCAACAACTGTGAATGAAGTTGAAGTTGGTTATATATATCTATCTATATCTATATCTATAGCTATGTATGTATATATATATATATATGCACACATTGTACTCAACCAGTCTTTTTCTGGAGTGAATTATTTAAAGTAACCAACTGAATGAATTCCTGCTCCGCGGGTCTCTAAAATTCAGTTTCACTCAGGCTCTGACCACATTTTTCATTTCTCTGGTTTTCTATTTTTTTAGTTCAACAGCCCCAGGGAAACGGCTTGAGGCCACAAAGGACAGCGTTAGAATGTTTTCTCTGCAGTTAGTGACAGGGTAGACGAATGGCATAAAATTGAAGAATCTATTCCATCTCAGATGAGAAAAATTGCTTCTGTGGCTCTCCTTGATCTATATTAAATTCATCATGGTTTTCAAACTGAAACCGATTTGGCCCCAAAAAGCAAAAGGAGAAAAGAAAGAGGAACATCTCTGGCAGACGTCTGCACTAAATGACCAGACCCTGTAAGGATGTGAACTGTAGAACCCTGGGCAGGACAGCTATCCTCAGTTTCCTTTTCCACACCATGGGGTGCTGGCCATGAGCTCCCAGGGGATGGCACGACGTCCATGTGAATAAGGGACGTAGCAAACAGCAGAGCCCCCGTGAGGATGAGGTGACGCCGTGCCCCTGCTGTTTTCTGGCCTCATGGGCTGTGATGAAATCACTGCTGAGAACAACCCGGCTCCAGGGTGCAAGCGTGTCTGTGGCAGGAGATGACTTATCATGAGCTGGGAGCCATGGGAAGAAACACTTTCTCTGTCACCTCTCTCTTTGTCAGAGGAAAGACCCTGTCCCTACCCAAAAGCCCAGGACTCAAAGACCTGCTCTCATGTTGATCCAGGGCTGCCCAACTCAGAAGAAGTCCCTTACTTCTCTGTTGATTAAGGTCAAATCAATATGGGAGCTGCTTTAAGAAGCCCAGCTAGGGCCAGGAAGGCCAGACAGGTGGGCTCTTATTGTGGGGCAAGGATTGCTTTCTTCTAATGAGGTAATTATCGGTCACAGGACAAGGAGGAAGCCTGATCACCAGTCAACACAGTGAAATTAAAAATTAACATGCTGCTGTTTGCTGAACTGTAATCTTTGAATTAGTCAATAGCCAGGGGCTGTGCCAGTTGCTTGATTTGAAGGTGGCCACGGATTCCGCTCACAGACCAGGCCAGGTAAACAGTTACGGCTGAGGCCAATTGAGTAAGACCGGGAGTAAGTACTTCTGGGAGGGGGATCCTCACAAAGTGCTTGGGGACTTCTTGCAGGGAGCTGGCATGTGTGGGGCTGGGTATGGGGGGTATGAGAGGACCCAGAGCCCCTGGCTTTCCTGATGGCATTTATTCCAGCCGTCCCTTTCCAAGGAAGGCCAAGGTTACAGGCAACACCTTTCCCTTTTTCTCTGCTCTTGTCTGCCCTTTTCTCACTTCCCAGCCCAATATGGCAGCCAGTCGGATGGAGGTGTGTGGGCAGCAGGCAGGGAGGGAGGCTGGTCAGTGCTGGTGGGAGATTGAGGGGTAACTGTCCCCAGCCTGGGGATGACTCGCTCTCACTCCCTTCTTCATTATGGGGGTGAAAATATCTGTGAAGAAGGGGGTGATGGTGGAAAATTTAGTTATAGTTTAGTATTTTAAATATATCTCTGAGCACAGTTCCTAGAACATAGTAAGTAATCAATAAATGTTGGGTGAATGAAGGAAAGAATGAATGTGTGGACTAGGGCCACAGAAGACTGGGAGTCAGGCACTGGAATTGTCATTTACATTCAACCATTTATAGATAGTTGTCTACACCTATGTCCGCCCATCGCTATCCCTACTCTCTCGCTCTTGCTTACTTGGCTCACTCTCTCTAGGTGTACAGAACAGTAGTTCTCAGCTAGGGGTGATTTTGTCTCCTCCCTCCCATATTTGGCAATGTCTGGCAATATTATTTGGTCGTCACAACTGAGGGGATGCTACCGGCATCTTCTGGGTAGAGGCCAGATACGCTGCTGATCACCCTGCAACAAAGAATTATTTGGCCCCACATGCCAATAAGGCAAGGTTGAAAAGCCCTAGTATAAAAGAATGTTTGCTGCCCAACTGTTAGTAATGGTTACGGGTGGGGAAGGAGGATGGACTTGTGTTTGGGAAAACGTTCTGCTTACTAAGTTTAATCATTTGTGTGCTGTTGGGACTTTATAACAACATGAGTGCTATCACATTTGAAATCAGAATCAATTAGTAAGACATGGAAATATTTACTGTACACTTAGTATATCTCAGGAATTATCTAGACCCTGGGGATAATAGAGTTGACTAAGTAGCAGATGCTGCCCTTAATGGGCCCACAGTTCAACAGGGATGATCAAAAAGTACCATTTAGCAAGGTAGAAAGTGCTCACAGCTTGCTGAAAATGACGTCTTTTTTTGTTTTTTTGAAAATTAAGAAGAAAAAGTACTTGGGGTCACCAGGTGTAATTACTGTGCAGCACGGTCCTCCAAAGCACCTCGAGGGTACTTCCTGCCTGAGGAGGAAGGTGGTGAGGCTTTGTCCAGGCCTGGAATCCCTAGTCTGGTTCTGGCCTCCAGCGCAGCCTCTCTGATCAGGTTCAGACTCTGCCTCCTGGTATCACCAACTCCCTCCCAGTGCCTCTCAGCCCTGAGGGTGTAGGGAGCAGAGTCCCAGGGGAGTACTGATGTGTGAGGGAGCTCCCGGCACAGAGGAAGTGGCAGGATTCTCTGACCAAGCCCGGTGTTTGTGCTGGAAGGGGCTGAGGAACATCAGTGCTAAGAGCTCCTCTCCTAAGCACCTCAGGGTGCCAGTGTGAGGGTTACGCAGAGACGGAGTGACTGTGTGCTCAAGCGTGCACGAGGAACTCGCATCTCCCGGGCAGAAGACCTGGTCTCTGCGTCTATTCCCTGTGCTTAATTCTGTAGCTCTGCCATTTCTGCCTTCACTTGGGCTTCTCCAATCTGTCCATTTTCTTAGCTCTGGCAGAATTCTCCTCCCTCGAGCCTCCAAACCCAGACCTCCGTTTCTGGGGCAGTGGGGGCGGAAGGCCAGGCTGGGCAGGTCTCCTAGTCATTCTCCTTGTCTCCAGTTTCCTCTGTGCACCTCAGCTGGACCCCGGCCACACCACTGCCCAAGAGCCTGCATCAGCTGCTGATGGCTGGCGGCCCTCATCAGCCTCAAACTCTTTGCACTGCTCTGTTTTCAAGATCCCCTCCCCCTTCCCAGCCGCCGGGTTTCCTGCTTTTCTCCCACCAAAGCCACTGGGCTCCCTGGTGAGCCCCCAATAGATGGACTTCATCGCTGTGCTGTGCCTCGCTTTGCTGCAGTTCTTACGCCTCCTATGTTAGTCTAAAGCCCACTCTTCTCTCAAGACCTATTCACGCTCTGGAAGCCTCAGAGAGCCTCCCTGGTCACTTCAGCCCACAATGACAACCCCATTCCCCAAATCCTACTGCATATATGGTTCAGAACACCCACAAGTCTGCTTCTCATTGTTCCTGTCCCCAGCTACATGCAGGCTCCTTTAGGGCATAAACCATGCCTTTTACTTTCTTCTCTCTCTGTCCCAACCCAAGACTGGGATCATTGATTGATTGAAATGGGAGAACGATGGCAAGAGGTCAGAGGAGTCAGAGTGCTTAGATAGCCCAGACTCTTCCACCAAGGTCTTCTTTAGCCATGGCTATGTTCACATGTCTGGGGATCCTAGGTGTCAAACACTGTGGCAAGCAGTTGGGTGTTCAGTTGTTTAGAGCCATTTCTACCTTCTCCTCCTCACATGGACATAGCCCAGAGGGATATACAGAGACAGAAAACACCAGAGTGAAAACAGACTTGGGAGTTCTCTCCCCTGCTCATTCTGTGATGAGAGAATCGACCACTGATCTTGCTGCCGACCCAGGTTCTTTTTACCCCACGCGCAGCAGGCCAAAACCCTGAGACACAGAGGTTGGCAGCAAAAAGAGGGGTTATTCGCAAGGCAGCCAGAGGAGACGACAGGAGAAAAAAAAAATCTCAAATCCACCTCCAGGAAGGCAAGGGGCTAGGGTACTTACAGGATAACGAATAAAGCAGCAGGGCGCTCTGAGGCGTGGGGAAAGCTGATTGGAAAAAGTTGTGGTAATCATTCTGCGTAGGCGTAGCTAGGCGCCAGGTTTCACGTTCAGAAGGTCACCTAGCGGACACTCGTGCATGCCCAGTTGGAGGGTCGGTGGTCCCTTCCAGTCTTAACCAGCTCAGTTCCAACTAGACACAGCTGATCCCAAGTTCCTGGAAAATAGCTCAGGCAAACATCTTATTGTTTAGGCTACGGACATGCAAGTATTAAAACAACCTTGATTAGTGAAGGCAGGTGAAATGGATTTGACTAATCATTACACGGGGTTTCAGACTGAAGCACTGCATCCAATTACAGTGACCAGGAGCTCCCTGGATCTTAAGACCATCCGCTGAATCTCCAATATTTCCGACCGTGGGGACATCCACCCTTATTCAGAGTGCAAAGCTGCCTGCGATGGGGCAATGTGCTGGTCGTCCTGTCCCTGGCATTTGGAATTTTCCCCTATACATCCTCTCCATGATGTTGTGGCTTCTCTGACAGAATACGAGGTCAAAGAGGAGGGTGGATTTGAATGAGATTATCAGTAAGGTTCCTTACAATTTAGATTTCTGTTCCAGTTATGATACCCATCTTTATTACCTTTGTAATGAGTCAGGAAACTCTGGTTGCAAGTGACAAAAACCCTACAGATGTTTTCTGGTGTCCATGGCATTCCATTAAGTGTTGGAATGATTAATTGATACTGTCAGTGAAGTATCAATATGTCCGGTGGAGTTTTGACATTCCCCACAGCCATTCCACTCATCTTCTCCACTGACAAAGCCCCAGTGTGACCAGCCCCAGGGGATAAATCTAAGATCCTGGAGGGTATCTGTGTTGGGGGTCCCAAGACCACCCCCATTTCCTGTGATTTGCTAGGAGGACTCCCAGGACTTAGTGCAGAGTTGTACTCACGACTGAAGTTTATTACAGGGAAAGGATACAAAGCCAGATCACAAAGGGAAAAGGTACCTGGAGTAAAGTCCAGAGGAACCCAGGCGCTAGCCTCCAAGATCTCCTCCCAGTGGGGTCACATAGGACACGCTTAATTCATCCAGCAAGTTATGACAATACATGTGAAATGTTGTCTACCAGTGAGGCTCATTAGAGACTCAGTGCCCAGGTTTGTACAGGAAACTGGTCATATAGGCACTCTTTGCCTAGCAGGTACCAATATTCCAGACTCCCAGAAGGAAAGCAGGTGTTCAACATAAACCATAGTATTTTCGCACACAGTTTTGGCACAGTGAGGGGAGGTCTCCATGGGGAGGCCCTGAAGCAGAGAGAAAAGAAAGATTCCTCTTGTGCCACTAGGTCTTGGACAGACCGTAGCTGGTTATGGGCTTTGTCCAGAGACAAGGACTCTCAGGTGGGAATCAAGTGAAAGAAAGTAGTTACCTCTGTGTGGTCTCTGGCTTGTTACTAGGAGAGATGGTCAGTTTAGTGAGGGACGCCTGGGGTACGTTCTTCTAGTCAGGATTCATTTGATCCTACTGACGTGGGGCTTTCTGAGGATACCGTGTGGCCCAAGATTATTGGCTAAGGTATGAGTGAGTCAGAGTAGCCACAAACCCAACTCAGATTAACTTGAGCAAAAAAGAGGACTTTATTAGCTTATGAAACTGGAGGGTCCAGAGCTGCAAGTGGCTTCAGCTGGATCAAGGGGCTCCTGAGGGTTTTCTTTCTCCATCTCCCTGTTCATCTAATTTCTGTGAACCTTCATTCCTCCAACTGGTTCTCTCTACATGACTGTCCAGGAAGCTGCTGGCACTCCTGCCAAAAGTGAATCCAATGATGAGGAGATAATCAGACAAACCTAAATTCAGGAACATTCTACAAAGCAACTAGCCTATATTTAAAAAAAAATCCAACGTCATAAAAGACAAAGAAAGGCTAAGGAGCTCTTCAAACTAAATGAGACTGAGGAGTCTCACTTTCATGTATGAAAATTAAATGCAATGCACCAACCTGGATCCTGGATGGGATCTTGGAAAAAATTGTTATCAAGAAATGTACTGTATATTAAGCAGTAGTATTGTTTCAATGTTAAATGTTCTGAATTTGATCTTTGTATGGTGACTATATAAAAGAATATCCTTGTTCTTAAGAGATAAATGCAAAGTGTTTAGGGATAAAGGAGCACGACGTCTGCAACTTACTCTCAAATACTGTAATAATTACAGCAATAACAACAATATAATATCAGAATAAACTAGACTAGACTAGACTAGAATAGGATATGCAGGGAAGGGGAAGAGAGAAAGAGAATGATAAAGCAATTTTGGCAAAATGTTAATCTAGGTGAAGGACAAATTAAATTCGTTGTACTATTCTTGCTACTTTTCTGGAAGTTTGAATTTTTTGAAAATTTAAATTTAAAAATTAAAAAAAAATGTTGTTATGGCAGACCTCTATCAAAGTCCATGTATCAATCTCATAAAAGAGTCTAACTGATTATTAGCCTGTGTCACATACTCATTTCATGAGGGTCAGACACTGTGACTGACAGCCACTCCAGGGACCTTATGAAATGGGAAGAATTCCCCAAAGAATCCAAAGGAAAGAGCATGGGAAGGAATGCCGGATGCACAAAAATGAAAACCATCATATCCATCACAGCTCTCTCTCAGTCTTCTCTCTTCTCACAGCTCCCAGTCTCCCAGATCCTCTTTTGTTGGTCTCCTGAGGTCCACATGGGCACATGGCACCATCTTTCCAGACCATCCCGCCCGTCAAAATGGCAGATTCCTCTCAACAAAAAGGTCCACACTTAGGGCTTTCGGGGATTCCTCTCTCCTCTCATCACATCTATCTGGATCCCATTCCTCTTGGTGCTGCTTTCTCTTAGTTCGACGATAAAGGAGTCTGTGTTCATGTAAAAGTGTTACCAAGGATTAGCTGTGTGCTCTTACTCTCAGCTTACAGATTCACATTTTTGACTGGGCCTTACTTGATCCAGGCAGGAGAAGCCAATGGCAGGAGTTTCAAGCACAGAAGCAGTCCAGGGAAGATAAGTAATTTGGGGCAGGTGGGCCTCTGGCTTCTTTTGCACCCCACTGCGTGGGTGGCTTCTGCCTTCATCTCAGGCTAGGATTTCCGACAGGGGACTGACTGCTGTCCCTCGCAGTTGGAGGAAGCCAGGGTAGCCAAATGGAGCCAGGCCAACATCACTTCATCTCCCAACAGGCAATTCTGACAATTGATTTGTTGCCAAGCAGGAAAGCCGAATTAGCAAAGAGGTTGCTGGAACTCCGTCAGTGCAGTCTTGGCATGGACAGCTCTGCATTCAGCCTTCTTGAGAACAAGGCAGAATTTAGGGAACCCATCTGCTGAGGGTGAAACTAGTAAGAAGAAATGAAGAGAATTCATTCATTCATTTATCATGTATTTATTCACTCACTTATTCATTTATGAAAGTCTGAGTAGCATAGTGGTAAATGTAGCCCCACATGAACCTTCTTAAATGTTGTGCTCTGTTCTGCATGACTCCAGGGGGCGCTGTTCACAAGGATCATATATGGCAACGCTAGGTTAGGGGCAGTTGCGTTGGATTGCATCTCCTGGTTTCAAATCTGGCTACATCACCTCCAGCTGTGTGATCTTGGGTAGATTCTTCCCATCTCTGTGACTTAGTGACCTCATGTAAACTAAGGATACCATCTGCCTCAAGGGGTGTTGTGAGGATAAAATGCGTGAATACATTTTTAGTACTCTGAACAGTTTAGACAGCCTCGTAATGATCTGTTCCTGAAGGGTTGGTAGAATTCTCTTGGAAAGTTGTCTGGGTCTGGGGCATTTCTGTGTGTGTGTGTGTGTGTTTGTGTGTGTGTTTTCCCAGACATTTTGAAAGCAAATCCCAGACAGCATATTATTTCACCCATAAATATTGTATGCGTCTGTAACAGAAAAGGACTAAAGCAAAAAACAAACAACAATGACCACCCACCCATATACAACGCCATTATCACATAAACATAGTTAATAATTCCTAAGATCCAGTTCACATTAAAATTGCTCTGATTGTCTCAATTACTTTTTTTTCTTTTTGTATTATCCAAAATGTGTTTATTAGGATGGTTTCCCCCTCATCCTGCTGCTTTTAGTGCTGCTTCCATCTGAGGGAGCATCCTTCTGTAAGCCTTGCTTCACCTCCTGCAGGCTGGCAGGGACAGTGCAGTAGCCAACACACAAAACTACCATCTGTGCTTGGCTACAGGCCATGGCGATTCGATAGCATCTGGGCATTTTGAATCCGTGAAGTAGGGTTTGAGGCTCTGAACCAGGCACTTCTAGTGTTTCCTCCCCTCTTCTGGAGAGGGATGGAGAGATGAAGGAGATCCTTTGAGAGGCGTGTTCTTATAGGAAGGTTGTTCCTGCAGGAAAGCTCGTAGTTTTTGTAGATGGTTTTCAAATCAGAATCCAAACACAGTTCACAGACAGTATTCATTTGATATTTTACCTGACCTGTGGTATCCGGCTACAAATGCCTCAAACCCCTTGCACACACTGTGTCCTGCACCTTTCCCTGGACAGTACTGCTGGGCGCCTCTTGTTCCAATTTTCCGTTTTGGGAAGGCTCAGTAGACACTTTTCAAGGTTTCTTGCTTTTCTCCTTCCAGCACCCACGCAGACATGGATGGTGGCCCATTTCCCTTCATTTTCTCAAAACATTACTTGCATATAGCTCTCAGGGGATTTGGAGGTGGGGGGATTGGAAACAGCAGTGGTATGGGAGGAGAACTCGTTCAATGGTAGCAACACACAGCACAAAACCCACATCCTGGTTCTTAAATGTCCCTGGTCTTTGCTTCTCTCCAGAATCCTGGCCTCTGCCCGCCTCGCTGGGTTCCCTCTCCATTGCGGTTGCCACAACGTCTCTCCACCCCTGGGCTTCCTTTGGGATTGCCCATAGTGACCTCAGCTGCTTCTCACATTATCAGGCCAGGCACCAAGTTCCCTCGGTCTAACTCCTCTGCCTCTGCACAAGCCCTAGCACTTTTTACTACAATGAAAAGGCCCATCAGAGTGTTGTGTTAAACAAAAGTCAGAGTTCTCAGCTTCCCAGCTCCCGTCCCTACATCCTCTGAAGCCTCTGGCACTGAGCTAGTCCAGGCTAGTACAGTTGTTCACGTGGACCATCGCGGTAGCATTTTACCTGGCCTCTGTGACATCATTCTTGACTCTCTCCAATGCGTATTTTATACTAAAGCTAGAGTGGTCGTTCCAAGACACTAATGTGCTCAAATGGCTTAACATACATCAGTGGTGTCCCATTGTGCTTCAGACAACATCTAAATCCTCCGCGTGCTTGCAGTCTCTGCCTGAGTCCAGCCCTGCCCCCTCCCCACGCTCACCTCAGGCCACTCTTCCTCCCACTTTCTCCACCCACTGGTTTTCCTTCAGTTCCTCAAACACCTGCAGTTGTCTCTAGTGGCCAGACCTTGGTCATGCTTTTTTCCTCCACCAGCTCTGCTCTACTCCCTCTTTTCATCTGGTACCTGCCACTCCTCCTTTGAGTATCTGCTTGGAGAGAACTTCCCTGGCCTTGAGTTGCACCTGCAACTTACTCTCCCTTTGTCATACTTATACCCCTACAATTGTTTAACGCCTGCTGTCCCTCCTAGAGTGTGAATTATGTAAAGGCAGGAGCTATGACTGTCTTGCCCATTACTCCACCAACAACTCCTAACACAGTGTTAGGCACAGATACTCAACGAATAATTATAAATTCAACCGAACATCTAAGAGGATACCACTGGTGCCATGGACACTAGTGATAATGGAAAACCCCGGTAACTCCGAAGTGGACTCATCACTCTTCTAAGGAAATCAACAGGGCTGCATTATGCTCATATGCAGGTGCCATTTCCAAAGGGAAAAAGAAAAAAAAGAAAGTGCATCCAAAGCTGCCTCGCTGGTGCTCACAGAAACATTGCTCTGCAATTGTTCTTTCTTCACCCAGGGGAGAATATGTTTCAAGCCACGTTTCCAGAATTGTACAGTTGCATGTGAAATGCCTGAGCTCCTGCTGATGAAGTGATTTCTGCAGAGAACTGGCTGCCTTCCAAGAGGAAGGAAGGCCCCTGAGATGTCTCTGAAAAAGATGAAAGACTATCCGAAATAGCAGCTTAATGGTGTGCCACGTATGGGATTTTCAGAGTCACAGCTGGTTGGAAAACCATTTCCGGCTTCAAGCCATTGGCTTACTGTCTCCATGACTTGAAGCTCTCAGAGCTTTATTTATTTCCTGGTTACCCAGGGGCGTCTCTCTGCCTTTTTCCTCCCCTGGTCACTCCTTCTTGTTGAGTATTTCCAGTTGTGTGTACTAGCATTTGTCTAAGTGTCCACATAGAATAGAAACTCCATGCAGATGGTACCATATTAGTGCTTTGTCTCTTTGATCCTGCATATAGCTATATCTTAACATGTATTGTTGAGTAGATGAGTCCTCCATCAAAAGGTTGAGTGCCAAACAAAAAAGCTTACAGAAGGGAATCCCCTCTCGATATAAAAGAGAACATTGATACCAATCTAAACCCTCAACTTAAACATGCTTACTCATGCCTGTGTTATGCACAGTCCAGTTCCTATTGCTGTATACCAAATTATCCCAAAACTTAGTGGCTCAAAACAACAGCCATTTTTATTATGCCCGCAGGTTCTTTGGGTCAAGAATTTAGACAGAGCACAAAGGGGATGGCTTGTCACTACTCCGTGACATCTGGGACCTCAGCTGGGAAGACTCAAAGCCTGGGGGTGACTCAACAGGGAGCTGTCGACTGAAAAAATGCATAACCTAAAAGCTGAGAATTATATTTTACTTGGTGGACATGCTGAGGACTTAAGCCCAGAAGACAGCCTCTCAGATAACTATGAGGGACTGCTTTGAAGAGGTAAGGCAGGAGCCAGGATATATAGGAGTTTTTGCAACAAAACCCCAGGTAGTTGGAACATTGAAAGATTACTGTAAATTAAGGAAAACCAGATATTAATAAATTAATTAATTTAATAAAGTTAAATCAAGTTAATACATTTAGTGCTTGTCTATGTATGGGAAGATGCAATAGTCTGGGCTTACTGAAATCATTCCTTTGTTATACACCTTAGCTATCTAGGGCCAGTATCCTGCTTTTCTCCATCCTGAATCCCCTGAGGGTGCACAGTCTGGGACAGCTACAGTGGCTGATGACTCGATGGCCACAACATCCTTTGTTTACTGAAAGGCAGGCGACATTCTTCGTCCACAGGGCTGGAATCATCTGCAGTTTCCTTCACTTACATGTCTGGTACTGGGCTGATTTGACTTCAAGGCCAGGACTACTGACTGAAGCACCTACATGTGGCATCTGCATGGGGCTTGGGCTTCCTCACAGCATGGCCGCCTCAGGGTAGCTGGACTTCTTACATGACTATGAATTTCCAGTGAGCAAAAGGCAGAAGCTGCATCACTTCTTATGACTCAGCCCCAGAAGTCACAGCATTACTTTCCTGCCACTCAAGGGGAAGGGAAACTGATTCTGCCTCCTAATAACATCTTAGCAAGTCTGCATTGTAGAAAAGGATGTGGGAGAGGAGAGATTTTTGCAGCCATCTTTGAAAGATTCAATCTGGTACACTCCCCCAAGATTCCCTTGCTGAGAGTTGGGGAACCAACTTCCAGGCATTGGGTACTGGCGGAAGGACCTGCAGCCAAGGTAATCTCGTGTTCATACCAAATCTTTTTTTTTTTTTTTTTTTTTTTTTTTTGCTGTACGCGGGCCTCTCACTGTTGTGGCCTCTCCTGCTGCGGAGCACATGCTCCAGACGCGCAGGCTCAGCGGCCATGGCTCAAGGGCCCAGCTGCTCCGCGGCATGTGGGATCTTCCTGCACCGGGGCACGAACCCATGTCCCCCGCATCAGCAGGTGGACTCTCAACCACTGCGCCACCAGGGAAGCCTGGGACTTTTTTTTTTTTTTTCCCAAGAAGAGGTCCCTATCTTTGTCTTCTTAATCAGGATTGATTTTTGGCTTACAAAATGGTTTTTGTTTAGATGTAAATAGACAGGCAAGATGAGACCAACTGTTCTCAACTGTGTTCTTTACCATGACGTTGATAAGTGTTTGTTGCGGAAAAAGGACTTAAAGTTTGGAAGAAGTTTAAAAATGATTTTACTCTTAGAAATTAATGCACATTAAAGACTGAGAAGCCCTGCCATAAAGAAACCTTTTAAATTTCAATTTGGGCACCTATTAGGTGGCCAAGAAAATGTTAATTTTGAGAGACCAGAGTCTTATCCCAGGCTCTGCACTGACTGTCTCATGACCCTGGGGAACTTGCTTCCCTTTTTTGGGCCTCAACTTATTCCATTTGTAGAATGAGAAAGTTAAATTACATGATAATGAAGGTCTGGTGGTCCCCAGGGGCAGCTATCCGTTCCCCAAGCCACCCCCAGATCAACCCACAACAGTGTGTTCCGTGCACACCAAATTTCAAGAGAATCCCCTTTTCAGGTGGCTGACCCAAAGAAATGACAATTTAGAAAACCTAGAGCAGATGCCAAAGGTCCGTCTACTCTTAACCTGCTGGGACAGACTTGCCCCATCAGCCTCATGGGGTTGTTGTGAGATTTGAGTGAGAGTGTGTAGCAAAGATGCTGCATATGCCAGACAGATGTTATTCACCATTGTAAGTAACATTTATCATAACAGCTCAGAGGCGAGATCAGAGTCTGACCTGACTCGTCTTTAGAGTGACCAAACTGAGGAGCGGGTGGATGATACACACCATTGATTACTTGAAGCTGAACTTGTAAACCATTCGTCAGGAAGAAAGTTTCACACAGGTTAGAATTCATGGGATGGAGGTGGGGCGAACAGGAGGGGAGTCGAAACCAGTTGAGCAAACACAAGTTTCCACAAAGCCTTTGTGACTTTGGGCAGAAAGGACCCATTTTGGTGGAAAGAGCCATCAGAAGCTTGTGGTTGTGGTTGCTCTCACTGTGGCCCCCGAGAGACCCTTGCCCTGTGTCATTACAGGCCATCTGGGATTTGGGTCGGGGAGTGACATGTACCAGTCAGCCTAGGCTGTATGAGCCCACGAGCTGTGACAGTAGCCAGCATTTAAGTGTTTAATAAATGCCAGGGCCTGAGCTAATCGTCTTACGAGCTTGTTGCATTTAGTCCTCCCAACGACCCTCTGAGTTGGGTCTTGTTATCATTCCCATTTTATGGATGAGGAAACTGAGGTTTAGGAAGGCCACATCCTTTACCAGGATTCAAACCCAGGTCTTCTAATTCCACAGGCATGCCCAAATCCTGCTCTGGCCCTTGGCTTCACAGAGTTTACACTATTTGCTCCTTGAAGGGGAAAAAAAATTCCTATTGAGCATCCACAAGGGGGGAAGCACCAAGCAGGCAATCTTCAATAAGCCTTCAATAGCCCTGCAAGGGGGGTGTTACCCCCACTTTATAGATGAGACTGTGCACAGAGATATTAGCATGGACAAAGAGACACAGCAGGAAGTGGGAGGTTTACACCTGATCTGCCCAACCCAAGAGTCCTTGCTCTTCATCCTTCTATGCTCCTGACCCTCCCTGAGCCATCCCGGATCTGCTCACAGATATGATTGTTCCCTTCTTGGGATTCCATGGCTCTGTGATGATTCTCTCCCACAGCACACCCTGCCATGAGCTCTATGGGACCAGTGCATAGAGATCCCATCTCTACCAGGTGGAGAGCTCTGCCAGGGTGGGGCTAGGTCTTACCTCATCTCTGTTTTCTGTGCCCCAGTGCCAAGGGAGCAGAGAAGGTGGTCCAGAGCAGGACTGTATAGAAGCTTGGTTGTAGAGTCCTTGGGCAGAGTTCTGGGGGCTGAGACTAGCAGGAAGGATCCTGAGATCTTATAGGCAGGGAGTAGTAAGTTGGGACAAAGGTCCCATTAATGGAGGGCAGAGGGGTGGAGATCCTAAGTTCTTTGGGGATTAAGCACCTGCACAAGGACTTAGGGAGGAGTGGGGAGGTCAGCGAGGGGGTCAGAGATACAAGAGGCTCTGAGAGCTGATGCCAGCCACAGGCCAGTCCCTAGGGCTTTATAGACACACGTCCCCCACCACATCCTTGTTGTTTGGAATGCCCTTTAAAAGATGCCAGAGAGACCATTGTGTCGCCCCTGCTGTCACCCCTCTGTCCACACAGTGCTTCATCCGTGTCCTACAGTCGCTCGTTTAGAGGCATCAGACACAGTGAGCAGAGGCGGACTGGGGACAGGGAGACGGTGAGGGCAGCCCCCAACCCCGCCATGTGTCTCAGCTCTGGGCCAACCAGCACTGAGGAGCCAGGGTTACCAAACCCTCTTGCATACTGTCTGGGGCAAGGAATGATGCAACCGCGGGCCTTGCTGCAAGTTGACGTGGCTGCCAGAGCTCCAGGAAATCTTGAAAAGAGGAAGAGCAGCTCAGTAAAGGCCGAGCCACCAGGGGAGCGAGGGCAGAGCCCTGCCAGGACTGTGAGGCGACGGGGCAGCTTTTCCCTCCTGCAGCTGCACCCCAAGGGGCTGGATTGGATGGGTGACATTTTCTGCTTAGGGTTTTGGAAGCCCTGAGGTTCTGCAAAGAGGCCTCGGCGGAGCTGCAAGACAGAGGCCAGGTGGCCGGAGGCCTAAGTCCCTCACCCCCATGTTACATGAAGCCGCTCTTCTCTTCGGTTTGCATGCTTGGCTGCAAGCGTCTCTCCCTTCTCCAGCCTGTGCTGTCCAGCGCTCTGCCTTCCTCCCCCGCCTCTGCTGAAGAGCCCATGTGCACATACACATGCACAAGCCATGAAGAAATTCCACTCGGTTCCTTACTGCACGTTCACAGTGACACATTCAAAACTCAGAATCCAGAAGGGCGTGAGGAGATGGCCTCCCCTTAGCGCTGCTCCATACATGCGGGGCCTCGCAGAGCAGGTCCCCGGGCTCCCTCATCTCTGCTCACCGCCCTTCTCTCCTCCTTGCCTGGACCCTGGCTCCTTCTAGGGGAGTACAGCCCACTCCCCTAGACAGGGAAGAGGCCTCAGGAAGGGAAGGCGATGCTGTGGTGAGTCATTCGACTCCTGGGAGTGGAGGAGAGAGGGAAGGCTGCCAAGGTGGTCGGGGGCCCAGTGGGGTGCGGGGGAAGCCACCTGCCCTTTCTTGCTTTCTGGCACAGCCTGGAGAGTGAAACTGAAAAGCTGACGTGCAAAGGTGGTTACTCTCCTAAGATGATTCACAGAACTCTGGGGGCCGTATTTGCCGTAAGATCACTCATCTCCTTTGTGAACTTGTGTACAGAGTTCCCAATGCTGTGACTCTGTTCCCTCCTAGGTGGTCTCTGAGTTCTGACCCAGCTTAGGAGGCTTCTGGTCCTGTGGGCTCCGACCTCCCTTAAGGTCAGGCTGCCATACTGGCCACGGTAAGGAGGCAAGAAAGAGGCAGGCCTTTAACAAATCAACCCACAGTGATGCAGAAAGGACTTCACCATGGTCCCCAGGCATTTGAACAGAGGAACTCAGAAGGAATGAAATGCCTCCATCGGGAGATAGAGCTCCCTGATGTCTCACGTCTGCCCTACGTGCCCAAGCCTGCTGTCCTGAGTAGGATTCTAGGTGGAAGACCCAGGCATGGGGTGCTTCCTGCTTATCGACACAGGCTTATAAGCTGTGTGTGTGTGTTGGGGGTGGCAGTGGGAGGGAGAATGGCTCCTTTTCCAGGGCCCTCTCTGTGCTCTTGGGTGGGATAGAAGGACCACCCCTCTGGCACAGAGAACAGCTGGTTGTCCTCCCCCACTGGTGAGTCCTTGCAAACTGGGATCAATGAGAACAAAACTGTAGGAGCTCTGGAGGAGACACTGCAGTGGTAAAAGAATGCTGCTCTGGGGTGGACGCTCCAGTTCTTCTACATCTCACCTCCACAGAACAAAGCACGTGTTTCCAGCTTTCAAGGGCCGGAGCAGGGCAGTAGCTGGACCCATGTGGTGTGGCGCTGGGATCCAAGTTCCTTGGAGACAAAGCTTGGTGATTTCCTGGGGTCAGGCTTTGCTCACAGGTGGTGACACCCTGGGGGTGTCACACAGAAGCAGCTCTACCCTGCTCACCAACGTTATGTGTCCCCAGCATCCACCACTGCTTGCCCTGTCCTGGTTGGGGGAGGGGATGGTGGCCACATCAATACCAGCAAAGAGTCTGGGAAGAAAATGCCCGGCAGCATTTCCAAGCTGGTTACCAGCTGGGCTACCTTTCTGTCTAGATTCCTGCCCACTTGTGAGCCCTGGGGCAATTGCCGCTGTGTCCTGGGACCTCCTGTCCTGACCCTCTGGGTGGGTCTCAGGCTTTTCTGTGTGTGAGTCTTCCAGCTCACTTGATGCTTGGTACGTGATATAAACACCCCCCCACCCCCACCCAGTGATGTTTGGAAGCTGCTCCCACTTGTCTGTACTGATAGTCTCACTAGCCAGAACCATCCTGGGATCCATGAGTCATATCATATTTAGGTCAGTCAAGAAAGTGGCCTGGTTGTAAAACTCCACATTTAAGGAGCCAAAATCCACCCAAGAGCTCATCAAGACTGCAGTGGATTGCAGCAGGGGCAGCCCAGCCACTTGTGACATGTGCATCTCTGGGCTGTGTGAGTGACAAATGCTCCCAGTCACTCCCTGTGGTCACCAGTGTCCCAGCCCAAGGTGAAGTGGGGCATGAGTGGGGCCATTACTGCACATCTGGGCTCTGCCAGTCTCTGGAGCCCCACGTTGGAATCCCAGGGAGGACCATGTTCAGTGGTTGACCAGGGGCAGTCAAGTGGCAAGGACATGACTTCAGGAGTCCCATGGACCTGGCTTGCATCCCAGTACTAGTGCTTACTAGCTGGTGACCTAGCTGTGGGCCCCAGGGTACAACGGGGGGCCCTGGCTTTCAGTGACCTCAGCGCCCCTCCCCTCGAGAAAGCTCTAGGATTCTGCCATCAAGAACGGGAACTGGCCTATTTTGCCCAAATGTACTGTTTTCCAAAGGAAATAAACCCTGGTTACTAATTACCTGACCTACATGCCCTGTGATTGCAATGGCTGGGGGCAGAGCTAAGATTTCTAAGGAAGAATTGGAAAGGAGGGAATGGACAGCACTCAGGTGAGGCTGGGCTCACATCAGTTGGGCAGAATACTGAAACTCAGGTTGACGCTATTCTCCAGAAAAAGCTGTATTTTAGAAGCGCCCCTTAGTCTTTAAACACAAATAAGCACTGTTCTATTTTTTCATAGTTACAAAAGGTAAGAAGAGTTTATTATATCTATCATATTATGTAATTATATTATTTATGATATGTTATATGTATTATGTCATATTTTTATATTGATATAATACACAGTAACTATATATTATATATGCAAACTTACGATTTTAAGTACAACACTATAATATATATAATACATATAACTATAATTAAACGTTACAGACATGATGATTTAGAAAGTGAAAGTCTCCTGGAGTTCTATGGCTGCCTCCTTCCTGCTGGCCCCAGCGCCCGGGCGAACACACAGTTGACAGTTTGGTTTATATTCTTGTGGGTATTTTCTATGTGAAAACAAAAATAAATCTTATGACTTTTATGGAAATTGGATCACACTAAACATGCTGCTCTGAAGGCTGTTTTTCATACTTAACCACCTGTTTTGGATATCTGTCCGCGTTAACACATATTGATTTGTTTCATTCCTTTTAACAGGAAGAGGTCTTCTTAATGCATTAGGGAATCTAGAAAAAGGAGGTAACCATGAAGTATATAAAGCTTGTTTTTTGTTGTTGTTTTTCTTTCATTTTCAGTATTGTTTCTGCTGTATTTAGGAAATGGAGAATATCTGAAATTAGTTTTTAAATACTTCAGTTATAGTTAAAGAAAAAGATCACAGGAACGATAGGGATTGCTGTAGGAAATCAGTGAATAAATGGAAGATGCACTTCCCTATTCTAACCATTCCTTATTATTTTGTTTTTGTCCATTTTGCCTTCAACTGGACTGTTTGGACAATGGAAAACTTTCTGTGGTAGGCAGAATAGTGGCTTCCAAAGATGTCCATGCCTTAATACCAGGAACCTGTGAATGTTACCTCACATAACATAGCAAGTGAGACTTTGCAGATATGATTAAATTAGGGATCTTGAGATGGGCAGATTATCCTGGATTATCTGGGTGGGCCTAATGTAATCACAGGGGCTCTCATAAGTGAAAGAGGAAGCAGGAGGGTCGGAGTGCTACACTGCTGGCTTTGAGGATGAAGAAGGAAGGGGCCATGAGCCAAGGAATGCGGGCAGCCTCTAGCAGCTTAACAAGGTAAGGAAACAAATTCTCCCCTAGAGCCTCCGGAAGGAATGCAGCCCTTTTGACACCTCGGCTTTAGCCTATTAAGATCCATTTCACATGTCTGATCTCCAGAACTGTAAGATGATAAATATGTACTGTTTTGAGCCTCTAAGTTTGTGGTAATTTGTTACAGCAGCAATAGGAAACGAGGACAGCTCCATTCATTTGTTTGTCTCTAGCATGCTGACACTTGGCCCTTCCTTGGATCGAAACACAAATGCTGTGTCTTACTTAAATCATGACGCATCTGTGGTTCCAGATGACCAGGAACTAGCCAGTCGGCTTGTGGGAATCATTTTAGGTTATCAAGATAAAAAAGAAAAATGACAGAGAAGAGCCCACTGGTCTCCAGAGAATGCACATGGACCTCCTGGTTTACAAGGCCACCAGAGAGGTAGGGGGACTTAGTATTCTGGCTCCATTTAATGGTTGGATCACGGAGGCTCTGTGAGGTCACTTGCCCGAGGTCACGGAGTGGGCTAGGGCCTGAGCAGGGCTGAGATGGTCTCTTCCACCTGGTTCTGTGATGGTTCCTGGGCTTCCTAAGGGCAATGCCAGCTTTGGGCACCACTGAGGGGTGGCAGGAGGAGGGGAGGGCCCACATTTGCCCATCCAGCCAGGCCCTTCCTCACCCACCTCAGCTGGTAGCCAGCCAGGTTTCCTGCTTGGGGAGGTGCCGTGGTACCCAATCCTGTTTCCAGATGACCAGGAGCTAACTCTCAACCTCCTTGGGTGGTCAGGACTTGTGTTTGGCTGGAATTTCCTCATGTTCTTATGTAAGGGGTCAAAGAGGAGTGCTTGGCATCTGTGACCTGCACAGAGAACTGCCCAACTTTTCCTCTGACCACGGGAACCTCAGAAGTGACAGTCAAAAGGGAAAAGTAGGTCACTTGGTACAAAGTGGGGGATTTATTTCTAGGTCTCCAGATTTTTCTCTTGGACCTGAAAGTGATTGTAGGCCCTCGGTATCTTGGAGGCAAAGGCTGACAGGCCCACACATAAACAAGGGCAGTTGTGTAACCCAGAGGCCATTTTCATCTCCTCCTTTTACTTAATAAATCACTCCGAGCAGTGATGAGCGGGGCTCCAGTGGGGCTGGTCATGCTCTCGGAAGAAGCCCATCCAGCTGTGAAAGCTGGAGACGGAAGCCACATTGATCGGGCACCTCCTGTCCAGGCACTTTACAGACATTATTGCTAGGGTTAGGTCCCGTGCTTGCCACCCCGCTCCCTTTAGGGTCCTAGCAGGTGGGGTAAACCAGCGGCTAAATGAAGATCATACTGCCTGCTCTTATCAGGTAACTCCCAAGCACAGGCTCCTTTGGAAAGTCGGTTTGGAGAACGTGCTGAGATCTTGTCTGGTTGCCAGATGCCACCACACTTGGCTCTCCCTCTTCTTAGGCAGCGGGACCACATTTCTCCGACTCGCTGGCAGTCAGGTGTGGCCATGAGAGGTAGACTGCAGGCCTCCAGAACCACGCCCCCAAGGAAGGCCTTGCTGCCCAGGGCCAGGAAGTACAGTCAGCAGAGAGTCCTGGCTGTCAGCTCCTTCGGGGTTGGTTTCAGCTGCGGAGAGCTGCCTCGCCCCATGTCCAACCCTTCTAAGGGGCTGCCTGATTGCCTGACAGAAAGGCTGGCCATTTCGGCCCAAGAGAGGACAACTCTGAGCAGCAGTATTGGCTCCATTGCTTTGTCAGGACTGTGTTACAGCTTGACCTCTCCCACTGCCCAATTCTGCTTCCTCTCCTTTTCCTTTCACAGGTATTGATTCCCAGTAACCTTCGTGTGCCCCCAAACTTCATGTCAGCACCTGCGTCCGGAGAATCCAGCCTGCAACTGTGTGTGACCGAGCGTTCTCCAGGGTGGTGTGAGCAGAGTGGAGGTCAGAGGAGAGGGTGGGTGAGGGACAGAGCAGACCTGGAAGGAGAGCCTGAGTGGGGTGAATGTCTGCTGAGTAGGATCAACACGCTCCATGGCACACCCCTGCTTATTTGCAACTGCTTACTGTTTCTAATCTAGTGTGTCTTTCCTTTTTACCTGATTAATATTTGCTAGAAGTTTATAGATTTTATCAGCTTTTTCAAGCTCAAATCTCCTTTTGAGTTTATGCCACAATTATACTGTTTCTATGTTTTCTAATTGAATTATTTATTGATGCTTTTATCTTCTTCTCTTTGTTTCTCTTTGTTCCCTCTCCATTGCCCCTTTCCCTGAAAGTTTGTTTGTTGAATTTATTAATTTTATCTTTTAGTAATAAAAATATTTAGAGCTATAAATTTCCTCATGAATACCCTTTGCCTATAACCCAGGTGATCAAATATATAGTGTTGTCACCGTCATGGTTTTCTAAGTAGTCCTTATTATAGACTTAATTTCTTCCTTGACCCAGAGC
Source organism: Aethalodelphis obliquidens (assembly GCF_003676395.1). Classification (NCBI taxonomy): domain Eukaryota; kingdom Metazoa; phylum Chordata; class Mammalia; order Artiodactyla; family Delphinidae; genus Aethalodelphis; species Aethalodelphis obliquidens. The sequence continues at coordinate 11,009,894 of NW_020837955.1, read as the reverse complement.
AAATTCTAATCTGTACTACATTTTAAAATTCTAAGGATATCTATCACTTTTTTGGAAGACAAAAAAGGAAGCAAAAAAATCATTTAAGGTTATACAGCCATTAAGTGTCAGACTCAGGACTAGAGTTCACATTGACTGACTCCTGGTCCGAACAGGGAGAACGTGTTTTATCCATACCTAGCAGAATAGTTCAAGCTTGGGAGTTTCTGGAAAGCCTCACTAGCTGAGGGAGCATATGAAATGGGAAATTGTGATGTTTAGAGTCAGAGAGACATGAGTTCAAATTCTGCCTTGGCTCCTTGACGCCTGTGTGACCTTGGGCAAGCTTCTAGGTCTCTCTGAGTTTCAATTCCTTACCTACAGCATGGTGATGATAACATCAATTTTATGCTGTTGTAAAGATTAAATGAAACGTGAAATAGTGTACCTTATACACCACAGGTGATCAATAAACATCCATCTCTGCTCCTTCAAGTAATATTCTATAGATGCTTGAGGTACTGGATAACTGGTTTAAAAAATTAAACAAAATGGTTTCTTTTCTTATTACAAAGTGTTCATTGCAGAGAAATTAAAAAGAAACACACAACAAACAAGGCAAAAAGACAAAAATAAAATCATGTATAATCCCAGTGATAGCTACTATTAACAAAGTGTGATATGATCTTTCAGAACATACACACATTCATATATATTCACCCTCAGTCACACACGCACCCTCAAAAGTTGGATGATACCTCAGAGCTATTCTGCAACCACCTTTTTCCCCTTACACAGTTAATGCACAATGGCACTGCTGCTCACTGGTTTTGTTTCGTCTGGTGAACGAGCACTTGGTAACTGGAGGTGGGCAGGCTAAGGCTCTGTGTGTTGGGAGTGGAAAGGCCGGCCTAGACTGATGGGAACATGGTCGTAGACAGGGGTTCACAGGCATTTCCCTGAGGCTGACACATTGAAGCCTGGACAACCAGGATGACAGCACGTTTGTAAGAGTCAGGGCAAGAGGCTACAAATGAAAGATGAAACTCAGGCGGGTTTCTGGTTTGCTCCACTGATTTGATGAGTGTTTCACCTGCCCAGTCAAGTCAACAAGTCAGGTAGGGTTTCATCTGAGTTGACTGACCCCGCTCTGTGCTAGGTGGGGACACAGGAAATGCCTCTGTTCTCAAGTTGCTGATATGCACACAATGAACCACAGCAAGTTTGAAAATACTAAGAGCCACCTGAGCAATGAAGATGGGTAGGATGGGTGTGAAAAAGAGGGAGAGACGCCTTCCAGCTAGCTTTTTTGTTTGAGGGTTGGTGGTAGTTCAGGACAAGGTTTGGCAGGGGAGAGAAAATTCTATTCTGGGGAAGTTTGGAGTGCAGGAGACCTGAGCACCTCAGAAGCACGGGGCTGAGGAGTGATGTGACAGTGCAGGGTGTGCTCGGGAGACAGTAAAGGAGCGATCCTTTTGGAAGTCAGTACTGGGGAATATGCAAAATGAAAGTGGAACACACGCTAGGCTTTGGAGTTGGGAGGTCAGATAAGCACTTGATACCAAGGTACGTGGTAAGAACAGAATTTTATAAAGATTAACAGTAGAGACCTTAGGATAAATGGGGAAGAGTAAGCCTATAGTCAGAGAAGCCAGTCAGCAATGAAGGACTGAGGGTCTAAACTAAGAAGGGGTCTGTAGGAATGTAGTAGAAAGAAGGGTGAAACCTGAGAAACAGCATAAAGATGAGCCTTGCAGACATGAGGTTAAAGAGAATGAAAAGTCAAAACGAGACCAATGTTTACAAGCCAAGCGAATCAGGAGAATAAGATTGCCAGTGACAGAAATAGACACCTAAGGAAGGCATATTGAAGGCCTTATAAGCAGAGCTGGTCTATTTGCAGGTGGAAACACAGCACAAGATTATGCTCCTTGAGGAACCCTACTGAAATAAGTCTATATTTTTTTCTATCACAACGTGTGTGTGTGTGCGCATGTGTGTGCGTACATAGAAAATGTCAAGTTGGGTTGCCAAAAAAATCTAGCAGCTTAACTCAGTGGTGACTAATGCTTCTATGGTATGTATATCAGAGTTGTAATATCTAAATGGCAGGAAAACATTGATTTGTATAATTGTCATGTAAGTCCTGGAGAAATTTTCTTGCTATGATACACATTTTAATGCTTTACAAGGTAAGTATTCAGAACTACATTTGCTTCTTATGTTTGTAAAGAATAAGCAAATGACGTATGGAGCTGAAGATCAGCCTCCAGCTGAAATATAATAGGCACTAAATACACAAATGTCAAATTAACAAATAAATAAACATTGGTGCAGATAATCTACAGAGAACAATGTATTTAAAAGTTGTATGCATTGGATAGGGTAAAAAAAAAAACCAAGGGGCAGGCCTTATAGGCTGAGATGAAAGGGAAGAGGCCATTTACTACTATAAACTTTTATAAATTTGGGGCAACATATAGCTACAAAAATCTTAAAATATAAATGTCCAAGATTAAAAGGAAGGGAAGAAGGGAAGTCATCAGTTATAGGAAATGAGGAAGAAACGAAAAGTCAGAAGAAGTAAGCAGGATTAGGTGACTCACGGGGGTCATGAACTCTCTAATGGATTTTAATGGCCACATGAATTCAACAGATATGCCTTAAGCCTATTCAAGGTGAGGAGCCATAGCTGATCCCACTTCATAAAGCCTAGAGTTTAAAAGGGTTACTACGTCTATGAAAAGGGGATAGAAAAACTTTACTCATAACCCCCAACCTGCACCACTTAGGTGAGGGGGTCCAAATTTACACAAGTGGGGAAGAAACCCTAATCCAAGGAAAAAAAATTGGTGTGGGAAACCCATAGGGCCCTGGTTGAGAACAACATGAAACTACTCTGCTAGGGGCGCTTGCGCCATTCAGGGCACAAAATGAAATAAAAAATGCAAAAATAAAAAATTATAAATCACTCAAGGAACCAAATCACTATGAGAGCCAGTGTATGAACAAAACAAGAACTAGTACTTCGAGAACTGAGAAGAGTAAAACAATCTAAAAGAGAGTATCAAATAATTATGCTGAAAATTATTTTTAAAAAAACACATGAAAGAAAGAACAGTATGTAAAAAGAGCAGGTGGACTTGGAAAGGAACAAAAAGAATTCCTAGAAATAAAAAATACAACCACTGAAATAAACATTGGTTAAACAACAGTTTAGGCACCGAGAGGGATTTAATGGTTGAGTGAGACGGTCCAACCTATGTTTAACAGGAGAGGTTAGAGGGAAGAGGGAAGAGCAATATTCAAAGAGGAAATGGCTGAAGAGTTTTCTAAAATTGAAAGAAATTCCTAGTTTCAAGAACCATAACAAATCCTAAGAGGGATAAAAAAAATACACAATATACACATTGTCTTTGATGTTTTGCAGTTTCAGGAGAAAAAAAATATCTTAAAAGTAGCCAGAGTAAAAGAGATTATCTACCAAGGAATGACAATTATACTGACAGCTAACTTCCTATCAACAATGAAACTCAAAGACAGTGGATTATACATTAAAAGTCCTAAGAGGGCTTCCCTGGTGGTGCAGTGGTTGAGAGTCCTCCTGCCGATGCAGGGGATGTGGGTTCGTGCCCCGGTCCGGGAAGATCCCACATGCCGCGGAGCGGCTGGGCCCGTGAGCCATGGCCGCCGAGCCTGCGTGTCCGGAGCCTGTGCTCCCCAACGGGAGAGGCCACAACAGTGAGAGGCCCGTGTACCACAAAAAGAAGAAGAAAAAAAAAAAGGCCTAAGAAAACAATAAGCACCACAATAGAAATGCATGCTTGATGAATCTATCTTTCATGAATAAAGGTGAAATAAAGTCATTTTCAGACAAGTGGAAAAAGAATTTACTACCAACAAACTGTCATTAAAACAGCTTCTAATACATGTAATTTAGGAGGAAAAAAATTGATCCCAGAGGTGGCTGTGAAGAACAATAGAAGAGGGAATGGTGTGCAAAGAAACTATAAATACGTGGTTAAATCTAAACAAACTATTAATATATAGAATAATATTTTATGGAGTGTATTAAAAATTCATATTATAAAAGATAAAAGTCTGGCCACAACTAGATCTCTGCAATGCATGAGCTATAATAATAAGGTAATAGTAATAATACCAAACGCATAATGCTTATTATAGGTTAGGCATGATATAAGCACTTCTTTATTTATATACATTTATATGTTAAATATGTCTCACATAAATATATATATGTTTTATGTATAAGCATATATCTATATATCTAATTCATATATATGCACACATTACTTATATAAAAGATATATACATATATATACACACACATATATTCTTCTGTTCTACTTAGGCTTATTTAAAAATTCTATGAGCTATGTATTATTATTTTCTTTATTTTACAGACAGGTAAACTGAGGTCAAGAGATGTTAAGTAATTTGTCCAAAGTCACATAGTCATTGACAGATCTGGGATTCAAACTGAAGCAATGTAGCTCATAACCGTTAACAAAGGATCAATGTCCAGAATAAAGAAATAACTCCTGAAAATCAGTGAGGAAAAGAATAGAAGTTAGGCAAAAAATATTGAACTGGCCATTCACAGAAGACATCTGAATGGCCTGTAAACATACAAAAATGTGCAACATCATTATCAATTTTGGAAAGACAAATTAAAACACATTGGTCAGATTAGCAAAAAAAAAATCTACTAAAACCTGGTGTTGGGAGAACGTGAAGAATTACAACGCCTATAATGTGGAAATTCATGCTGGAAGCACTACTCTGGAGAGCAGCTGGATGATACCTGGTAGAGCTGAAGATATGCAGCCTGTGATCCCGCCACTCCACACCTGGGCTGCAACCTTGGGGGACTGTGCATGCATACTTAGTATAGGCAAGGTGCTCATCACAGCCTGGGCCACACTGGAGAAAACATGGAAACATTAGTTCTTAGGAGGATGGATCAACAAACTGTGGTATATTCATTTAACAGGATTCTATTCTACATTAAAATGGGTGAATTAATGTATAATCAGGGATAAATCTAGAAAAGACAATACTGAGTGTAAAAAGTTGTGTGAAGATAGGGAGAGTATGATATATGGTATATGCAACTATAACAATACTATATAGTTGACCCTTGAACAACATGGGTTTGAACTGTGAGGGTCCACTTATACATGGAGTTTTTCAACAGTAAATACTACAGCACTACATGACCTGCAGTTGGTTGAATCTGAGGATGGCAAATTGTGGATACAGAGGAACCATGTAAGTTATATGCAGATTTTGGATTGTTTGACTGCACGATGGTCGTGACCCCAACCCCTGCATTGTTCAAGGGTCAACTGTGTTTAGAGAGACACATGTATAGTACAAATGTAAGACAGTGTGGGAAGGATTCACACCAACTGCAGCTTAATGGGGAAAAGAGTGAGTATATTGGGTTTGGAGAGGAGCACAAAAAGGGGCTGCCACTGCATCTTTAATTTTTAATTTTTTAAAAAAAATCTGGCAGAATGTTAACATTTGTTAGATCTGAGTGTGGGGACGTGATGTTTTATTAAGTTAATCTCTGAAATTTTTCTCTATATTTGAAATGTTTCATTAAAAATAAACTACTCAAAACTAACACAACATTGTAAAGCAATTATTCTCAAAGATGCTAAAAAAATAAACTGCTCATTTAGTTTTGAATTTTAAAATGACATCTTGTTACACATCTGCAAAACAGTATTAAAAGCCCTTGCCTACTGAGACATCTATAAGGATAAATCCTAAAGCATTGTTTCTAGAGTAAGAATATTCTCCTAACACAATTTTAATGCCTCAGAAACACTTTGTGTTCTTTAATCTGCGGTCGCACCTGATGTCTGAGAGTCAAAAACCTCCAGAAGGCTTCAGAAGCAGTGGTTGTAAGATGTAATCCTATTGGCACCATGGTTCCTCTGGCATCACATTATCTGGCTTACTATATGCCAGGCACTGTGTAAGTGCTTTACACATCTTAATTCATTTATTCTTCCCTAGAACCCTATCAGAGAGATAGATAGGTTTATTATTTCCATTTTATAAATTATTTTCACTTGATAATTGAGGCATGGGCAGATTAAGTAACCTGCCCAAGGAAACACAACTATTGAACAGTAAACTCAAACCCAGGTAGGCTGGCTCCAAAGCACAGTTCTTAACCACTCACTGGACTAAAGGCTGTGTGTGGTCTGGGTGAATTGATCTTGTACCCTCCCCTGTGAAAACTCTCCTTAGTCTTCCACCCAGCTACCTTCTTCTTCCATCCATCACCCATGACATTCTCTCCTACTTTCTCATAATCTCCTCTCTTCTTCCATTAAGCATAGAAAATGCGGGGAAAAAGGGCCAAATTAATGGTTTTGGAGGGGAATACTTAAGATCTGAAGTTGTCTATCGGTGGCCAATGAAATGTCATACTTAGTTCATTTCTAGGTGGCCTTGATGGTGGTATAACGTTCATTTGGTGGAATATCTGTGTGATCATGCAGCCATTGGCTATACATTGTTTTGTACTGAAAAATAATGCTAGAAGTTAGTTACATTTGGTGTCAACAACACATATCTTTTGAAGGTGTATGTATTAGCAATTTTCCTAAGCACCAGTTTAAGAGACAGTGTAACAAAGAGAGTAGTTTACATTTATATTTTAAACTTGTGGTTTTAATTCATTGCCTAATGTTCAAAAAATGAACTGAAGCCTGGCTGATTATATAACTTTAATATCTGAAAAAAATTTATCCAGAAATTAACAACGTAATACAATACACATTTGTACAAAAAAGAGGGACTGTTAAAACTTCTGATCATACAGACAAAAATATGATTAATTAAGGAAAGATTAAAAAAGGACAGGACATTTTGTAAATACTGATAAATACTGTGCAATGCTTTAATTTACTGTGGCAGATACAAAAATCAAGAATTCATTAACAGATTATATATAAAAAAAAGCAACTATATGAATTTTCTAGCTGTTTAAATTAACGAAATGTAACAGTAGTGGTTCTTTTAAAAAATGAGGTATTAATTACACTGTAAACCAAAACCAGAGCATAAATAAATAAAGGCAATGTGCAATTTAGTGATAAATGATTATAAATTTCAACAACAGACAACAAAAATTTTCCAGTTATTTATGGACTCTGTCATTTAAAAATTTGGCTTGTGTACTTTTATTTAAAAATGACATAGCTATTGATATACAAAGCACATCATTAAACATGCAGACCAAACCAACACAATTTTTCCGTCTCTACCAAATAAAAACTTTGTTTACATTTTATTTAAAACACTTAAATCTGGTTTCTTACACATGATTCTTTTGTGCTTATTAGTTAGTAGTAACCTATGTTAAAATCTTACTTTCTAGTTCAAGCAGTATAAGAGAGAAGCAGTTTTATTTGCATATGGATTAAAAACAGAGCAAACAAAACAAAACCAACATGCCTTTAAATCTTAGGTGTTCCAAAAATTGTAAGAAAAATCCTTTAAATAGTATGTCCAAGTGGAAAAGCGGAGTCACTTCTGTCTCAAGAGAACAGTAAACTAACTAACTCCTTTTCCTCTAAGATTCACAAGTTGGCTTCAGAAAAAAAGCAGAACAAGCTGATTAGTTCCTCCACCCTAAAAGAATTCTGCTGGTGGGGTGTAGGAAGCATAGTAATAAGATAGTAGTGTAACTCAGAAAAAATTTTGGGAAAGTATTATTTGCATGTGAACCATGTGCTGGTACTAAGTGCTGGCTTCATTATTATTGCAAATATATATTCAGAGTTTTCTGAAGGAAAGCTATCAAAGTATAATAGAGAATTCTTGATTTGGAAATATCTATAACATGCTAATAAAACTGCTTCATTTGCTGTAAATTAAAAAGAAAACCATTTACTGTCTGACTTAAAAAATGCAGTTTCCTTTTACATGCTACTTTATTAAGAAACTCCAAAAAGGGTACTTTTGAATTTGCTATATTCAGAATCCAGTGGAAAACAAACATTTCGGCCAAAATGTTGAACTTTATTTTTACACCAAGCTACGTCATTTGGACACAAATATTATTGTATTCACTTCTGTCAAATATCTTATCCTACTTTTTTCCAAAAATTAGTGTTTCAGTACAACTGGTGATCAAAAAGTATTAGAAATAAGTCTTGTACATCAATCAAAGTATATATAAAAACAGTTCTCTTTTTTTGTGCTTGTGATTGACTTAATTTATCAGTGATTAGTCAGTTCTACTTCCTTTCTATATAATATTCTGACCCTTAAGAAGAAATGATTATACAAATATTACAGAGTGCTCCAAGTAACTAGCTTACTGCGCATATGCATGCAGACTAACAATATGTAAAAGAATATAACCTTGAATCCAATTAGTCTGAAAATAGTTACACTCTTGTACAATCATCTTTATTGATTTGTAAAAGCTGTATACACATCTAAAACCCTGAATTTACTTTGTAAAAATAAATCTTTAGCAATAAATGGCACTATCAAAATCCCATTATTCTCAGGCTATTATGTAGTTATTTACACGCTTTTCAGCAATGGTTGAAAAGAATCTTAGAGGACCAAAGCCAGTATATCAAAAAACCCTGTAAATTGCATTTGCAATTATACTGTTGTTTAACCGCTATATGAAAATATGGCTACATGCCTTACATTAATGATAATGTAGCTATCTGTGTTGCTACCGTGTGCTAGCAGCGCACAAGGTGCCACTGGGCTCCACTCTGTCATCTGTGCATTCTTTACTGCACGATGCTTTCCCAGTGGAACACCTGTGACAACTACTTATGGAGAATGATAAAGTGCTATAAAAAAGAGGGACTGGACCCACACCTGTCTCTGCCATCTGGTCTTTTTCTCACTCAAGCAGTGTTGTGTTTTTAGAAAACCATGCCTCTACTGAACATACTTCATATTTGATTTAAAAAAAATCAGTATTTTAAAGTTGGTGAGCTTTGTCAAGGTGTTTTGAGACAGAAACATGAAAAGGTTAAAGGCACAGTAAGAGGGAAGTGAATGCTACATATAAAATATATTTCAAGTCTTCTAGGTTACTCAAGTCCAAAACCTTCTGAATTTGAAATTCCAATAATCAGTTTCTGTTTCAGGTCCTTTTTGCTCTTGTAGGGGGGAAGGCAAAGTTGATTGAAGCAGGTGTGGGCCACAGGCAACCTAGAGAAAAAAAGTTTTTTAAAGATACCAAGTCCTAAAACAAACACAGAATGACTGGTAAGCAACTTTCAAAGTACCTGGATACACACATTCAAATCTATTTTACTATAATGAGATGACTCATCCACTCCTTTACTGAACAAATACTTTTGGAGTACCTGCTGTGTATTAGGCACCATTCTAGACACTGGGGCTGGGTTTACCAACAAGACAATGTCCCTGCTCTCACAAAACTCATATTCTAGAGGCATTATTTTTGGAGTCAGACAAATCTGAATTTGAATACCATCTCCTGCACTTTCTGGCTGTGAGACCTTGTTCAAGCGGCTTCATGTCTCCAAATCTCAGTTGCCTCATCACCATCATAAGGCAAACTATTTGAATGGGTGGGAAGATGAAAAGAGCTGTCTACATAAAACACCCAGCAGAATAGTAGATAATATAACTGTTACTACTTTTTTAGTCTTGACTGTCAAAAAATAATAAAAAGAACATTTCTGGGACACTTGATACCCATGCTCCTCATGTTGCTGCCCTCAAGGTACAAGCAACATTCATCCTCTGAATCTTTTTGTTCAGCTCTCCCAACCCTCTACCCGATGACACTGTTATCTTTATTCAAAATTCCTACAGATTTCTTAGACCCTTTCCCTCAGTCTTTAGGAACTCCACAGCATCAGAACAGCTGTCGGTGGCGGTGAGAAAGGAAAGGACAGATTTCAGTTCTAATTTATGAAAGGAAGAACTGACAAAGCTCAGGGAATATATGGGGCAGGAGAAAAAAATGATTATAATCAAAGTAGTGTCTACTCAAATTAGCTTTAGAAATTACAAGGAGATTGGGAAAAGAAGTAAGTAGATTAGCATTAACCCATCAACACTATAGAAAATAATTTAAAGCCATCATAGGCATCACTTTCATATGCAAAGAGCACTAGATAAAGAAAAAAAGACTAGCACTAGCGGTATTCCAGCACAAGAACTAATTATAACAGCCAAAAACTCACCTTAGTATTTTAAATAAAAAACACCTTTAAGTAAAAATGAAGGTTAGATAATCTATGAAAAGCAAGCTAGGTTCTGGAAGCAACTACAAAGCAGTTGACTTATCAAAGTAAAAAGTTGATGCACAGGAATTATTATCAGTTCGTACTGGTAGTTCTCAAAATTCATACAGAACCTTAAGCCATAGTCTCTCTTATTTCAAAGCCATGCTTACTCCCAAGAGTTTTCTATGAAAACCACTTCAGAATCAAAGAAACCTCTAATTCCAAACATATTATTATTAGCCAAACCTACAGATTAAAAAAATTACAATTTGGAAATTTACCAGTTAGTAGAAGTTTCATTCTTTGAGATTTTAAAGTTCAAATCAGCCATTCCTCCTACAGGTACTCTGTCACTTCCTGTGGTAAAATGTAGCAACTTTTTTTGAAGATCAAGAGGAAATCCAAGCACAACATCCCAAAAGTATCTAGAGAACACCAAAGGATATTTATATAAAATGTCTTGACAAAAATCCTGCAGATCAGAATAAAGTAATATAAAGTAAGCTCTAGGGAAACAACTTCCCTTAAAGGTACATAATACCCTTAATGTGAAATTGAGGAATGACAGGCTTCTGATATAAATTAGATTTTTGACTAACATCATTATAAAAATAGTCCAACAGTAGAGAGTACAAAAGCCATTTTTCTCCTATATAATTTTCCTTATTTTTCAACACAGTGCTATTAAAAGGCTATTTATAAGCATGGCATCCCTGCAATTCTAGAACCAAAGTAATTAAAAAAAAAAAAGTCAAATCTCTATGCTTTTGTAGAAACTTACTTATATTACTTTCTCCTAAGGGGACTGCTAAGTGATTTCATATTTAATATTCTCACATTATTTTCAAGAGATAAAATAAAGCAGTGTGGGCTGTACAGTATTTCAGCTGACTTAACTTGATTCAAAGATTGTAAGTTATGCAAATAAACGAACCACACTCTCTTTCATTCTCTCTTCAGCACCCTCACTCTCAGAAGTAAAAAAAGCTCACCGTATAGTCAGGTCGGTCTTCGCATAGCCATCATACTGAGTACTTCTCTGCAGGGCGTGCATATCCAGTTCAGGACTTCCACACACCAGAATTTCAACCTCTTCTGGACGAAGCAGCTGCCAATGATTATTTATCAAAAATGATAAGAAAAAGTGATGATTAAAAAAAGTGAAATTGGAACTATTTTCACTGAACCAAAGAACAAAAATCATGACGTTCTTATAGTAAATCAAACCATTTTTGCTAAAGAAAAATCTCCATTCATATTTTTCCTACTAAGGTAAGGTATTTTTGCTTCTGAAAGTTTATAAATCTTGTCAAACTGTTAGGTTCCCCCTTTTGCAAATAATAGCAATTAGCAGTTTGCTAGAAAAACAAGCAGATGACTAAGCATAAGTCCAAATTACAACTCTTCCCTGAAACCCAGCCTGAAACTCTTTCAGCTATCAATACGCTAGCATCTATTGACATGCCTGGTTCCAACATCCATAAAGCCTCCTGTGTACACTGTAGAGTTTGAGTAGTAGGTTAGTCTGTCTTGTGTTGTTCACTCGTTTTTTTTACACTTATATAGGTTGTCTCCCACCTAAAGAGATTACAATTTAAAAACAGAGACCTGCTATGCTATTTATTTATTTTCCCTCCCTCCACCCCCATAACTATAGTGCGTCACAGACAAAACTCAATTCGAAATCAACAGGTGCTCCATTTCCAAAGGTACTTTCAATAAACATGTGACAAAGATCACTCTAAAACAAGCTCTCTCCTATGCAAAATAATTCACATTGAAGACCTTGCTCCCAACCCCCCTTATAAAACTGCATGGAGGTGCAAATGGCTTGATGGAGTGTGCCCAGGGGAGCAGCGGTGAAGAGAAACCACGCTTTTATCTTATGACATTTCCGACATAGTGTTCTCAACAGCAACTGACCCATACTCACAAGGCTAAGAAAAAGTCAAACCAACTGGAGTCCACCATGACTCTGGTGACAAACTACATCCTGTGGGTAAAAGGCAACTCAAGAGTTGCTGGGGGGACCCCTGAAGAGGCAGGAAGCAGTTATAAACCTGTTCCTTAAACAGTAAGAAGGTGTGCCTTTTGCCCTGGAGCTTATTGTTGACTAGTTTCTGTGCTTTGCCCCACAGTATTAAAGACCTGGAGCCCTTGGGATCTCTTCATCCACTCTGCTTGAGGAAATTTTTTAAAGCCTTAAAAGCCATAGTATAAGACATAGTGTAAGGTGGAGTGGGGTGGGGAGGGAATGGAGTTGACGGGTCTTTTATCCCTTTAGAAAATTAAGGCTGAAATGAGAGAACTATTTTTATTTCTAGCTCTGACTTTAAAAACTAGAAAACTGACTAGGGACTCTGTTGTGAAGCGCCTGGCGCAAGTCCTCCCCACGCAGCACCCTATGAGCAAGTGAAACAAGACTAAGCACAAAGGAAAAGAAAAGAAGAAAAGAGTCTTCACAGGCTGGTAGCCGAAGAGGAAGCCAGAGAGTTTCCAAGTACATGTTGCTGCTGGCTTTGAAATGGAGGGGAGCATGTGAGAGAATCGGAGAGAGCTGGGAGTCACCCCATCCAAGTCTTCAAGGAAATGGGAATTTTAGTCCACAACCACAAGGGACTGAATTCTGCCATCAATCTAAATGAGCTTGGAGGTTTGTATCCAGGCTGTGAGGGAAGAGGACAATACAAGTTGATGATCAATGATTTGTCTATAGACTTCAAGCCATATCTGTGGAACTCTTTATATATATATATATATATATATATATA
>NW_020837955.1:10991641-10996464 GCF_003676395.1 Aethalodelphis obliquidens | reverse complement strand
AAATGAAGAGGAAATAGGCAGTCTACCTGAAAAAGAATTCAGAGTAATGATAGTAAAGATGATCCAAAATCTTGGAAACAGAATGGAGAAAATAAAAGAAATGTTTAACAAGGACCTAGAAGAACTAAAAAGCAAACAAACAACGATGAACAACACAATAAATGAAATTACAAATTCTCTAGAAGAAAGCAACAGGAGAATAACTGAGGCAGAAGAATGGATAAGTGACCTGGAAGATAAAATAGTGGAAATAACTACTGCAGAGCAGAATAAAGAAAAAAGAATGAAAAGAATTGAGGACAGTCTCAGAGACCTCTGGGACAACATTAAATGCACCAACATTTGAATTACAGGGGCCCCAGAAGAAGAAGAGAAAAAGAAAGGATCTGAGAAACTATTTGAAGAGATTATAGTTGAAAACTTCCCTAACACGGGAAAGGAAATAGTCAATCAAATCCAGGAAGCGCAAAAAGTCCCATACAGGATAAATCCAAGGAGAAACATGCCAAAACACATATTAATCAAACTAACAAAAATTAAATACAAAGAAAAAATATTAAAAGAAGCAAGGGAAAAGCAACAAGTAACATACAAGGGAATCCCAATAAGGTTAAGAGCTGATCTTTCAGCAGAAACTCTGCAAGCCAGAAGGGAGTGGCAGGACATATTTAAAGTGATGAAAGGGAAAAACCTACAACCAAGATTACTCTATCCAGCAAGGATCTCATTCAGATTTGACAGAGATGTTAAAAGCTTTACAGACAAGCAAAAGCTAAGAGAATTCAGCACCACCAAACCAGCTCAACAACAAATGATAAAGGAACTTCTCTAAGTGGGAAACACGAGAGAAGGAAAAGACCTACAATAACAAACCCCAAACAAATAAGAAAATGGGAATAGGAACATACATATCGATAATTACATTAAATGTAAATGGATTAAATGCTCCAACCAAAAGACACAGACTGGTTGAATGGATACAAAAACAAGACCTGTATATACGCTGTCTACAAGAGACCCACTTCAGATCTAGAGACACATACAGACTGAAAGTGAGGGGCTGGAAAAAGATATTCCATGCAAATGGAAATCAAATGAAAGCTGGAGTAGCAGTTTTCATATCAGACAAAATAGACATTAAAATAAAGACTATTACAAGAGACAAAGAAGGACACTACATAACGATCAAGGGATGAATCCAAGGAGAAGATATAACACTTGTAAATATCTATGCACCCAACATAGGAGCACCTCAATACATAAGGCAAATGTTAACAGCCATAAAAGGGAAATCGACAGTAACACGATAATAGTAGGGAACTTTAACACCCCACTTTCACAATGGACAGATCATCCAAAATGAAAATAGATAAGGAAACACAAGCTTTAAATGATACATTAAACAAGATGGACTTAATTGATATAGTACATTCCATCCAAAAACAACAGAATACACTTTCTTCTCAAGTGCTCATGGAACATTCTCCAGGATAGATCATATCTTGGGTCACAAATCAAGCTTTGGTAAATTTAAGAAAATTGAAATCGTTTCAAGTATCTTTTCTGACCACAATGCTATCTATATCAATTACAGGAAAAAAACTGTAAAAAATACAAACACATGGAGGCTAAACAATATACTACTAAATAACCAAGAGATCACTGAAGAAATCAAGGAGGAAATATAAAAATACCTAGAACCAAATGACAATGAAAACACGATGACCCAAAACACATGGGATGCAGCAGAAGCAGTTCTAAGAGGGAAGTTTATAGCAATACAATCCTATGTCAAGAAACAAGAAACATCTCAAATAAACAACCTAACCTTACACCAAAGCAATTAGAGAAAGAAGAACCAAAAAACCCCAAAGTTAGCAAAAGGAAAGAAATCATAAAGGTCAGATCAGAAATAAATGAAAAAGGAATGAAGGAAATGATAGCAAAGATCAATAAAACTAAAAGCTGGTTCTTTGAGAAGATAAACAAAATTGATAAACCATTAGCCAGACTCATCAAGAAAAAAGGGGAGAAGACTCAAATCAATAGAATTAGAAATGAAAAAGAAGAAGTAACAACTGACACTGCAGAAATAAAAGGATCATGAGAGATTACTACAAGCAACTATATGCCAATAAAATGGACAACCTGGAAGAAATGGACAAATTCTTAGAAAAGCACAACCTTCCGAGACTGAATGAGGAAGAAATAGAAAATATAAACAGACCAATCACAAGCAGTGAAATTGAAACTGTGATTAAAAATCTTCCAACAAACAAAAGCCCAGGACCAGATGGCTTCACAGGCGAATTCTATCAAACATTTAGAGAAGAGCTAACATCTATCCCTCTCAAACTCTTCCATAATACGGCAGAGGGAAGAACACTCCCAAACTCATACTATGAGGCCACCAACACCCTGATACCAAAACTAAACAAAGATATCACAAAAAAAGAAAACTACAGGCCAATATCACTGATGAACATAGATGCAAAAATCCTCAACAAAATACTAGCAAACAGAATCCAACAGCACATCGATAGGATCATACATCATGATCAAGTGGTGTTTATTCCAGGAATGCAAGGATTCCTCAATATATGCAAATCAATCAATGTGATAAACTGTATTAACAAACTGAAGGACAAAAACCATATGATCAATAGATGCAGAAAAAGCTTTCAACAAAATTCAACACTTTTTTTTTTTTACATTGCAAAATACTTCATGCATTGATTTATTTTAACAGCTTTATGGAGATACAATGCACATACTTTAGAAGGCATCCATTAAGTGTACATTTTAATGGTTTCAGTATATTTGCAGATACACACAATTATCACCACAATTTGTGACGATTTTTGTTACTTGAAAAAGAAACTCCTCTGCCCTTTAGCTATCATTGCTAATCTTCTTATCCTCCTCCAATGCCCCAGCCTAGAAAACCACTACTCTACTTTCTATTTCCATATTCTGTTCTTTCATATTAAAAGAATTATACATGGCCTCTTGAAGGGCTTCATTCACTCAGCGTAATTTCTTCAAGAGACAACTATGTGTGAATATTTCCTTTGTTTTATGTCAGAACAATATTCTACTGATTGGATAAAACATGCTGTTTATCTATTCACCTGTTAATGGACATTTGGATGTTTCTCCCTTTTGCTTACTATGAATCACATTGTTATAAAATTCATATATAAGTTTTGATCAAACATGTGTTTTCATTTTCTTGAGCGTGTACCTAGGTGGGATTGATGGGTCATATGATAATTCTAGGTTTAATATTTGAGGATCTCCCAGAGCTTTATCCAGAGCAGCTTTGCCATTTTATCTTCATTCCACCCCATATGAGAGATCAAATTTCTCCGTGTATCCTCGATAAAACTTATTGCCTCACTTTTTGATTTTAGCCATCCTAATTGTTGTCAAGTGGAATCTCACTGTGGTTTTGATTTTCATCTCCTTGGTGACTAATGATCCAGAATCTTTTCATATGCCCTTGAACATTTGTGTATTTTACTTGGAAAAATGTGTATTCAGATCCTTTGTCATATTTAAATCGACACCTCTTTATGATAAAAACCCTCCAGAAAGTAGGCATAGAGGGAACTTACCTCAACATACTAAAGGCCATATATGACAAACCCACAGCCAACATCGTTCTCAACGGTGAAAAACTGAAACCATTTCCACTAAGATCAGGAACAAGACAAGGTTGCCCACTCTCACCACTATTATTCAACATAGTTTTGGAAGTTTTAGCCACAGCAATCAGGGAAGAAAAAGAAATAAAAGGAACCCAAATCGGAAAAGAAGATGTAAAACTGTCACTGTTTGCAGATGACATGATACTATACATAGAGAATCCTAAAGACGCTACCAGAAAACTACTAGAGCTAATCAATGAATTTGGTAAAGTAGCAGGATACAAAATTAAGGCACAGAAGTCTCTTGC
The DNA here is from genome assembly GCF_003676395.1 of Aethalodelphis obliquidens. Taxonomy (NCBI): domain Eukaryota; kingdom Metazoa; phylum Chordata; class Mammalia; order Artiodactyla; family Delphinidae; genus Aethalodelphis; species Aethalodelphis obliquidens. The sequence goes on along the minus strand of NW_020837955.1, from coordinate 10,992,506 downwards.
ATTCCTATACACTAATGATGAAAAAGTCTGAAAGAGAAATTAAGGAAACACTCCCATTTACCATTGCAACAAAAAGAATAAAATACCTAGGAATAAACCTACCTAAGGACACAAAAGACCTATATGCAGAAAACTATAAGACACTGATGAAAGAAATTAAAGATGATACCAACAGATGGAGAGATGTTCCTCCATGTTCTTGGATTGGAAGAATCAACATTGTGAAAATGACTATACTCCCCAAAGCAATCTACAGATTCAGTGGAATCCCTATCAAACTACCAATGGCATTTTTTCACAGAACTAGAACAAAAAATTTCACAGTTTGTATGGAAACACAAAAGACCCCGAATAGCCAAAGTAATCTTGAGAAAGAAAAATGGAGCTGGAGGAATCAGGCTCCCTGACTTCAGACTATACTACAAAGCTACAGTAATCAAGACAGTATGGTACTGGCACAAAAACAGAAACATAGATCAATGGACCAGGATAGAAAGACCAGAGATACACCCACGCACATATGGTTGCCTTATCTTTGATAAAGGAGGAAAGAATACATCACGGAGAAAAGACAGCCTCTTCAACAAGTCGTGCTGGGAAAACTGGATAGCTACATGTAAAAGAATGAAATTAGAACACTCCCTAACACCATACACAAAAATTAACTCAAAATGGATTAAAGGACTTCCCTGGTGGCGCAGTGGTTGAGAGTCCACCTGCCAATGCAGGGGACACGGATTCGTGCCCCGGTCCGGGAAGATCCCACATGCCGCAGAGTAGCTGAGCCCGTGAGCCATGGCCGCTGAGCCTGCGCGTCTGGAGCCTGTGCTCCCCAACGGGAGAGGCCACAACAGTGAGAGGCCCG